>NC_138871.1:16031227-16582103 GCF_965194805.1 Balaenoptera borealis
TTAGGCTAATGAGTGGGAGGATTATTCCAACTATTTTGGGGAAGAGACAGAGATTTTCAGGAATTGGGCCACTGCCCACTTTTTAGCCTTCTATGGTTGGCCTTGGAATTATCATGGCACCTGTGGGTGTGTCATTGAGCTGATGTATTACAGTGAGTGTATACTGAGGCTCAAGGTCTAGTGGAAGTCCACTCATCTGCCATGTTGAACCTAGTTATTTCTAACCAGTTTATGTTGTGTCCTCAACAGCTGTCATTCTTTTAAAGGTTGTGCCCTGCCCCCTTCCTGTCTCAAAAAAAGTAGGAGAACTGATAACAGAGGAAGAGGCCCTTAGAATAAATGAAAGGTGAGCTAACTAGAGAGTGAGGGTTATGAGAATGGCCTTCTCCCAAATATGTAAGCATAACAAGAGGGGAGCTGAGGGCATGCTGATGAGATGGCTGCCTGAGCTCTGTGCACTCAATATGTCCCCTGTAAAATGACAAGTGGACTTGTTATTGAACAAAGTTCATATGCCCAATGCACAGTGAGGCCAAATAAACCAAAATGTTGGAGTTTGGAGCAGAGAAAGGTTTATTACAGGGCCAAGGAAGGAGAATGGGTGGCTTGTGCTCAAAAATCTTGAACTCCTCAGTGGTATGGGGGGAGAAGTTTTTATAGGCAAAATTTGGGGTGAGGGCTGCAGGGTGTGTGACTTTCTTCTGATTGGTTGGTGATGAAGTAACAGGGTAGGGCTCCAGGAATATTGTGCTCAGCCTGAAGTTGCCATCCTCCTTCTGGGTGGGGGCCTTGATTCTGCAGAAGAACTCAAATATATTGTTATGTATATTCCTTGAGAAGAAACCAGGACCTTGCCCCAAGGCTGTACAATTGTTTCTTGACTCCTCCTCCCTTGTCTCTGCATCCCTTCCCTTCCCTGATTAGTAACTGTTTAAACCTGCCCTTTGGAACTCAGGGATGGTCAAGGAGGCTGAATGAAGCCTATTTCCCAGAGACAAGGAATGGGGGACATAGAAAGGATTTGTACCCAGGATCCCCATAGGGTCCTGCTTGGTTTCAGACTCTTTGCCTTGTTATTATGGATGACTACCAGGACAGTAATTTTGATCTGGATCCATAAAAATGAGAAAATTAGGAGCTAGAGTTTCTTAAGCAGATACTGTGTCAGGCACGTAAACATAGCTGTCTCATTTTAATCCTCTAAAGAAGTTATTTTTTTCCTTCCATTTCATACATGAGGAAACTGAGGTTCAGAATTTACTAGCATAGTGTCACAAAAATAGTAAAGTGACTCCAACTCAGTTTGCTCTGAATCTGGAGACAGCTAAACCAAGCGTCCTCCTCCTAAGACACATGTCGACCGAAAAAAAAGCACAACCCAAAAGTTGAGAATTATGTTTTGCTTGGAGGACTTTCTGAGGACTTCAAGCCTGGGAGGCAGCCTCTCAGATAGCTCTGAGGGACTGCTCTGACGAGGGAGGGAAAGAGCAAGGATATATAGGAGTTTTGCAACAAAAATCAGGTAGTCTGAACATCAAAAGATTACTGTTAATTAAAGAAAATCAGGCATCAATTTAATGAATTTAACACTTTCTGTGTATGGGAAGATGCAAGAGTCTGAGCTCATTGAAATCATTCCTTTGATATGCATCTAAACTATTTAGGGCCAGTATCCTTTTCTTTCTCATCCTGAGTCCCCTCAGGGTGCACCATGGGGGGGCAGCTGGAGTGGCTGATGGCTTGATGGCTGCAACATTCTTCATTTAATGGTACTTTCTTAGTCCACACCCAGGAAGAGTTACTTTTCCCATTTCATCATGAATGAAGGGATAAGCAGAAAGCAGTCAGCACAGGCTTAGAGTGGCAAAAATTCAAACAATTAAGAAAAACTGATTCATACATCCAAAGCCTGAAGGAAGAGGTCAATGAACTGGAAAGAGGAACAATTGAGGAACTCCCTGGAAGAGACAGTTTTAAGCTTGCCATCTGTGGCCAATGAAGTTAATAAGGTGAAACCCTATATTTTACCTTACATTAACCATATGTGTTATGCACTAATACTCATAGCTCCTTTCCACTCCAGCAAATCCCAGTTGAGCATCAGAATATATTTAAAGTACTGGACCACACAATAACTAAATTGAGAAAGCTGATCTCAAATTTACTGTGCATGAAAATCACCCAGGAGTGACCACTAAACAGACTCCTAGGCTCCATTTCTAGACATTCTGATTAAATAGGTCTAGAGTGGAACCCAGGAATCTGCATTATAATAACCTTCCAGGTGACTCTGATGGAGATTGATCATCTGCTTGAAGCAATTTTGACCTGAAATCTGAGCTAGGAAAAGTGATCTCAGTGTCCTGCTAGCAGCTGCTGAACTCTAGTTGGTGACTTATGCAATCCGTACTCTTGGCACGTTCAAGGCCTGTGACCCTTCCCCATTAGCTGACTTGCCTCCGCTCAGCTCTTGCTGGCGTTACAATCCCTGTGTCTCAGCCATGTGGTCCACTCTGCTCCTGGCTCATGCTAGGTCCCCCAGCAGGCTTGCCGTTCCCAACTCAGCTGTCCAAACACTGACTGGGTGCAAGCAGAAACTTCCTGATCCCTAATCCAGGGAGCTAAGGGAACTCCGGGGACAGAATCTATGACCTTCTCTCTGTGTAGTCTCGTCCTTTACTTGTTTCCTTTCCACCAAATAGATGAGATCATGCTCATCAGACTCATGCTCATGACTCGCAGAGACTGTCCAAGAGAACTAGAAAGTTCTCCAGTCTTCACCAGACAAATTAAGGAATGAGTGTCAACTCTGGAGACTGCTAACCTGCTGGCTTGTTTCTAGAACCACCACCATCATTCCTCTCCCTGGGGTTTCAACTTAGAATGGCTAGCGGGGTCCAACTATTCCCTTCTCTGTCTTTCTCTTTTCTGTCTTCCCTGACTTTATTTTCCTTGCCAAATGGCTCCTACTTCCATTTCCTTTTGGGAGGTTTGTTTACATTCTGAGTTCTCCCTACAAAGGACAATATGACGAATGTATGAAAAAAAAAAAGAAAACAACTACATTATTTATTCTCTCCACAGGTACAATCAAAGGGATATGAGCAGCAAATAAAACTTGTAACGACCTTGAGCTTCAACTCCAGAACTCACTAGAAAAATGATGGAGCCTCCAATCACTCAAAGTTTCTTCCATGAATTATTCTTAGGCTGGCATACACTCTCATCTTAGGTGGACCAAGCTACCTGTCTAAGGGGTGCCTGTCCCACTGTGGTGTTAATTTCTGCCTTAGTGCTTCTACTCTTTTCTCTTTCACGAGGTTGAGTTATCAGGTTTTTAGGGTTTTAAGATTTAGATTTTTAAAATTTTCCTTTTTTAAGATTACGGTTGCAAGGATGTCAGCTTTGAGATTCAAATCTCTCTACTGATGTCTTTTAAGTAACTTTTCCTTCTCTGGCGAAAGGAACTTCATGATTCAATGGTGGTGAGAGAGTAGACAGAGGAGCAAGGCAGAAAAATTCTCCAACACTTTAATATTTTTGAATACTATGTGAGTTCACAGTGTTTATTGAATTCTGATCCCAGTACACCTTTACTGTCCTCCATGGGATGAGAAGCAGTTTTATATTAAGAGGTGTCTTTGCTCTGCCCACAGTAAGGAACTTGACTTTGTGCTTTCTCTTTTATTTCTTGTAGTCAGGGTAGCGTGTGTTCTTGCAGGAAGCACCCCTGGTGGTGGTTGCCACAAGACTCCCTTACTCTCCATTCTGGCTGAATAGGAAGTGAGGCCAGGGCTGCACTGAAGACCTGTTTGTCTCTAATTTGAGAGGTAGGAAGCCCACCCTGGCACTGGTATTGGACATACTTGACCCCAAACTCTGCATTTGAGGGAGCAGGGTACTTGCTTAACTGTATTAATTTTTTCTTCTTAGGCTGCTATTCTGTGATTATACTCCATGTTTCAGGACCCTGGATAGGAGGAGGGTTGTGGGACAATTCTTAGCCCTAACACTTCCTACCATGGAGAGTCTTCTGTTCTAATTCTTAATCTCACTCCAGGATCCACTTAAATACCGATTTACTTGTCCTGGCTACACATCACCTTAATTAGCCTGTATTTCAAGTTGTTTATCAATATGGTTCATTGACCTGATAGCATGCTTCTGAAAGTAGTGACAATATCTTGTAATTCTTTGTATCTCACTACATTTGGCATAATACAACTTTCCCTGAATATATTTTAATTAACCAATTAATAATTGTGCTGCATTTGATATTTTTCCAGATCTCATTCAGAAGGTCTGCTAGATACCCACACACACTTTACATACTAGAATGCTACATGTCGCAGGAATCACAGTTATCTCCAGACAAGAGATTTGTCTCTGTATAGGCAAGAACCCTGGCTCTCTCGCTTTCCAATCCTGTGACAATGCCCAGACCCCACGTTCTGAGAATCAAAGGACTTCAAACAGAACCTCAGATGAGTCAGCAATTATCCTGGTTGCAATTTTCCCAGGGAGAAAACATTGAACAACTGGGAATGACTCGTTCCTTTAGGGTCTTAAATATTTAGCAGGATAATCTTCTCTCTGGGATCTCTAAATTATTTAAACTAAATTGGTCTGCCCTGTGGTCTTTTCTCTCCATAAATCTGAAAGCCTATTTCTTTCTCACAAGTGGGTAGGTTTATAGTTTAATCAAAATGACAGTTACCTAAGGCCTTATACCTATTAGAAACCACATCCGTTACAGGGTCACCAAGGCAGGGAAGAGGGAGGGTGTGAGAAGACGTTCAGGCTGCTGGTGTAAATGGAAAACAATGTCTCTTCTCCCCACAGGTTAGGAGTGAGCACACCTTTGGGGCAATTCACCTTTCCCAGGGGCAAACTCTGAGGTCCATTTCTGGGGTCACTATATAAGCATGCTGGTCACTATATAAGCATGCTATATAAGCTGGTACTTCACATCTATGATTTGATGTACCTGATAACCAGGAATTCAGACTGTCTTTGTCCCCTGTGACTCCAGATCATGTTATTTTGACAAGAGGTAAAATAGAGGGGACTGAGATATGCAGACCTGACTTTAAACATTTTAGGGGTTGACACTTGATCTAGGGATTATAGTTTTACATGTG
This sequence comes from Balaenoptera borealis, assembly GCF_965194805.1. NCBI lineage: Eukaryota > Metazoa > Chordata > Mammalia > Artiodactyla > Balaenopteridae > Balaenoptera > Balaenoptera borealis. The sequence continues at coordinate 16,036,369 of NC_138871.1, forward strand.
CAGTTGCACAATTGGAATTGAAACCAATGGGTGGAAATTGTACCAAGGTTGTTTCCACTTTTGTCTAACCTATCTTCTAGGTCACACCTGCATGGATAGGTATAATCAAAGAGAGATGAGCAGTGTTGAGTGAAAAATAATACACAACCTAAAAGTTGAGAATTATGTTTTATTTGGTGAACAAAACTGTGGACTTAAACCTGGGACACAGCCTTTCAGATAGCTCTGAGAGACTGTTCCAAAGAGGTAAAGGAGGAGACAGGATACATAGGAGATTTTTGTTTGTTCATTTGTTTCTTGGCTGCGCAGTATGTGGGATCTTATTTCCCTGACCAGGAATTCCATGCCTCCTAAAGTGGAAGCGTGGAGTCCGAACCACAAGACTGCCAGGGAATCCCTATATAGGATTTTTTTGTAACAAAAAGACCAGGTAGTCAGAATATCAAAATATTACTGTTATATAAAGAAAACCAGACGTCTCAACCCAAGATTGGTTCAAGATGGCAGAGTAGAAGGACGTGAGCTCACTCCCTCTTATGAGAGCACCAGAATCACAACTAATTACTGAATAATCATCGACAGGAAGACACTGGAACTCACCAAAACAGATACCCCACATCCAAAGACAAAGGAGAAACTGCAGTGAGATGGTAGGAGGGGTGCAATCACAATAAAATCAAACCCCATAACCGCTGGGTGGGTGACTCACAAACTAGAGAACACTTATACCACAGAAGTCCACCCACTGGAGTGAAGGTTCTGAGCCCCATGTCAGGCTTCCCAACCTGGGGGCCTGGCAATTGGAGGAGGAATTCCCAGAGAATCAGACTTTGAAGGCTAGCGGGATTTGATTGCAGGACTTACAGAGACTCCATTCTTGGAGGGCGCACACAGGTAGTGTGTGCATCAGGACCCAGGGGGAAGGAGCAGTGATCCCATAGGAGACTGAACCAGACCTACTTGGTGGTGTTGGAAGGTCTCCTGCAGAGGTAGGGGGCAGCTTCAGCTCACCATGGGGACAGGGACACTGGCAGCAGAAGTTCTGGCCCTCCCAGAGTCTGCCATTAACCCCACCAAAGAACCTGTAGGCTCCAGGGCTGGGTTGCCTCAGGCCAAACAACCAACAGGGAGGGAACTCAGTCCCACCCATCAGCAGACAAGTGGATTAACGTGTTACTGAGCTCTGTCCACCAGAACAATGCCCAGCTCTACCCACCACCAGCCCCTCTCATCAGGAAACTTGCACAAGCCTCTTAGATAGCCTCATCACCAGAGGACAGACAGCAGAAGCAAGAAGAACTACAATCCTGCAGCCTGTGGAACAAAAAACACATTCACAGAAAGATAGACAAAATGAAAAGACAGAGAACTATGTACCAGATGAAGGAACAACATAAAACCCCAGAAAAACAACTAAATGAAGTGGAGACAGGCAACCTTCCAGAAAAAGAATTCAGAATAATGGTAGTGAAGATGATCCAGGGCCTCAGAAAAAGAATGGAGGCAAAGAATAAGAAGATGCAAAAAATGTTTAACAAAGACCTAGAAGAATTAAAGAACAAACAAACAGAGATGAACAATACAATAACTGAAATCAAAAATACACTAGAAGAAATCAATAGCAGAATAACTGAGGCAGAAGAATGGTTAAGTGACCTGGAAGACAGAGTGGTGGAATTCACTGCTGCAGAACAGAATAAAGAAAAAAGAATGAAGAGCAATGAAGACAGCCTAAGAGACCTCTGGGACAACATTAAATGCACCAACATTCACATTATAGGGGTCCCAGAGGGAGAAGAGAGAGAGAAAGGACTCGAGAAAATATGTGAAGAGATTATAGTCAAAAACTTCCCTAACATGGGAAAGGAAATAGCCACCCAAGTACAGGAAGTGCAGAGAGTTCCAGGCAGGATAAACCCAAGGAGAAACATGCCAAGACACATAGTAATCAAACTGACAAAAATTAAAGACAAAGACAATTATTAAAAGCCACAAGGGAAAAAATGACAGCATACAAGGGAACTTCCATAAGATTAACAGCTGATTTCTCAGCAGAAACTCTACAAGCCAGAAGGGAATGGCACGATATATTTAAAGTGATGAAAGGGAAGACGTCACAACCAAGATTACTCTACCCAGCAAGAATTTCATTCAGATTTGATGGAGAAATCAAACGTTTTACAGACAAGCAAAAGCTAAGAGAATTCAGCACTACCAAACCAGCTCTACAACAAATGCTAAAGGAATCTCTCTAAGTAGGAAACACAAGAGAAGAAAAGGACCTACAAAACCAAACCCAAAACAATTAAGGAAATGGTAATAGGAACATACATGTCGATAATTACCTTAAATGTGAATGGATTAAATGCTCCAACCAAAAGACATAGGCTTGCTGAATGGGTACAAAAAGAAGACCCATACATATGCTGTCTACAAGAGACCCACTTTAGACCTAGGGACACATACAGACTGAAAGTGAGGGGATGGAAAAAGATATTCCATGCAAATGGAAATCAAAAGAAAGCTGGAGTAGCAATACTCATATCAGAAAGAAAACCAGACATCTCAAGTTAAGGAATATAGCCTATGAGAAGATGCAAGAGTCTGGGCTCATGAAATCATTCCTTTGATATGCACCTCAGCTATCTAAGGTCAGTATCCTGTGTTTTTTCATCCTGAGTATCCTCAGGGAGCATAATTATGGGTGGCTGCAGAGACAGACTCCTTGATAGCAGGCATCCTGTTTCCATCCTGAGTTCCCTCAGGGCTCATTGTTGGGGGGCAGCTGTAATGTGGTGCCTTGATGGCTGTAACATCCTTTGTTTACTGATATTGTAGGCAACATTTTTTCATTGACAACAGTAAATCAGTTTAATGACTATAAGCTTTGACTCCAAAACTCACTAGGAACATGGAACCTCCAGTCCCTCAAAATTTCTTTTCAGGTTCTTGGGCTGGCCTATATACCCATCTCAGAAGGACCAAGCTATCCTGTTAAGTTTACCTGTCCCATTCTGTGCCATTTCCTTTTGCTGCATGATGCAGCAAAAATAAACTGATGCTACATTTTTTTCTATTTCATGTACTTAGTAGTCACTTGATTTCTAGTCACAGGAGTTACTGAAACCAATTCTCTCACCTTGGGTGGTTATGGATGCATTAATACTTCAGTAATTAGATTAATTTGCTATTATTCCAAGAATGTATACTGCCTCTCCCCTATGGTGATTTGGACATAGTGTTTGCAGAGAAACTTTTGCTGAACAAATTAGGTAAAGTGAAGTGAGGCGATAACTGGCAGAAGGGAAGTTTTTTCTTCAACCTTAAAGCAGGGAGCAATTTATCCCCTCACTGAAATCTTCATTTTCTGGGAGGCCCCTATGGCTAAGCTCATTAAAAAATAAAGCCATAAGCACATCATAAACCAGGTAAAAGGTCTCAGTGTGATCCTTGGAAAGGTGCCATAGTAGAGAATCACAAAGGAGGTTGGGGACCAAGATGAGAAATATAGATCCATCTTGCTCTGTGGATATATTACTCCAGATTACAGTGAAAAAAATGCTTAGAGGAAGAGCTACATAGAAGGAAACTTTGTTTTCTTTCAGGAGATATCTCTACTTATTAGTCTTGAAAATAAGAATTTCTATAAAGACTTGTAGAAGTGGAATGGGATAAGATGAAAATAATGTCATGATTGTATTTTATTAAGGTTAAGATGCACTGAATTCTTATGCTGTCTTGTGAGAAAAGGAACAAGAACACGAACCTAGAATAAGTACAGTTACAGAATATAGTTTAGGGGACATCATTGGAGACAAATGGATATGTAAAGTGGAGTGGGCCTTTTGAATCTAAAAACATTAAAGTCAAATGACGTCATATTTTACCTGTGTGATGAATGGCTACTGCTATCATATTAGGGGAGAGGGTTCAGGTACTGGTACTGACTGAGATTCTTAAATAAGATGTTTCTATGGCTTATAACTTAGAGTGATGCAAATTACTGTGTTTGTTTGTTCTAAGCTGTCTGTAAGCTACCTGAAGGATTTGGCAGAAAGGATTCATTTCTGTTTTGCCTAACTTGGAACTCACTCAGGGCAGAAAAGCACTGGACATTGCCCAAAAACATTAAAGGCAAATGGAAAACCTTCACCCACCTGGGACAATAGATTATAGTTGAGACATACAACAGACAGCCTAAAGCTTGTCATATATGGGGAGAGAGTTTCTTTTGGAAATTAGGACATTTAAATGCTCCCATGAATACTTGAAATTTTAAAGCTACACACATGCCCAGGACTGGATGCATGCTCAGAAAAGATCTGAGCAAACCCTAAGCTATCATCTTGGCAGCTCTCTAGACCCAGTGCAAGCAGGAAATTAAGGCTAAGGGAGAGTTGTAAATGGTCTGCCTAAGTAGTATTGAACGAGTGTCTCAGGATAGAGAATCTGCAAAGACTGGGAGAGGTTTTTTTTTAAGCTCCTAGTTTTCAAGGGAATCCCTTCCAAGACACTAGCTGAACACAGGCTAAAGGAACTGAACTTTTAGTGATTACACATGAGAATGAATACAGTCTTTGCAAAAGTAGATTGGAAAAGTCACTAATCAAATGGATGACTGGGAATTTGTGAAAAATCCACAGCTAACATACCTAATGATGAAAGTCTGAAAGCTTTCCACCTGAGATCAGGAACTAGACAAGGATTCCCACTTTAACCACTGCTATTTAACATTGTACTGGAAATTCCAGCCATAGAAAATTACTTTTGAAATATAGGGAAATTTTGATATTGCAAGGGACTTCTTGCATGCTGCATATATTACATTTCTTGACCTGGATGGTGGTTATACAGATGGGTTTATTGTGAGTTATTTCTCAAGCTGTGCCCTTGTGATTTGTGCATTTTTATATCTAAATTATATTTTAATTAAAATGTAAAACATATACCATTGAAGAAAAAGTTAAACTGAACATTTTAAGTGTATTTTGGTTTTAATATAACTACTTCCCTATCTATTTTTAATGGAATATCGTAAACATACATGAAAGCATATATTAAGCTTCAGGCAAATGAACGGTAAATGCTTTTTACAGCAACTACTTTCCAAAGGAGAACACTGTGATATAGCATTTCTGATTTCAGCAATAAACATCTCACTGGAGGCGCTGGTATAAACTAAAGGAAAGCTCTGATCTGCTGCTTTTACAGTATTAGCCTGGCTGTTTCTTCAGTGTTTCATCCTTCTACAATTTTGTGAATACTATGGTGGGGAAATGACTCTTTCTTTCTCAAAAGACTGGCTTATAAATCATTATCTATTTATTCATGAATGCTGAATTTTCCTCATTAATGTCTGAAAGTCTGAATGTGTGTAGAAGAAATCTTTCTACTTGTACTCTGATTAATGCTAAACTCATTAAACTTTGTGCTTTTGGCATTGCTCTTGATATTTTGGAAAACATTTTTGTTTTCTGGCAATAATGTGATAAATCCAGAACTGTTCTGATATTTTCTTGGCCAAGTCATGGAATCAGGTGCTTTCCAAGGTTCCACTGATTTTCTCAGTTCCACATATTATATTGTTCAACTATGCCTTTTTATGATGAGGCGAAAACAACTAAGGCTTTCTTCTACCTTGATAATTTACATAAAGGAGATCAAAGGAAGCCAGCATGGAGGGATATAGAGCACCCCTGTCATTCTCCTATGGAGCACAGGTAAGTTGAGGCCATGTACCAGCAGAACTCTATCGCAGGCAGCATCACAAGACCAGAGTATGAATGGTGCTTCCAAGTTTCATTGTTGTGCTCATTCTATACAAGCAGCCACTTTGATGGAGTGAGAATACAGTGATGGTGAGAATAGTAGTTGGTTAATTCAGGTAAGAGCCTGAACATAATTTGGTCAAGATCTGCTCATGCAGACCAACCAGTTCACAGCAATGACACACAAATCACTTACAATGTTATCCAGTTGTAATTGCTAGGACTGTCATGATAAAGTACTATAGACTGGGTTGATTAAACAACATAAATTAATTTTCTTACGGTTCAGGAGGCCAGAAGCCTGAGATCAAGGTGTCAAGCAGGGTTGGTCTTTTCTGGTACCTCTCTCTTTGGCTTGCAGATGGCCGTCTTTTCCCTGTTTTCACATGGTCTTCTCTCTGTGTCTGTCTGTGTCCTAATTTCTTCTTATTATAAGGACTCCAGTCATATTGGATTAAGATCCACCCTAATGTCCTCATTTTAACACTTTAAAAACCCTATCTCAAAAAAATAAAATAAAATAAAAACAAAAAGACCCTATCTCCAAATACAATTACATTCTAAGGTACTGGGGGTTAGGGGTTCAACATATGGATTTTTGGAGGCATGCAATTCAGCTCATAACACTGTAAGAACTTCTTAATCTTGGTCAGGTACATTGATTTGGTTTGTGCACCCAACACATTCTCAAGCCCATGCTCCAAATGGAAGTAGTTTAGCAGGTCTTTCTGAGGTGAACATAGGTGTGAAATGTGAAGAAAAACAAAGTATGGAAGAAAGAAAGAAATGGAAGTATGTGACAATACTTATAACTTCTTTGTAGCACACATCCTAGCAGAATTTTGTAGCTAGACACATTTTAACAAGCCTAGATATTTGCAAAAGCATTGTAAAAGCTGGTTTTAAAATATCAACGTTGCTAAAGCACTGCTTTGCCCCTTTCTCCTTCATTCAGTAATATTGGAACGCATACTAATGTAGGAGGATATTAGAAATTAATGACCCTCAGAGTCAAAATGAATAGATTTGAACTCATTCTATTTGCCATCAAATGTGTTCTTTCCTCAATATGACCTATGTTTTCTAATGATAATACAAGTTAACTGTCATCCAGTGTCACAGGCTGTGGCACCTTTGACTTTCTTCTTTTCTTTCTCCTTCCTATAATATAGCAGTTGGAGCCAAACAGGTCTGGGTTCAAAATCAAGGTTTGCCATTTACTATCTGTGACCCTGACGTGCTATTTATCCTCTTGCTTTACACTAATTTCCTCATATGCAAAAAATGGGATAATAACAGTCCCCATTTCATTGAATTGTTGATAGAATCAAATGAGAAAATGAATGCATCTGACATTCAGTAAATGCATAGTAAATATTACTAACTATTGCTATTATTGCTAAGTATCAATGATTCTACCACTAAACTTTCTCTCAAAGCTGCACTTTTCTCTCTATTCGTACTGCTTTTGTCCTAATTTAGGACTGGCCTTCCTGCTGCCCTGGACTCCTGGAGAGCTAACCCAATGTACTCTTTTCATCCCCTTTTCCCTGTTCTCTTTAAAAACCTTCAATAACTTCAAATTATCCAGAAAATAAGGTTGAATTGCTTTAAGCTGGCTTTTTAGGCCCTTAGAATTTTAGATGAATGTCTCTTTTCACTCCTCCTTGGTCTCTATCTTCTAAGCTGTGTGTGGTCTTGGATCAGTCACTAGAGTTGGCAGTGAGAATGCCTACTCTCAAAGTTTATTATGAGGATTATTTAATTTAATTTCTAGAAATCCTGGCTTCTAAAGCTCCATTAACTAGCAGAATGGCCTTGGGAAAATCAATGAACTTCCCTGTGCTTTATTTTACTACTCTGTAAATTGACATGGTTCTCAAACTTTAGGGTGCCTAAGAATCACCTGGAGAAACATGTAGACTCTAGCCCTTATTTCAGAGACACTGATAATTTCTAACATTTAAAAAATTGAAGTAAAGTACACTAACATGAGGTATACATCTTGTTTTTTTACATATGTATACTCTTGTATGGACACCATCCAGTTAAAGATATAAAACATTTCCAGCACTCTAGAATTTTCCCATGCCTTCGAGTCTATGTCTCTTCCAGAGATAACCATTATTCTTACTTCTATCATGATTCCATTTTAACAGTCTGCACTAGATGATTTTTGGTGTTCCTTCTAGATCTGTTATTGTTTGGTTCTAAATTTCTAATTCAGAGGGAGAAGTGCTTTGAGTAAGTTCACATGGTTATCCCCAATTTACATATTATTTTAAAATGTGTTTTCTGCCCCCTCACTCCTGTAGGAAACACCAGTGGAACTTCCTTTCTTTTGATTCTCTATCTCCCCGAATCTTCATATTCTTTCTTATTCTTCAGCTCTGTACTGGTTCCTTCCTAAGCTAGGCTAGAAACACAGAATACTAAAGTTAGAGGTCAGATATTCCAGTCTCCATCAATGCAGCAGTTTCTTCTACACCATCCCAGGCAAATGGTCTTTTACTTCTGATTAAAAACTTCCAGTGCCTAAGACCTGGTTATATCATATTATTGGATGTTTCTCTTTGTTAGAAAGCATGTTTATATGTTGAGCTTTATAAAATAGTCTTTGATACATTTGCTCATAGTTATACTCTTTAGAATAGAATATCTTGTCTCTTTTCCTTACGGCAGCCTTTCAAATATCTAAGACAATTGCCACAAGAACCCAAAGATTTTTCTTATCTAGTAGTTGGAATTAGGACTCCCAGCACTTTATTGGATACTGCCATGTCTTTCAAAGACCCAACTCTGAAGGTTACTATGCAACTAAGAGTCAAAATAACCTACCAGGGGAGGAATTACACTTTATTCTGTAACACAACTGTTGGAAAAATAGTGTATAGGTTCTACCCCATTGGGACATACAGAACAGCATACATCTCTTCTCTCTCCTCAGCACCAGTTTTGTGAACATGCGACCCCTGCAGTTCCACTGATCTCATGACTTGATGGTCCCCATGCTTGGTCTGATGCTCTGCTGTTGTTATCTTAAAATTCTTACTTTATTTTGAACAAAAGCCCCCACATCTCATTTTGCACTGGGTCTCACAAATTAAACAGCCTCTTCTGACTTTCTGGTTGTGTTGCATTTGCTAACGTTCTGTGTATTTTGATTTTTCTTCTTTAATAATATTTCCTATAATGGCCATTAAGAGTGTATTATATTTTATAGTCCTTTTTGCTTACTTCAGAGCGCTTTTCCTCAGAGCAATGAATATAAGATCAATATTATAATCATACTAATATTATAGATGAACAACCTAGAGCTTAAAGAAATTAAGTGAACTGCCAAGTTTTTGTAGCTTATTAGTAACAAAACTAGGCTGGAACTAGATCTCCTGACTTCAGCATCATTTGGGTAAGACCTTCCTGCCTTTCTCCTAGAATAGTACTATATTCCAACTTCCCAGGGTTCAGATTAGATACTCTAATCTTATTAACTTCCCAGGTTCCTACAGTTTTCCTTTTAGTTCACTCTCTAAGCATCATACTTCAACTTGACACTGTGTATTGCTGACTCATGTGTAGTCTAGAGTTCCCTCTATTTGCTCCTCAGATCATTTACCCATAATTGCCTAGTCTTTTCTTATCTAATAATTGAAGATTATTTCCCTACTCTAAATGATTTACCTTGAGCTTGCACTTTTTAAAAAAGTAGTCTCAGGTTAATTTTGAGAGAATTCCAATGCAATCTCACTTTTTCCTCCCTCGATTATGATTCTGATCTATAGCTAATCTCCAGATCATTAAGGATGTTCCAGTAATTGGAAAGACATCTTCATTTTTTTTTTTTTTTCATTAAGTGTTCATCTAACTTGTGAAGGGTAGTTAAACTAACTTAAGCTGCTGAGACTTGCCTTACTTGACCAAAAAGAAATCCAAAGCAATTCTATGAAAATGTAGCTTCATTTGCAATTATATTAGTCAGGGGAAGGGAAATGGAGAGTATAATGTAACAAGGTTATAATGATCATCTTAACATGGCAAGATTGATAGTGGCATGAAGCCTCAACATTGGTGTTACCTCTACATACTCCACACACTGATTCCTTAGCCTTGTGGGCTGTCTTGGCCAAATAGGACTGTGGAGTTGGTGTCTTTGTCTTCTGGTGACAACTCTGACTCAGGTTCTGCTTCCTAGAGAGCCCAGGCTAAGATATACATTTTCAGATGGCCTGCTCACCTCCTGAAGTTGTCTATCAATATTATTTCCTAGTTCTTGGAGGATAAAATAAAAGAATTTGATTGAGATGATTTAATTGTTCTTGAATCTGTAACGTTGCTAGTTGAGGAATACTACCACTTTGAGAAGGTACCACTGACCTAAAAATAAATTGAACTGGTAATTTCTATCCCTGTCATATCACCATCTTCCCCACTGATGATTTCAAAAACCGGAGCACTCTCCTTGTTCCCTCCCTTTCCTTCATCTCCACATTCAGTCAAACAACTAAGCCTTGTGGTTTTTATCCCTAAATGACTTCTGCCTTCCATTTCCACAGCTATACCTGCACAATACACACTATACCAACATGCGACAAACTATACCTACACACTAAAACTCAAGTCAGCATGGCTTCTTACCTGCTGTTTGCAATAAATTCTTAATTGGTGTCCTTTGGCAACTTTAGAAGCCATTCTCTACATGGCAGTAAGATTGGACTTTCAATAGTGCAAATCAGATTATGTCATTCCTCTGATTACAACTCCACCCTAATTCTTCGTCCTTTTATTCTGTGTTTCTTTGTAAAAGAGGACTTAATACCATCTATAAACTTTTTTTCCCTTGTTTTTATTGTTATCTTCTTTCTCCCCAAAACCCCAAGCTACAATGAGAAGAAGGAACTTCCTGTGTTAGTCATCATTGATTCCCCCATGCTTACAAGAGTGTTGGCACTCAATAGGTACTCAAAAGTTATTCACTGAATAAATAAGTAAACCTGCAAACCAGGGTTGAAATACAGCCCATCTCTATTCCAGACCATTATCTCCAATCTCCCAGTGCTAACACCAAACATTGGCCAACCCCTGGCCCCCCTGGGGTTGCCTGTCAGGACTTGCACCTCCTCTGCTTACCATTTTGGCTTGGCTAGAACCAGAGATCTCAAACTGATTAGGGTCTGGCTTCCTCTCTTTTTTTCCTCTAAGCCTCTTTAATATATCTTCAGCTCTACGACTCTAGGAACAATTGTTTCTCTTATCTGATTTCAGCCTATGACTAGTCATGCCTTACTATCTTTTCTTTCCCTATATCCGAGGTGGAATAGGCTGCCACTCCCAGCCTCCACTGCTCCAGCTCCCTCCCTGAGCCAACCAGTACTTGCAAAACATCACATACCCTTTAAAACCTGCAGGGTTCAGTAGATCCCAGGTGGAAAGTGCTTGGAGTGACTAAGCCAGATGAGTGCCTCCTTCTGATTACATAACATATTAAGGATAAATGTTTCCTACAAGCTGAGATTTGTGAGGCTTCATTGCTTAACGATAAGCACTTTTTCATAAAAAAAAGTTTGTATATTTGTGCTCACTGAGTCCACCTATGAATTTGTGATGAGAATACCATTGCTCAACCCCTGGAGAAAAATTGAGCTGCATTTGAATTATTCCCAGCTGTTTTCTGATCTTAAAACTTAGCTGTTCACTTAGAAGTCAAGAAAGATTGCAATAAGCAGCTGGCAAAACAATCCTAATGGCAGAGACGGGATGTTGAGCACAACTTTGGCTGGAATTTTCAGGATTTTTAAATGCTTAGATGCAACTGCCACTTCCATAAGGATTTCATGCAGATTAATAATGTAAGGAAAAGGCCATCTTTCTAGCAATTGAAGACAGTAACTGTTAAGACTTTTTCTGGCAAAATAAGGAAAGAGGAGAAATTTGTTTCCTTGTATGTCCATCCCTATTTTTATTTTGTTTTCCTTCTTTAAAAATCTATATACTGTTATTTGTCAATTATATCTCAATAAGCTGAAAAAAATTTACATTTCTATTAACATTGTATCATGATAATAATAATATATAATTATATATATACATATATGCTTATAGGCAGATACCTATACATGTATATCTGTGCACATATATAATATTAGGTAGACTTATTTTGATGATAACAAATAATGTGAATAAATGAGCTGGACTAGTAAGCATACTCTAATAGACACTCAATAAATATTAGACATTATTACTGTTATATTATTATTATTCACATAAATAGTAATACATTAAAATAGAAAATAAAGGTTGACTTCCAGCATGACAGTGTGGGGACCTCCACTGTCCTGCTTCCCAGTGAAACTAGTAAAAACTATAAAAATCCAACTATTTAAAATGGTCCTAAGTGCAAAAAGCAAATAAAGAAACATCTACTCAAAAGCATTTGTGAGAAAGCTGTAAAAAGGTGTGGTGTGTGTGTGTTGTTGTACTTGAATCAGAACCACTTCCTCCCAGCTCATCAAGGAAAATATTCCACTCCAGACTGCTATAGTCAAGAACTCAGGGCTCCCACTCACTACAGCACACAGACAGGGTAGGGATGAGCAAGATATCAGTATTTCTCATCCTACCCAAGCTAAGGCTAAGTCCTAGGTGAATGTGGTTGAATGGTATGGGTTTCCTTCTGAATATATTTCCTGAGCTGATTCAGATCAGTTAAGATATATATGGTAAACCCTAAAGCAACCACTATAAAAATAACTCAAAATATAGTGAAAAAGTAATTAAAGAAATGAACATTCTACATTAGAAAATATTCACTTAATGTAAGCACAAGCAATAAAGGAGAAAAAAGATCAAATAAGACATACAGGACACAAAAGGTAAAATGCAGACATAAGTCAAACTACAGTTTATTCTCAATATTTGTGGTAGTTATGCTCTCTAAACTCACCACAAATAGTTAGTGATGACTGAATCATCTCTTCTAGGAGAAATACAGAGTTAGGTTCTTGTGAAACTCTGGTCACAGCATTTCATCAAACAATCAATACAGAACCACATTTTCCATGTGTTTCTGTTTAAGGATGACTGACTGAATATGCATTGTTGATTCCTTTACAGTGAACTCATGGTCAACAGCACTATAACTCATGCCTGAACAAAGCTTATCTAAGACATAAGTTTTTTCCATAAGGCATATCACAGCCTTGTTGCACTTAGGAGTGGTAGATAGCACTTCAGCACTATGTTTGGGGGCCATTATAAATAGAGAAATCACCAATGAAAAGCAGAAAAATGAAAACAATATGACACTAAACAGACCATGAAAAGAAGACTTGTTTACAGTATTAAGCTGAAACAAGGCAGTGTGTTACCTTGTTTGACCTCAGCTTGAAATGTGCATGGCAAGAGACTCAAAAATTTCACTGCTCTATGCTTGTCTGCAAGTGGCTCCCAAAGCACTGCAAGTATTGGTTTAAGGTTACAAATAAATGTTAATGAGTACATGAATTCACATACATGGTATCTTTGAAAAATAAGGATTGTCTGTATATGAATACAAGCATTAAATGTAGATGGTTAAAGTAATTCAATCTAAAGGCAGAGAATGTCAGACTGGATTAAAAAAAATAATAATAATCCAACTATAATGATGTCAAGTTCCAGTCCAATAGGGCAACATAGGAGGTTCCTGAACTGCCCTCCTCAATGGACACACCTAATGTACAACTACACATGGAGCAATTTCCTCTGAAAGAAATCCAGAACGTAGCTGAGTGACTGCTACACATCAGGCCCATGTCAAAACAAGTAGGAAAGGCTGAGACACACTATAGCCATAACCCTCACCCCTGGCACAGCACTATGAAATCAGAAGGGAGTTCCCAACTCCCAGATTCTCCTTAAAGTGAAAAGTTTGGACTCCACATTAAGTGTGCCAACTTTTAAGACACCTTCATTAGGGATAGAGCTGTTTTTTAAAAGAGAAACAAAATAGACAAACTTTTAGCTAGGCTAACCAAGAAAAAAAGAGAGAGAACTCAAATATCTAAATTATAGGTGAAAGAGGAGACAGTACAACTGACACTACACAGGTGCAAAGAATCATAAGAGACTACTATAAACAATATACACCAAAAAATTGGACAACCTAGAAGAAATGGATAAATCCTAGAAACATACAGCCTACCAATACTGAATCATGAAGAAAAAAAAAAAAAAATTCGAATAGACCAATAGGGAGATGATTGACTCAGTGACCAAAAAAAAAATTCCCAGCAAAGACAAGTGCATGGATTAATTTAAGCAAATATTTAGAAAAGAATTAATACCAATCCTTATAAAACTCTGAAAAATTAGAAGAGGAGGAAACCCTCTTAAGCTTATTTTACAAGTTGAGCATTACCCCAATATCAAAAGCAGACAAAGATATAACAAGAAACAAAAATTACAGGCCAATATCCCTGATGAAAATAGATGTAAAATTCCTCAACAAAATCTTAGCAACCAAATTCAACAGGATATTAAAAAGATCATACAACCATGATCAAGTGAAATTTATTTCAGGGATGCAAGGATGGTTCAACATTAACAAATCAATCAATGAGATACACTGTATTAACAAATTGAAGGATAAAAGACATAAGATCATCTCAATAGATGCAGAAAAAGCATTTGACAAAATTTAACATCCATTTGTGATCAAAAACTCTTAACAAAGTAAGTATAGAGGAAACATACCTCAACATAATAAAGGCCATATATAACAAGCCCACAGCTAACATCATGCTCAATGGTGAAAAGATGAAAACTTTTCTTTAAGATCTGGCACAAGACAAGAATGCCCACTATTACCATTTTAATTCAGTGTAGTACTGGAAATCCTATCCAGATCAATTAGGCAAGAAAAAGAAATAAAGGGCATGCAAATCAGAAGGAAGAGTAACACTGTTTCTATTTGCAGATGATGTGATATTATATACAGAAAATCCTACAAATCCACCAAAAGCTGTTAGTACTAATAAACAAATTCAATAAAGTTGCAGGATACAAAGTCAATATATAAAATTTGTTACATTTTTATACAATAATAAACTATCAAAGAAAGAGACATTAAGAAAACAATTCCATTTTCAATAACATCAAAAGGAATAAAATACTTAGGGATAGAGTTAGAAAAAGAAGTACAAAACTCACACCCTGAAAACTATTAAAAAATATTGAAAGGAATTTAAAAAAACTTAAAATGGGAAAAGATCCCATGTTCATATTCTGCAAGATTTAACATGTTAATATGGCAATACTCTTCAAGCTGATTTGTGGATTCAGTGGAATCCTTAGCAGAATCTCAACTGACTTTTTGTAGAAAATGACAACCTGATTCTAAAATTCACATGGAATTGCAAGGAATATTTAAATGAAGAACACAGTAGGAGAGCTGACATTTCCCAATTCAAAATCTATTGCAAGGCAACAGTAATCAAGACAGTGTGGTGCTGGCATATGGAAACACATATAGATAAATGGAGTGGAACTGAGAATCCAGAAATAAACCCACTTAGTTATGGTCAAGTGATTTTTTGATAAGGGTGCCAAGACCATCTATGGGGAAAGAATGGTCTTTTCAACAAATGATTTTGGGAAAACTGGATAGCCACATGCAAAAAGAGTGAATTTGGATTCTTACCTCAAGCCATATACAAAAATTATCTTAAAACTAACCAAAAGCCTAAATATAAGAAATGAAACCATAAAACTCTTAGGGAAAAGTAAAGGTTGAATTTGCATGAACTTGGATTTGAAAAAGGATTCTTGGATATGACACAAGTAACAAAAAAAATAATTGACAAGCTGGACTTCATCAAAGACAAAACCACAGAAAGGGGTGTGGCCAAGATGGTAAAGTAGAAAGATCTGAGCATATGTCTTCCCATGGGCACAACAAAATTACAATGATTACAGAGAAACTATTGATGAGGAATACCTGAACACTAGCAGAAATGATATTCTACAACTAAAGACATTAAGAAGGAACCACAAGATGGGTAGGAGATAGTACAGGGTATAGTCAAGACCCATACCCCCAGGCAGGTGACCAAAAATGGAAGGATAATTACAATTGCAGAGCTTCTCCCCAAGGAGTGAGGGGCCCAAGCCCCATATTGGGCTCCTCAGCCTGGGAATCCTGCACCAGGAAGATAAGCCTCCAGAAGGTTTGGCTTTGAAGGTCAGTGTGACTGACTTTCAGGAGAGCCAGAGGGCTGTAGCAAATAGGCTTCACTCTTAACAGGGTGCACAAAAAATCTCACACACTCTAAGACCCAGAGCAGAAGCAGTAATTTGAAAGGGGCCTGGGTGAGATGCACCTGCTGATCTTGGAGAGCCTCCCAGAAAGGCAGGAGGCAACTGGAGCTCATCTTGGGGAAACAGATGCTGGTGGCAGCATTTTTGGGGAGCTCATTCCACCATGAAGACATTGGTGCTGGCAAGTGCCATTTTGCAATCTTCCCTTTAGCTTATTAGCACTGAGACCCAGCCCCACCCACCAGCCTGTCAGCACCAGTACTCGGATGCCTCAGGACAAGCAACTAGCTGGGTAGAGATATCCCACCCACCAGCAGGCTGGCTGCCTTAGGACCCCCTGAGTCCCCAGCAACCCCAGGAGCCAGCCCCATCCACTAGAGAGCCCAGGACATGTCCCTGCCCATCAGTGCACTGGCACTAGCCCCAGGACCAGCATCACCCATGATTAGCTCTGATTCCTGGTACAACGTTGAATAGAGAGGGGAGAATGAACATTCTTGTCTTCTTCCTGATCTTAGTGAGAAGGTATATAGTTTCTCACCATTAAGTTTGATGTCATCTCTAGGGTTTTTGTAGATGTTAGCAAATTGAGGAATTACCTTTCTATTCCTAGTTTGCTAACAGTTTTTATCATGGATGGGTGTTGGATTTTTTTCAAATGCTTTTTCTGCATCTATTGATATGATCACATGTTTCTCCTTTAGTGTGTTGATATGTTCATTGATATTAGTTAATTTTTGAAGGTTGAGCCAGCCTTGTATACATGGAATAAATTCCACTTGGTCATTTTGGTGTATAACGCTTTTATACATTGTTGGAGACAATTTGCTAATATTTTGTTGAGGATTTTTACATCTAGGTTTATGAGAGGTATTGGCCTGTAGCTTTACTTTCTTGTAATATCTTTGTCTTCTTTGAATATTAGGGTAATCCTGGACTCATTAAATGAGCTAAGTAGTGCTTCTATTCTGGAAGAGATGGCTGAGAATTGATATTATTTCTTCTTTAAATGTTTGTTAAGAATTCGTCAGTGAGTCCATCTGGACCTGGTGCTTTCTGTTCTGGAAGGTTATTATTGATTAAATTTCTTTAAGAGATACAGTGCTAGTCAGATTATTATTTCCCCTGTGTGAATTTTGTAGATTATATCTCAAGGAATTGGTCTATTTTGTCTGTTATCAAATTCATGGCCATAGAGTTCTTCATAATATTCCTTTATTATCCTTCTAATGTCCATGAATTCAGTAGTGTTTTCCCCTCTTTCATTTCTGATATTAATAATTTGTGTCTTTTCTCTTTTTTTCTTAGTTAGCCTAGCTAGCGTTTTATCAATGTTACTGATCTTTTCAAAGAACTAGCTTCTGGTTTTGTTGATTTTCTCTATTGATCTCTTGTTTTCAATTTCACTGATTTCCGCTCTAATTTTAAAAATTTCTTTTCTTCTGCTTATTTTGGGTTTATTTTCCTCTTTGTTAATCCAAAGGTGGAAGCTTAGATTATTGACTTTATATATATCTTCTATTCTAATCCTATAAAAATCCTATAAAATACTATAAATTTCCCTCAAGCCCTATTTTCACTGCATCTCACAAATTTTGATTAATTATATTTTCATTTTCCTTTAGTTTGAAATATTTTAAGGTTTCTCTTGAGACTTCTTTAACCCATGTGTTATTTAGAAATGTGTTGTTTAGTCTTCAAGTATTTTGGGGTTTTCCAGTTATCTTTCTTTCTGTTATTGACTTCTATTTTAATTCCGGTGAGGTCTGAGAACGTACTTTGTAAAATTTCTATTCTTTTTAGTTTGATAAAATGTGTTTTATGGTGCAGAATGTGATCTGTGTTAGTGAATGTTCCATGTGAGCTTGCAAAGAATGTATATTTTGCTTTAGTTGGATGAAGCATTCTGTAGATGTCAATGAGATTTTCTTGATTGATGGTGCTGTTGAGTTCAACTATATCCTTACTGATTTTCTGCCTGCTGGACCTGTCAATTACTGATAGAAGAGTGTCATATGGTAATTCTGTGTTTAACCTTTACGAAATTACCAAACTGTTTTCCACAGTGGCTTCACTATTTTACATTCCCACTGGTAACACAAGTGTTCAATTTCTTCACAACCTTGCCAACACCTGCTTTTTCCATTTTCCATTTTTCAAAACAGTAGCCATCACAATGGGTGAAAATTGGTATATCATTGTTGTTTTGATTTGATTTCCCTAATGGCTCATGATGTCAAGCATCTGTGGTTTCCTTTTGTGGTGATAAAAATGTTCTAAAACTGACTGTGGTGATATTTGCATGGACCTGTAAATATACTAAAAACGATTAAATTGTCTGCTTTAAATGGTATGTGAATTGTGTCTCAATAAAGCTGTTTAACAATAGAGAAAACCAAAAGATAGAAAAGGAAAAAAGAAAAGCTAATTTGTGCATAATGGCACTAACACACAGTGAACATATAAATGTTCACTCTATGGATAGCTCTAAAAAGAAAACGTGCTGCCATGAACAATTGAAGTCTCCAAGGGAAAGAAAGTATGTGCAGAGAGTAAACCTGAATACTTTAAATCCTTGCTACTAAAGGTATGGTCCCTAGAGCAGCAGCAGCAGCGCCTGGGAATGAGTTAGAAATGCAGAATCCCAGGTTCTACTCCAGAACGACTGAGTCAGGATCTGCCTTTAAACAAGATTCTCAGGCAATTCCTTTACACATTTAAGAAAGCACTGGAAGACACACAGAAAAGTGAGCTTAGGCCACGGGAAGTCTTGAGGGGTGGAAAGCAGGGCAATTCTAAGATCCCCTACGGAGGAATAAATGTAACATGGCTCTGGCAAAGGTTTCAGTCCCCAGATGAGTATTTTCTTGAAGATTCACATGGCCAGAAATCAGTGATTTGGTAGAAGGATTTTGCCAAGATCATATTCTAACAATATAAACTTGTTTCATTTTATTTAAACATATTTAGTTAACTCAGTGTTTAGTGTTATTTAGTTTTACTTTATATGGCTCCAATAGTCAGAGAAAAGTCATAAACTAACACAACAATCTACGCTTTAACAAGATCACCAGTGATCCCTATGGTAGATCCAAGTTCAAGAAGCACTGGGGGAATGCAACTAAGGGAGCCAGAAATTGACAACCTAGGGAAATTCTTGGAGAAAAAAATAACAAAACTGTTGTAATTGTCTACATTTTGGTGGAAAGATCTTGTGGTCAACAACAGGTAAGCATATGGCTTTCTGTCAAATAAGAATACAAAAGTGAGAATACTAATATAAGTGAATAACTGTGCCAACACAACTAATCAGAAAAAACACAGAACTGTTCTGTAATGCTACATTGGCATTAACCATCACAAAAAACAGTGTTTTTGCCCCAAGTCTCTCCTTTTATAGCAGTAAGAGAGGGAAGCCTGGGCTTTGTACCCCGAAGACTAAGTTCTGTGTTTCAGCTCTGTTTTCTGCCTACCTTGTGCTTCCGTTTCCTACTTTTTAAATTTATTTATTTATTTATTTTTGGCTGTGTTGGGTCTTTGTTGCTGTGCGCAGGTTTTCTCTAGTTGCGGAGAGTGGGGTTTATTCTTCGTTGTGGTGCGTGGGCTTCTCATTGCGATGGCTTCTCTTGTTGTGGAGCACAGGCTCTAGGCACATGGGCTTCAGTAGTTGTAGCTTGTGGGCTCCAAAGCGCAGGCTCAGTAGTTGTGTCACACGGGCTTTGTTGCTCCGTGGCATGTGGAGTCCTCCCGGACCAGGACTTGAACCTGTGTCCCCTGCATTGGCAGGTGGATTCTTAACCACTGCACCACCAGGGAAGTCCCCGTTTCCTACTTTAAATGGAACTAATGCTTCCTCTTTCTAACACGCCTGGCTTGGTGACTATCAATATAATAATGTTGGTGAAGATGCCTTGAAAACTGTAAATGTTACTGATTATTTTTAAAACCACAGACCATTTCGTTTTCCTCTGTCCTAAAGATGTTTGGAGATCCATTGAGATTCATGATCTTCCCTTCCTAAAGAGCTCTCTCTGTATATATTTTGTATGGGCACAAGGGGAAAGTGAGATACTTGAGCTCAAAGTGTTACCACGGGGTTAGTAGTAGCACATGCTATTGTTTATTTCCGCTTCTTACATCTTCCCATTGAGCTTTTCCATTCCACCACGTGGTTGATAATGTTTACTAAACACTACTGTTTGCAGATATAATCCTTTACATTTTACTCTTGCTTCCAGATCGCCTGTCTCTGCTCCAATCTGGAACACACACTGGGGACTATTTCATGTGTGGCGCCTTCTTGTTCAAGCCTTGGATAGTTTCTTTTTCCCACACCCCGGAGCTAATTTTGTCATTAACGTTTCAGGAAATACACAGAGGCATTTTAAGTGAAATACAAATTAGAAAACTCTGCTGTTCTTAGTTACTCTTTTCTCCCATATTTGAAAAAAAAAAAAAATCACTATCCAATTACCCAAGTCACATTTATCCTTTTTAAACTCCCTTAGTTGTTGTCATTATTCTGCCAAACTCTCTATTTCTAGCCCCTTAGATAGAAATTATGCCCCTTTTGGAGCAACTGTGGAGAGAAAACCGAAGCACAATATATTTAGAGAAAAAAATTCCTTGAGGCACAAAGAGAGCTATTTCCCTTAGCACTTGGCACAGACTTCTGCTTTGTCAGTCCTTGTAGTTGTGAATGTGTGAATCTGTGTTACACTGACACAATTTCTGGCTCATAGTAATCAATCAATATAAATTTAGTTGGTCAATGTAGATGGAGAAAGCTTTTGTTTAACAAATTATAGATGAAGATTATGCTCTTTGTTTTTTAAAGCTAACATTTCATTGATTTTTTTACTATGTGCCAAGCACTCTGGTAAGTACATGCAATGCATTATCTCATTCAGTTTCCTACCAGCTCCACAGTCCCATGAGGTAGTGTTCATTACTACAGCCAATTTACCAGAAATGGAAATACCATATGATATCACTTATATGCGGAACCTAAAAAAAAAAAACGATACAAATGAACTAATTCACAAAACAGAAACAGACTCACAGACTTAGAGAATGAATTTATGGTTACTGGGGGGAAGGGTGAGGGGAAAGGATAGTTAGGGAGTTTGGGATTGACATGTACACACTGCTATATTTAAAATGGATAACATACAAGGACCTACTGTAGAGCACAGAAAACTCTGCTCAATATTATGTAACAACCTAAATGGTAAAAGAATTTGAAAAAGAATAAATACATGTATATGTAAAAAAAAAAAAGTAGTTTTCCACATTGAGTATTAATGCCATTAAGTATTAATTAACTGAGTCAATTAATTAATGGAACATGTTGGAACATATGTTTTATTTCATCAGGCAAATCTGATGAAAATTTTCCTAGCATAAAATTAACCAGCAATTATTAAGCACTTACAGTGTGCCAGGCACTACGATGTGATTTACATAATTAATTTCATTCTAATACTTATGTGGATAATATTTGATAATGTATTAATTAATATTAATATTTCCCTTTCATAGATAGGACAGCTGAAGCTAAAAATGTTTGAGGGGAAAACCAAAGACTAGAGAGAAATGGCAGGGCTGGGCTTTGCAAGCAGGACTGAAAGCTTAGTCCACGTGGTACGATGCTTGGCTCACCAGTGAATCAACAACACCATCAAAAATTCACCCTCTCCTGACCAGCCTTCCTTGGGACATCTCCTTTGAATTCACCTTTTCTGGATGAGGAAAGAGCCATGGAACTGTCACCATATCTGTGGCCTCTGTGGCCTTATAGGCAATGGAGCAAAAGTCTTCTAGCAAAATTTATTCTAAGTATAGCTTTGTATCCTGTTTTATTTTTCATTTAACATTATGATGTAAATGTTTTCTGATGTTTTCTAAATAAGCATAATTTTCAATGGCTGCTTATTTTTTTTTTAATCAAGTGAATGTATAATTTAATTATCCATTTCTTTATTATTGACTATTCTTTCCTTTTTCTGTTATTTTACATAATGCTGTAATAAGTACCTCTTTACATAAACTCCCCCCACACCCTTGGTTTATGTATAATGCATAAGGAAGGTCCCTAGATATAAATTTGTGGGCTTGAATATTTTAAGTCTCTTGATACACATTGCTAAATTGCCTTCTAAAAGTTCTCTACCAATTTATACCACCCCCATCAGGCTCACCACACCCTTGAGTCAGGTATAGAATTAAAATAGAGAAAACTTCGCTAATTTTATGGATGAAAGCTCCATCACATTATCATAATTGGTAATTGTTTGATTAATTATGAGTTGAAATATTTTTTCAATATTTACCAGCCACTGAATCTCCTTATCTGACAATTTTCAGTTCCTGTTTTTTGCCCCATTGAAATTTTACTGCTTTGTCTGTATTTCTTTCTTATTGGGAAATTCAAACTTTTACCATATTTATTGTAAATATTTTTCCAGTTATTGTCTCTGCCTGGAGCAGAAACAGAAGTTAATATATTGCTGAAACCAAGGGAGAAGAAGAGGTCTTCAGCAAAGGAGTGATGGCAGTTTGCAATGTTACAAAGAGACCCAGTGAGATAAGGCCTGAGTGGTATCCATTTTTCCCCCACACACTGTAATGAATGGTAGCAAAGCTTATAGTTGACTCTGACCAGAGGGGCAATAATTTACTATTGCACATTAAAAGGAAAGTGATTTATCACTAAAAATAATCTATCTGGGAGTGGTTAACAAATAAATGTGTCACATATTCAATACCACATTGGCAAGGAAACTCAGTCCCTGCGTACCCCCATCATCTTACAGAAGAGGAAACTGAGGTTCCAGAGAGAAGTGCAGTGACTCTGGTCCATATAATATAGGCTATAATCAGATTTTCAGATTCCAAGTCTCTGCCAATATATCATGTTCTCTCTGTTACTCAAAGCAGTTCAGATGGAAATATTTTCTGATTAAAATAACAGTAATGGCAATAATAATAACAGTGTTTAATCAGATATATTAGTCAGGGTTCTTCAAAAAACAGAACTAAAAGAATATGTGTATGCGTGTGGGTATATATATATGTGTGTGTGTGTGTGTGTGTGTGTGTGTGTGTGTGTATAATTTATTTTAAGGAATCGTCTCACACAACTGTGGAGACTTGGTAGGTCCAAAATTTGCAGGGTAGATTGGCAGGCAGATCACCCAGGGAGGAGTTGCAGTCTGAGTCCAAAGGCTGGCAAAGAATTCCTTCTTGCTCAGGGGAGGTCAGTCTGTTCTGTTAAGACCTTCAACTGATTGCATGAGGCCCTCTCACATTGTGGAGGGTAATCTGCTTCACTCAACATACACCAATTTTAATGTTAATCTCATCCAAAAAAAAACCAAAACCCCAAAACAAAAACCTTCACAGAAATATCCAGAAGAGAAAAGCTGGGTACCATGGTCCAGACAATTTTACACAAAAAATTCACCATCTCACCTGGTAAGAAGTTAATCAGAATTTGACTATCTTTAAGAATTCTGTTAGTTGAGGTTTTACTTTCAATGGGGTATACCTCGTTGAGACCTATTACTACAGTCTTCTCTTTCCCTGTTCCCACTCCACTTTTTTGTTTGTTTAAGTCATGGTCATTCTTCCCTACTTTCTGATCTTGACTGTGACCAAGCAGGGAGGTGCAGACTATGTGGAAGGAGGGGGATGCTGTTTGCACTGAATTCTTAGAAACTTATTTTCTGTAAAAATGTAATGATGTTACTGTTCTCTATTCCCCTGAGGCTTTTGTACCTTTTCATTGTGAGTTCAGCAGCCACAATGAAGTTAAGATGATGGATGTGAAATGAAAATTTTCTGGTTCAAATACAATTATACCCTTCTCAGTGGCTTATTTTTTTATTTTAGTAAATATTCATTTAGCAGCCTCAGGTAGTAGAACGAATGATTACAATTTTGCCTCAAACAAAGGAGAAGACAAATACTGTAATTATATAAAGTACAAAGCAAATCACCTAATTAAATAGAGAAAGAAAATCTACAATAATTACCAAGGTATAGGCCAGTTAACAATGCACAGTAAAAGGACCTATAATTTTAAGAAATACACCAATGCCTGATTTATTGAGGTAAATATAATAAAGTGAATTTTTACTGAAAAAATAAAAGTTTCATCTATAATAAATTAACCTCAAATAACTTCTCAGGTGTGGGATTTCAGACTTTCTTATCTATATTTATTCAGAGAATTGAAAAAATAATTAAATTATTCATTCTAGCTGAAAGGAACATTAACACTTAATTGTGGAAACTTAAATACTTCTTTGTTCATGTCCAAACTCTGGGAAGGCTCTGTGATTACAGCCAGCCCATGGTAGCTACATTATGTACAAATGCTCAGTTCTTAGGCATTTGGTTCTCTTTGGTACTATGGGTGCAATATTGCTTACCCTGAATGCTCAAGTTATTTCCCAGTGAGGGCTGACTCTGCCTGCCCAAGAGGACCCTAAGTCTATCAGAAACAAAAATTGTACCTTCCATCATTACTGTCTCTTCCCTTTCCTACACCATTCACTTAAAGCAGTAATCATTCAGTGTGTGTGTGTGTGTGTGTGTGTGTGAGCGTGTGCATGTTCACATCAGTTTCATACTCTGCCCTTTGCCAGGAGAGATTGAAGGGTTTATACCAGAGTATTGCTGGAAACATTTTAGAGCTTGCCTCATGGCATTATGCAATGTACTAACCAGTCTGGATTTTCACCACATCTGATTATCTTGTCACAAAGACTTGATTAAAAACATGACAGCTATCAAGATCCCTTAGTCAAATAAAACCCTATATTAGTAACTCAGATTACATTCCAAATTTCCTACCCCTTTTCATCTTTGTCTCTTTAAATGGTTAAAGAGAATTGTCATTAAGAATTCTCTCCTTGGGAGGGATAAATTAGAAGTATGGGGTTAACAGATACACATTGTCGGTATATATAAAATATATACCATATATAAAATATATAAACAACAAGGACCTGTTGTATAGCACAGGGAAGTATACTCAAACTTTTTTAATAACCTATAGTGGAAAAAGAATCTGAAAAAAATATATATATATATGTGTAACTGAACCACTTTGCTCTACACCTGAAACTAATACAACACTGTAAATCAACAACACTTCAATAAAAATTAAAAATTAAAAAAAAAATTATCTCCTTTTCACATCCCCACAGCAGATAATCCAGGGTTTCCATAACCCTCCTCACTTCTACCTGCTCCTGTGCAGTCATGACCTTAGCTCTAAATTCACTGAGAAGATGGTCAAATCCAAGCGATTTCCCCCCATTTCTTTATTATTCACCTCTGACTCTTCCTGTATCTTTACCCTTCATTGTTTTGGCTTGGGTCCATTTTCTCAAACATTTCCCCAGATTTTGTTCTTCAATGATCTCTTCTATCATCAATCTATCCCTCTTCATCCATAAACTTTCTTAGGTTACTTCTGTCTTAAAATCAATTCTAGTACACCAGGTACCATTTCCTTCTCTTGTCTCTGTAATGGCTGGAAGTCTTCTATTATTTCTTTTTCCTGCACTTCTTTCAGATCCCCCCAGTTTAGTGTATGTCCCATAATTTTCTTCCCCTAAAACCATCCTCTCAACAGTTTCCAGTGACTTCTAAACTAATCAAACTAATAATCAAATCAAGTGATTATTTTTCACTCTCTAGCCTCCTTGAGTTTCCTGCAACAGTGCAGTCTATTTTGAAAACTTTTTACCTGAAATTTATTCCTCCCTTGGTTTCCCTAAAAATATAATCTCTTGGAACTCTTCCTGCTCCCTCTATTATCACCTTCTTTGTTTCATTTGCCAGCTCTTGACTCAAATTTATAATCTAGTGGAAAGAGCATTGGTTTTGTAGCATAACTGAACCCCAATCCTAGTCCTTTCATAAGTAATTTCTTCAATGGAAGATTGCTTACTCCCTGTGGTTCTCAGCTTTTACAGCTATAAAATGGAGGTGGGGGATAGTCTACATCACCAGATCACCAGATTTTAAGTGTGTTCCACAGAATCTTAAGAATGCCTTTCAGATTTCTCACTCACCACCATGATTCCCATCCTTGTCCCAACCACAAAAGCTACACTAATCTGGTTTATGTATTGAGTATCCACAATAAATTTCTACCACTAGGAAAGAAGAGTCTGGAAATGCAAGTAGTTTGGATGACTGAGTCCAATGACTGTTAACCTAAATGAGTTGACAGAGACCATTTCCAAAGACCAAGTTTGATAAGGGAAAATGCATAATGAAATGGGATAAAACGGATGCTGGGCATGCCATCTGTCGGGATGGTATTGAGTAAGGCAGCTCATATTCTTCACAACAAGTGATTATGTTTCAGGGGTGGTAGGTGGTGGTGGCCTCTGGACCACTAAAGCACTTCCCTATTGAAGTCCTAGCATTCATCTCTAAGATCATCTTTGGTTCTAAAGGTAGAAGTTCAGTATTTATTTTCTGGAGTTGATGTGAGGATTATGTAAGATAATGTTTTTTTAGACCATTTAGCACAGTACTTGGCAGGCAGAGAGCAATTAATACATTTCTTTGTTTTTAGTACTTTTTCTGTAGCATTAAGTGAGGAAATGCCAGTGTGCATTTTCCCACCATAGAGTGACCACTTTCTACAAAAATATGTTGACAGTCTGATTTGTGCTGCCTCATCTTGCAAAATCAAGATGTAGGAAAGTGATTCAATAAACAGAAAGAGGCACTGGAGGAGTCATTTAAAGTTATCTAGCTATAAGGAGTACATTTTTATGTTTCAAAGGGTAAAAGAAAAAAAAGGCGCTGCCTGGTTTCATTAGAGCTCCTGCCCTTTGAAAGTTAGGTCAGAAGTTGTTCTCTAAAAGCAGGGCATCTGAACTTTGGAAGCCCCTCCACAAAATTTCTATCCGGAAAGCAGCAAAGATCACACTTCCCTGACTCTGGAGGGACACTTCCTCCCTGCAGTGAAATTCTTTGTTTTATATCACATCATGCTGGCTGAGAAGATAATCCTTGTGATTGCTCCTGTATTTATTTCCCCTGCAAATTGCTGGCAAGACACCCCAGTTCTCTGCAGTGAATCATTATTTTGTCACAGCAGCAGCACCTAGTGGGTTCCACTTAAAATCAAAAGAATGAAAAAAAGAAAACAACAGCAATTATCAGCAAAACACCAGGAACAAGGCTCAAATCTCAAACCAAGCACTAAATGTCCCTGAAATTCCTACAGCAGGGTAGATGATATTTTTATGTAGAGAAATGGAGCCACAGTCTGCAATGCCGTATTGGCTGCTCTCCTGATTTGCTTAGGTTAGTTTTAAAGGAACTTCTGCTCTTGCTGTGCATTTAAGTGTGAATGACAAAGAACAGGAGAGCAACTGTGCCCATCAGCACCTTCCTGGGGCATTGACTTCCCAAGAAATTGGGCATTAAGTTTAAAACCAGTGCACTAGTCACAAAAGATGATAAGTCCATTACATGCCCCTCTGCTAAATTCTATGATGATAATTCTAGTGTGGGGCATGCTACAATTTTAAAGTCCCTAACAGTTTGTTGAGCACTTTCACATATAATATGTTGCCTTCTCCTTATGTCCATCCTATAAGAAAGATAGGGGAGGATATGTCCTTTATTTCCAGGTGAAAATATACAGTGACTCAGAAAAGTGAAGTGTCTTGTCCACAGTAACAAAGCTAAGAGAAACAAACAAACAAACAACCAAACAGAGCTGGAACGCAAAACTAAGCATCCTATTTCTGAATCTGGAGTTTTACTCACTAAAGCTCTCCTGTCTTTTACAAGAGCTTCTGCAAACAAGCTTCTGCCAAATGGCAACATGATGCTGAGACCACTGTAGGCACTCTCCTGTCTTCCCCTCTCTTCAACATCCGGGACCCTGACGCCGCCACACAGACTCTCCATGCTGACTCTCCCCATCTTACTCTCCCCTTTTCGTGCCCTATTTCCTAGATGTGGATGAGTCCTTGTTCAGCTTCGTACTCCTAGTAAGTGAGGGGCTGGACAAATGATTCAGAGTAGCTGTTATGGACTGAATTGTGTCTCCCCCAATTCATATGTTGAAACCATAACTCTCAATGTGATGGTATTTGAGATGGGGCTTTGAGGAAATAATTAGGTTTAGATGAGGTCATAAGAGTAGGACCCTCATGATGAGAATAGTGCCCTTATAAGAAGAGCCACCAGAGAGTTCTCTCTCTCTTTCTCTCTTTTTTTTTTTTTCTCTTGCTGCCATATGGAGACACAGCAAAAAGGCAGCTGTCTACAAACCTGGAAGAGAATTCTCACTAGAACCAGACCATGCTGGTACCCTGATCTCAGACTCTCAGACTCTAAAACTATGAAAATAAATTCCAAAATATCATCCAGTCTATGATATTTTGTTTGGCAGCCACACTAATATAGTGGCTTAATGCATTTCCTATCCTGGTGTGTGCATTTCTTTTGTAACAGGAACTAACTCATAGACACACGTGCTTTAACCGAAAGTGATGGGTAGTAGAGGCACCATGGTAGACCACACAATCTACCACGGTGCCTCTACCAAGTGTAAGGCTGATCTGATCATACTGGGGCTCTTTCTTTGGCTCATATAATAAGTTAACACTCCTAGGTGCGTATGCTTTCAGCTGCTGCCTTTGTATTGACCCCCACCTTCTCACAACAAGCTCCTAAAGAATTGAAGACTGGTCTACTGAAAACTGGTCAAGGAGTACTATTCCTGATTCAGTCATTTCTTAGTCTTGTGAATTTGGGGGATTCTTTTCTCCCTGGGCTTCTGTTTCATCACTGGTAAAATAAGATTAAACTAAATCATTTTCTAAGCCTTTCTCTCTTTTGACAGTAGATTCCTGATTTCAAATGTAATATATTCTAGGTTTTCAATAAATAAAACAAATAAGTATGGTGCTTTCTTTCCCGTCTTTACAAGAATAAATTACTAAGGGGGTGGGGGGAGAGGAGGTGGCTCTAAGGAGACAGCAGCAGATATGAGAATGAGAGATTTTCATCTAAATTTTTCTGCATCCATTTGGCAAACATTTGTTAGCCTATTTTAGATAGTGCGGTCCAGGTTGCAAAGATATTGCAGGACCCTGTTCATGTTCTCTGCGTCTGTGGGTGTCAAGATATGGATCAATAACTAAGACACAAGGTAGAAATGACAAGGGATCTGTGTGTGCTGCAGTAAAGTTTTGAGACAGTTCAGGAGTGAGGGAGGAAAGAGCGACAGTTCAGGAGTCAGACAGAGAGAGAGGGGGAGGTAGCAAAAGTAGTGTTGGTCTGAACCATAAATCACTGGAAGGCATACAATTCCATTTATGGTTATTTCTGAGGAATGAATTATATCTTAAAAGAGGTGAGTGAAGGGGCAATGTGTGTTTAGTTCCAATGAAACAGCTTGTGTGTCCAAAGATCATCCCAGCCTATCTGCCATGTCTCTCCTGTTCTTACTCAGATTCTCAAGTGGACTTTCTTCTTATATTATCCAGATTGGCCATCTCTATCAATTATATTTATTAGGTAGCAGCTAATCTCTCACACAGGGACCTCCTACTTTTCATTATGCCTTGAGAAAATTTTCCCTTCATGGACCCAGACCTATAAGTGGAATTTTACAGCACAAAGTCTGATAGTATTTTAATTAGCTTAGATAAGCCTTCCTATTACACCCAGGAGCAGGAGTTTGCAGGTTAATTTAGTTTCCTTAATTACAGTGATAAAGCCAGATATAAATTCTGATACAGTATGAGGAGAGTAGCACACATGTTTAATTACCTGGGATTGTTGCAGTGTTTGGGACTCTCTGCTTACCGAGCTCCACATTCGTTAATGGCACCTCTAGATACAACGTTTATTCCCTACACATTGTTTGCTATTTCCAGACCTAGGTGAAGTTTGACTCCTGAAACTGGAATGGTTTCAGTTCCAGAGAGACTCTATACCCGTGTTTGTGGTCACAAGGCATTCTTATCATCAGGAAATTTTGGTAACAACTGATTAAAAGGATACAAATACAGTAATTTAAGTAGCTATATTTTGCTTATTAAATTGCCTCTCTTGGGACTCTTCTGTGCTTGGGGTAGTGTAGGATGGTTCTCAACCTCAGCGCTATTGACACTTTGAACCAGACAATACTTTGCTTTGGGAGACTGTTCTGAACACGGTAGGATGTTTAGCAGCATTCCTGTCCTCTATCCACTAGCGGCCAGTAGCACTCTTCCCGTACTTGTGGCAACCAAAAATGTCTCCAGACATTGCCAAATGTCACCTGGGACACAAAATTGCCTCTGGCCAAGAACCACTGGTTATAAGGGCTAAGTATGTGACTCTAGGGTTAGACTGTTTTAAACCCAGGCCCCTCCACCTAGGGGTTGTGACATTTGGCACTTGACCTAAACCCTACATTTCTGTATATATAGAAAGGGATTAGTGTACCCACTGCATAGCATTGTTGTGAGAGTCAAATAAATTAACGTGTGAAAATTCTTAGAATTGTGCTTGGTACATAGTAAACACTCAGTAGTTATAAACTATTATTCATATTATTAACATCTTCCAGATGGGCTACATTTTACAGATTTATTTATACAAAGACAAGCATAACCATAAAAAACAGGGCAAGACAGTTGCCACCCCAGAGTCTATAGCTGTTTAATGCCCTAGTCTGGTAGAGGGAATGTTCCAGCATGGAGTCATAGATACAGGTGCAAATCTTGTTTCTGTTGCCTTGATTTGACCATGGACAGACTTCTCTTTGTCCCATAGCATTCTTCTTTATAGAAGGATATCACCTACTCCACAGGGCTAAATTATTACGACCATAACCATCTAGTACAAGACAGCAAAAAAAAAAAAAAATCTCCTGCCTGCCTTTGCTTGCTTTCGCACCTTCCTATCCTTCTTTTCTTCCTTTTTCTTTCTTTCCTTTTTTCCCTCATGTCTGAATATCAAAAGCTTTATTTTGATTGGTTCTTATTCTCAAAGTGCAGTGATTCTCAACCACCTGGGAGCTTGTTAAGACACATAACTAGGTCCACTTTCAGAGTTTCTGATTCAGTAAGCCTGGGGATGGAACCCACGAATTTGCATTTCTTCTGAATTCCCAGGTGGTCTTGCTGCTGCTCCCGATGATTGGCGACCACTCTTTGAGAACTAATGTCGTAGTATTAGAACAGTAGTTCTTAATCTTAAACATGCATCAAAATCCCCTAGAGGGCTTTTAAAGACACTTTGCTAGGCCCCATCTCCCAAGTTTCAGATTTAGTAGGTCCATGCATTAAGAACCATTGCTCTAGAAAGATTCTCAGCTTGAGCTGCACATTAGATTTACTTGGGGAATTTTAAAAATTGGTCCTAAGGCCCAAATCTCAAACCAAACCAATTAAATTAAAATCTTGCTGTATTTTGTTAGGCTTCTCAGGTAATTCCAATATACAGCTAAGGTTGAGATGTCATTCAAGAGCAGGTACGGAGATTTAAGAAGTCCGGAAAGGCAAAAAGAGAATTTAAGGATTTTGTACTCAATATGTTTAATTTTAAACAAAAAGGCAGTTCAGAGCTTTGGGTATTGATGGGATGAGCATATATTTGAGCCTGTCTACTTAGGGCTAGTGATATATTAAGAAGACTCATAGGGCTTGGGGGTTAGGAGGGACTTTGAAAAGTAGTGTTCATGTAAGAAACTTGGAAAATTCATGACCACCTGAGGCTAATGTCAGAAATAGTTTTTTAAGAGATCAAGTAAATACATGACTATTCAGGACATTTTAAAAGACAATAAAAATGTTTTCCAAGGCATCCTTAGACTTCATAGTTGCATAATCTTGATTTTCTACATCCTTTCCCCTAATTCCTGTTGAGACACTGTTACTGAACCAAGCTGGAGTCCGCTTGCCCACCTGCAGCAAACCCAATCTACTGACAGTGGATTGTGGTGAAGGAAAGTGTAGTGTTTATTGCAAAGCCGAGTAAGGAGTATGAGTGGCTAATGCGTGAAAGGCCAGAACACTCCAATGGATTTCAGGGAAGGGTTTGTAAAGACAAGGTGAGGGAGAGAGTCACAGGTTATGTGGTCAGCTTGTGCATAATTCTCTGATTGGTTGATGGTGAGGTAACAGGGTGGTGTCACAGAAGTTAACATCATCAATCTTCAGGCTCCAGCTGGTCTGGGGGGCTATGTGTTCCTAGCCATCATGCATTTAGCTTCTCTCATCTGGTGGGGGTTTTAATATCTGTAAAATAACTCAGGAATATGTATCAGACACTGTTATCAATGTCCTTCAGGGAAGAACTAAAGATTCTGTGACTGCTATATGGCTCATCTATTGTTTAAATTATTACCAGTTCTCCTGGCCCAATGGTTATTTTTTGGTACTACATGTTCTCATTCTTTCAATCATTAATTCTTGAGCCAGCCTTTTGTGACTCAGGGGAGGCCTGGGAGACTAAATATTTTCTACAAACAAGAGACAGGTAGAAGACATTGTGAGAATCTGTTTTGGGAAGGCCCCATAGGGTCCTGCTCAGTTACAATCCCCCCTTTTCTTTGATACTCCTTAATCTTGAGGGGAACAGGTGTGGGACAAGAAAGGGAATAAAGTTTTGGATAGAGAGGTTAATCATAACTGGTTTTAGGGAGCCTCAGTTTCAACACCTGGAGGGACTTGACTCTAAATGAAAATCCTTACTGTTTAATGATTGAGCCCATTGTCCTCAAATAGAAAAGTTACGTCTTTCATTTTTCTAAAAGATTTCTGGAAATCTTTTCTTACTCCTCTCTCTTCCAGCATTACTTGGCCTAGTTGGTCAGACACAGAAGTCAGGGATATGCTGATTGCTTCTAAATTATATAGCAATGGGTTCTAGGAACTTGGGTAAGAGGAGGACCAAGGAAGAAATGTAATATTGGGATGAATGATGGCTAGACCTAGGTAATGTCATCTGAACATGCCACTTAAGTTTCAATGTTGGGAGATGAGTTTAAGCCTTAAGGAGGTTAGGGGTTACTTGATGCAGAGAGAGAAAGATGGTGATTTGGAACTGTTACTGGCCCTCATGGACCTATTTGAGTGTGGCTGTGATCAACTGATGCTGCATTGGTAGTACCCAATCCCAGGAATTTACCTGGCATCCAAGACAACATTGCTTCAGTGAGAATGATAGAAGATTCTCCCCTCACCTATAATTATAGCACTTTAATTATTCTCTTTAAAGGTAACCTACCCTATCAGTTTTCATATACTGCCATCTTTTAAAGAATGTGGGATAATTCCTCTAAAACATGAGGTTATCTAAGTTGAACCATTCAGTGTCACATTCAGAATTCTTTCCCCCACCCTCACCAGTTCCCAGAATGGACTCCAGGTGTTTTATGTCTCTCTTACACCATTTTGATTTCCCCAGTATTGGGTATACCGGTAATTTCACTTCATTTCTTGGGCATTATTACTGTTACACCTCTGTCTAACCATCAATGACCTCACCTGACTCCTCACATTTCCCTAGCAGTTCTTCTGCAGTTTGGCTGTCTGTTGGCAGAGCTCATACTCCATTCCTTTCTCCTCTGCTCCTGGCACTACTCTGATAAATGCATGTGCCTGGTGGCTAAGGTGAGAAGGCTTCATTTTGTGCATTTAACTCAAGTACATTTCTTACTAAGGCTGTATAAGGCTTTCAATATTTATATATTTATTTATTTATGGCTGCTTTGAGTCTTCATTGCTGCGCATGGGCTTTCTCTAGTTGTGGCGAGCGGGGGTTACTCTTCGTTGCGGTGCACGGGCTTCTCATTGTGGTGGATTCTCTTGTTGTGGAGCATGGGCTCTAGGTGCACAAGCTTCAGTAGTTGTGGCATGGGGGCTTAGTAGTTGCAGCACATGGGCTCTAGAGCACAGGCTCAGTAGTTGTGGTGCACGGGCTTAGTTGCTCCTCCTCATGTGGGATCCTCCCAGAGCAGGGATCAAACCCATGTCCCCTGCATTGGCAGGCAGATTCTCAACCACTGCACCACCAGGGAAGTCCCTGTATAAGGTTTTTAAATTCTTGCATCAGGAAAGTGCTGAGGAATCAAAGAATAAACATATCAATGAGAATTTTTCTAATGTTCTAAAGGCAGTGGGTTTTTTGTTTTTTTTTCCTGCATTGCATCCAAGTAAAGTTGACGGTGCTCAGCAGTGCTAGATTTTGAAAGCAGGGTGATTTCCCTATTTGAAAGTAGAGAGCAAGAGTCAACCCAGCTTCTAATCCCTGCTTCCCACAGGAACAAGGACAAAGAGAGAAGAATGCATAAAGCAAATATTCCTAGATGGCCTTCTTAACAAGTATAAAGTAACTTTAAGTCCTGCCTTAATTTAAAGTGAAGACTTTTATGAATGTTTTCCCAAAGCACCAATTTTGAATTCCATGATTATTGAGGTAAAAATGAGGTGGACATTATAACACGGCGAGGGGGAAGGTAAGCTGGGACGAAGTGAGAGAGTGGCATGGACATATATACCACCAAATGTAAAATAGAGAGCTAGTGGGAAGCAGCCACATAGCACAGGGAGATCAGCTTGGTGCTTCGTGACCACTTAGAGGGGTGGGATAGGGAAGGTGGGAGGGAGGGAGACGCAAGAGAGATGAGATATGGGGATATATGTATATGTATAGCTGATTCACTTTGTTATAAAGCAGAAACTAACACACCATTGTAAAGCAATTATACTCCAATAAAGATGTTTAAAAAATAAAAATAAAATGTAAAATAGTAATTGCAATATATGGAAATAAGTTAAAGGAATGGGTTATGCAGTGCTTTTCAAACAGGGGTGCCTCAGGGTGGGGAGACATGATGGAAGCTTGCGGCATTCTATCGCTTGGAACCCCCACCACTTCAATAGAGCTACTCTGCTTTCTTTGTCTTCATATGCGGGATAATTTAAATTGACTTATATACCTTATACGACTTTAAGCTACAGATTTATAAATTCATTTTTTATTAAATTATTTGTGGCCATCTCTATGAAAGGTTCTGCATGAGCTATAACCCTGAGCAGAAGACTGGCATTTTTTTGTGGCTGATAAACTGGTTAAGGTAGGTCTGGCCTGACTGATGCCAGTTCCAAAAGAGATAAATATGTTCAGTGAGGGAGGAAGGGGATTCTCTGCCAGTTAAAGACATGAGCCACATAACTCCCTGTGACTAGGTAGTTAAAGATCTCTTTATGCTCCTTAGAATGACCAGCTCTGGTTGGAATTAAAAGTGAAATGTTAGTTTCCTGGTATTTCATCCTAGAATTTATCCCAAGAGCTCATATTTCAAAAACCTTTTAATTAGTTTACTATTAAACATATTTAATTCAATCTCCTTGTTTCTATAGGTACAAAATCCTATGCTCCAAGAAGGATAAATGACTTGCCCAGGGTCACAAAACTAGAGGTGAGATTCCCTAATTCCTTATCCAAGGTTCTTTCCTCTACAGCAGTGATTAAAACCATCTTTAGAAGCTGACAAGTTCTTGTTTTTAATGTACTTTCACATAAAGCCTTGTACATAAAACATAAAATAGCAAAACTGCTTTAGATGAAGCCAAGGTGGGGAAGGGATCTTAACCCTACCTACTTTACTTCTCCCTTTTCTCTTTCACCTCTGGTAGCAATCCTGGGGTTCCCATGGATCACAATGCAAAATGACTGTCCTTGCCATGGTATTGACAGTTGGGGTCCAGAGGGCCTCTGGATCTTCCTTCCTGTCCTCTTGCTTATGTAAGTAATACTGGCAGGACTAAGTGTACTAGAATATCCACCCTGAGATCCTTCAAGGCAAAATATTAAATATACTTTTTGCTTTTAATTGGTATTAAGTGCAATTAAAACAATATAACATTTACTAGTAGTTTAATGGCCTATTAGGTGAACATTTTATTGCTTAAATAATTTTGAATTAATTATATACTACATACTTTAAGTCCACATGGTATCTTCTTTTACAACATTGCCATACTTGTTCAAATATTCCTCTATAGAAAAAGCATAAAAATCTTATGGAATATTATGTGAACTAAAAACATGGTTAAATCTCTGCTGTATAATTACAGCATGATGGTCATGTGTAATATCCCTTAAATTTTTGCAGAAATACTTAATCTTTTAGGTTAACCTGATAGAGTAATTATATCAAAATTACTCTGTCAAATTAACCTAAAAGATGTCCATTCTTCCAATATTCTCCTTCTTATTCCCCATATGCCACCAGAATAATACCATTTGGTTGCGTGGCACACTAAAGTTTTTAATATATTTTTAAAATATATCATTAAATTTAATACCAACAGCAGGCGAAACATGCATTATTATTTTCTTTAACAAATCAGAAAAATGGATGTTTAGAGAAGTTAAAAGACTTCCCAAGTTCCCATAAATAATAAATTAATAAATTAAATGTCAAAACTTTAAATTTTTTTAATTAAAAAATTTTTGGTCTCAATTTCTAGTCTTTTTGTTCCTCCTGTTCTATCATAGACACCAGTCAGATGGGGTATTGAGAGAACTGACCTCCTTTGTAGGGGAGGGAGTAAATGTGTTAGGCACCACCTTCCAAAGGACCTTCTCTCCACCTGCTTCTTTCCTGCACCTGTCTCTTATTGAATAGTGAGGCAGGACCAGACCACCAAACTGCCTTTGGAAACAGCTTCCGGTCAAGAACAGGCTTCTGGAAAAGCATGAATGTGAGCCCCAGGCCATTCCTCAGCTGCCTGCAAGTCTAAACAACGTTTTGTTTCAAATCATGTGTGGGCTGAGCAGGAGGTGGGGGTGAGGGGAAGACAAGAGCAAGTGTCCTTAAGTCTATGTTCCAAGACAAAGGTGTTTAAAAACAGCTCTTGAGCCCTGCAAATCTATGTCCCCTGGCATAATTCTGAATCTTGAAAAAGGGTGTAACATTTCTATCTCAGCAGGTACTAAGAGCTATTTGTCCTCCTGAGTGTAGGTCGATCCATCAACCCGTGAAAGCTCACTTAAACAGGTGTTTATTGGGCAACTGCAGTCTGCTCAAAACAGTGTTTAAAAAGGGAACAGAAAAAATTGTGACACTAAATAGTTTTATGACTATAGAATCCATGTAGACTATCAACACTTTATGTTAAGCAACTTTCTCCAAGAGAGCACAAATAAAAGAATGAATGCTACCACCAAAACCAGATTAGTCAGGCTGCAGGCCCTCCCCTCCCCCATTAAAACACAAATGTAAGCAGAATGGGGATTTGAGGTGATGGAAATGGGATAAGTGGGAGAAAAATTTAATAATTGGTTAGAATATGAGTTTCAGCACTTTGTTTGCAAAACATGTTTTTTTAAAATATGACTCCTTCTCTCAAAGTGATCAAAATTCTTTTGGAGGCATTGATCATGCATACATGCACAAATCTTGAAATAGAAAGTACAACCAGCATAATCAGTGCTTCCGACTGGTAACTACTATGGAAATTTAGTGATGTGGGAAAGAATGAGAGTAAGCAAAGATTGGGAGGCGGTGTGTCTTTGGGGAAACTTTGCTATGTTTTGAATACATTCTTAATTTCTTTGACTGTGTTTGTCAGTCCTCTGATGTCAGTATCCCAATAGTATTGAGATACTATTTTTTAGAATTCTCTAACATTGGGCTTTAAGGTAAACTAGACTTACTGGTTTTTCTCACCTCAGCCTGGACATCATTTACAGCAAAATAGTTTCCCTGTTTGTGATGTGAATTATTTGCTAATGTAACTACACCACATACTGGTCTTGGAGAAAAGGATTGCAATAACCCAAGACAGAATGAGGAGTGGTAAGAAACTATGGGGAGAAGGCAGATTTGCTTGCACTGCATTTAAGGACATTTTCAAAAAACATAGACAAGGCATTGGTTCATATTCCCCAGAACAAAAAAGTCCACGCATCTATTTTCTTCCTCCTCCCACTCTTAATCTGCACACATATATCTGGACCATAATGAGAAGA
The DNA here is from genome assembly GCF_965194805.1 of Balaenoptera borealis. Lineage (NCBI taxonomy): Eukaryota > Metazoa > Chordata > Mammalia > Artiodactyla > Balaenopteridae > Balaenoptera > Balaenoptera borealis. The sequence goes on from NC_138871.1 coordinate 16,074,456, forward strand.
AAGAAAATATCAAATGATCATTGATAAGTTTATCAACTTAAGGCAGTTTGGCTTTTATAGAGTTAAAAAAAATTGGCTCTTTTTTTATACAGAAAATATTCACTCCATCGGCCTTGGAGAAAATGGGTAACTCCAGAGTCTCATTAGAATCATCACAGCTTGTTTTGTTGTTATATTTGGCTCTGTTTCTTCAGAGTAAGTCCTGATCTAATTCACCTTGATGATCAGAATGTTTTCTCCCAGTCTTCTCCTTGTCTGCTTACTTCATTTGTACAGCCCCTGTCTTGGGAAAACAAGTGTTGTTGTGTTGTTCGGTTAAGACAATTAAAGAACAATTACTGTTCACTTCAAGGAAACAACATTCTCTTCCATCTACATTCTTGCCTACCTGGAAATTTGCTAAGTATTCTTGGCACTCTTTCAACTTGTTTATAAAACATACTGGAAATTCTCAAGATGCAGAATGCATGGTTGTAGCTATGAGTTGAAAACAAGAGAGAGTCAGAGGCTCCCTGAAGGTTACAGTACAACAGCTGGGCAGGGGCAGTGGACCCAAAGATTCAAGGATCAAGTCTGGACCTGTGAAAGTACATCCACAGGTGTGTGCTGTGGGCCACACCCTGGGGCTGGTGCTGGGTCATGTTGAGTCTGTGGTCCGCCAGGCCTGCTGCTGTTTTGTTTTGTTGAAATGCTCAACATCCTCATTCACCAGGAGTAGAGAAACAGACAATGGAAATTTAAGAAATAAAGCAAATCACAGGAATTAAAGTAACCAACTTGGAAGTCCAGAGTGGGCAAGTAGTTGGCAAGGGGTAAATTGTCTGAGGAAGGTGGTAAAGATTCAACAATTTTGAACAAATAATTATTGAGTAAATAATTACCTCTATTTACCTCTATCAAGGAATAGCTCATAGATCCTATAGATCCTGATGTAGTCTCAAAACTGAACAAATAGAAGAGCAAGAACAGTAAAGGCACTTAAAAGGAAGGACACAGTCGGATCTTGGGATGTAGAATGTTGAGGGCCATATGGAGATTCTGCTGGTGAATAGATGAGATGCCAAAGTGGTAGAGGTTTTCAAATATGTGAATTTTTTTTTGTATCTGGCAAAATAACTCCCCTTATAAATTTTTACTTAATCTTCTGACATAGACATTTCTCAACCTTGTGATGCTTGCCTTCTTTCAAAGGCACAAGCAAATAACATTCTCATGAGGGTCCTATCGGTTTCACTTCATCATTCTCAGTATCCTTCATTTCTCTTAACTCCAGGCCATACTAAGATGGAATCACTAATTTCACATGGAATGCCAAAAACTGGCTGTGAAAGATCTGCAGTTGTGTTTTGTTAAATGGAATCCTCTGTTACTCTGAAACTCAGTGCACATGTGAGTTGTTAATATGAGAGAAGGTACACTGTTCATAATGAACATTTTCCTGGACAGTGTATCTGGGAGCTACAGTAGCTCACCCAATTGAGCAGACCCAGGGCATATTTTTATTATTCTGCTGGAGTCATACAATGCCTCTGCTCACGGAAAATCTAAGCAAGCCCCCATCACTTCCCAAATGCTTCAACCGAGACCGTTTTATTTCAGTGATAATTCCTCACCTTGAGAAAACCAGATTTGTATGTATCCTCATTACGATTTTATGAAGCAGTAAATGCCACCACCCTCATCTACCAGGAAGCAGCATCAACCAAAGGGAGAGGGTTAGAACCAAATTGATTTTTGAAACATCTTAGGAAAAATAGATTATTGGTGCATTCAGCTCACGATGCAGATTCTGTCACATCTGAAACCCCAAACCGTGAAGCTTTCTGTTCTTTACAGAACTATGGGAGAAGGAGTGGAGGCACACCAAAGGACATTGCTTTAATTTTTAAGTGTGTTTAGTTGAAAAGCTTTTCCTCTGCGGTTGGCTTTGCTCGGGAACAGCTAAGGCTCTCTGAGGCTGCGAATGAAAGCCCTGCCAAGAAAGAGGGAATAGAAATGAGGGCGGGGGTGACTCCAGCGCTGGACTTGTTCAAGCTTTAGGATGACTCACAGGATCAAGTGGCAGAAATAGGAGGCGGAGAACAGAACAAAAAACTAAAGTTTTGGCAAATGTACAAACTTCTTTAGTTGGCTATTTTATAAAATTTTGGCTGACCGAGGTTCTGTATAATCACTGTTATTAGTACATTTGATAATTAGTGCCATCTCTAGCCTACTGATAAGTGTAATTAATGTAGTCTATGCCTACCTGGGAATGAAGCCCAGCATTTCCTTTAAAACATTGGAATATTGGAGGCTTTGGTAAGAGAAGGGGGTTTTGTTTTATTCTGTTTAATAGCAATTCTATCAACTGTAATTAAGTCACTATGAAGTTAATAGTTGGATAATTGAAATCCATTGTTGCACACTGAATGATTCTCTTTAATGGTTAGTAACTTGGAGTTTAGATTCATAATGCCGAGGTTCAAATCCTGGCATTTTTACTTCCCACCTGTGTGACTTTGGGCAAATTAGTTAACCTCTCTATTGTATTCCCCCATATATAAATTGAAAATAATAATAAAACTTAAGTTTTAATGTTGTTTTTAAAACTCAAATGATATAAGGTGGGTAAAGCACTTAACACAGTATCTGACACATAGTAAATGATTTATAGATGTTATTAGAATATTAATAATTAACTAATGTTACATAAATTTTATTTACCAATCAATTTAATAGAGAATTTTAGAAAGTGCCCTAATTACATAGATATTAAAGTAGGCAATTGCCAAAGCTATTTGTCTGTTACAGCACAGCCTACAAGGCAGCTGTGAATCAATTCAGAACTGTGTAAATCTCAAGCAGCAAGACTGTTGGTTCTTGTTCCCACTTATGTAACTCTGCTTTTTTGCAAAACAATGTTCTTTTTAATTTATTAACTGTAAATCCCTTGAAGACAAGGCTGCCATCTTACCTCTCCAATGCTCAGAATTCATTGCATGATTAAAAAATGCTTGGAAAGCACTAACATGATTTTACACTAGGGGTTTGGTCATTATATTTAGTCAATGATTACATGAGCAATGTTTTTAAGTCATCAGGGTTTATATTCTTTTTAAATGTCTGCAAAAGTGAAGACCTTTGCTTTAGGAAGGCACTCTCATAAATTTATTATTTTGAGATGTTGGCACTAACACTGGGACGAAACTGCAGGTGGTACCCATCATCAGTTTCTTTACCATCAGAATCCTAGACATTACATTTTTTGGCCTCTTACTGTACTTTGCTGAAAGGAGACCCTTTAGAGTTTATTATATTCAGATGACAGGTCTTGTCAGCTTGGAATTAGAAGCACATTAATTATTCTTTTTAAATTTCGTAGTGCCGGATGCAGCACAGTGAGTATCATGATGGCTCCAAATGGCTTTTGAATAAATATGTGATCAAACAGAGAGGACTGCATGTGTTTTCTAATTCATCATGTAGGCATTTTAAAATCATGGAACCTCATCGGCCCAGGCCACACCAAGAACTGTACTTATCAGCTCTTTCCTAATTTCTCCTTGGATATTCTTGTCCAGTTATCCATACTCTATTCACTGATGCATACGACATGTACAGAAAGATTTCCTTCATTTTCCGAATTAAAAATAGGACAAGATATATGCCATTTACTAGTCTCCTACCATTTTGTGGAGAAGATGCAATTAATCTTCTATTTGTAGTTCTGCTATTTGGTGGACCAGATAGTGTAGTGTCCTATAGGCTGTGCAGGACACTATAGATTAGGAGTAGAATCTGGTATGATGCAACTATGATATTCTGGTGCATTGCATACTTCTTGTCCTCTTTGTTGGATTCTTTGTCTAGCACATGGTTTCCTCAAGAGATTGGGAATTCCACCCTAAATCCCATTTGGTTAGAAACCTGGCTGGAACCTGAGCACTGCTTCCAGGGGCTTAGTCTCTCCCTAACTTGTTTTCTCTCCACCTCCTGAGACGATACTGTGAATAGACCACTCCACAAGGTGACACTGCTATCCGTTTATCTGTATGAATCCCCGTGGGTCAGAAGTTCTTGCTCTTGCCCTTCTATGTTTGCCGGTTTTATAGATCAAATATCAACAATCGTCTAAATCAATATCTCCTAAACATTAGTCCACAAAATACAAGTTCTGGAAGATGCTAAAAGTTGCCCTTTTATTAATGTTTGGAAAATACTTTTTTCTCCCTCTTGGAAGAACACATTATGTATTATCACATTAAATGCTCTCAGATTCCTTTCTTAGAGGGAAAAAATGTACCTGTTTGGTTTTGCTTAACTCACAATTCTCAGATTTATTTGAATCTAGAACATTTATAAAATCGCAACTCTTACATTAAATCTTATGAAATATTGTTCCATGGAACACTAGTTTGGAAAATGCTGGCTTGGTCCTGGGTCATCAGGGAATCAACTGTCTCAAGGGATAAGTCTTTGACCCTTGGCTAACCATCCATGTGTTCCTTTCCTGTCAACCATTTCTCATTTCTAGTTTCCTGAAATTCTTCTCACCGCCACCTGCTATATTCACAACAAGGGGCATAATCCAAAGGTTTTGGTTTATTAGGACTTCATATTTTCTAGTTCCAACTGCTCCTCTGCCCTAGGGTTTCCTTTGTGGGGAAGAAGGCATTTTTTCCCTTCAGAGTACTATTTCAGCTATTCAGCTTTCTAGGGGCACTTTATATCTGGTACAAGACACTTGTTCATCTTCTGGCTTTGGAAAATATTTTCAACATGGCAACTAAAAGCACACCCTGAAAATTAGAGCATAACTGTCATCTCTTCATATCAGATCAAAAGTACAAAGCAAGCCCTTGAGATCTACCACTATTATATTACATGTCAGCAAGACACCACTGAGTTGGTCATGTATACCAACAATGACATTTTTTCATTCCACACCTCTGAACAAATCCATTTCAGACACTCATTTGTGCTTCAACCACAACTTTCATCTTGTCAACTCCTGATAACAGTGGCATTTACCGTTACCCACTGTGGGCAAATATCTTGCTAAACTATTGGTTTTTAAAAGTTGTGTTACTGTCCCTCTCCAGCAAGTGATATTTTAGAGCAGTAAAGTCACCCACAACTGGCTAACTCCTCTGTGCATTGGAGATTGTCTTAGTTTATTGCCCTGTCCTTTCTCATTACTGGCATTATTTCTACAGTTTCTCCAAGTATATCTCTTATTTCATCAATTTTTCTTCTGTTTCACCTAACAAGAGCCATGACATGTGCTCCCATATTCCAGGATAGTAAATTGGCATACAAATTAATGATTGGGACTTATCAGACTTCCACTCCCAGGAGTGTACCTGACATCTAGCCAGTGGTCAATATACATTGATTGAGTGAATGAATGGATGATTGTTGTACCTAGTTGAAACACCCATGGTCACAAATTTTAGAACCCTCTACTTCTATTTGTGCAACTCCTTTTATTTTCCTTTCCATTGTCTTCATCAGACAAATACCTTATCCCCCTCTGAGTGAGGTGAGAGGGCAGTGATTTATAGCAGATGCTGCATATAGAGAGCTGATCACCTCAAATGAAGGAAAGAAAGAAGGATTTCCAGTGACATTTCGGGGTAGCCCCATAAATGCAAAAGCTGATGAGCATCTGGTGTAGCCTAGAGAAAGGCAGAACCTGCAAAGGGAAAGAGAGCATTACAGTGAAATTCCCTGGTTGGAGACCAGGGAAACCAACCCTTTGGGAATTCCAACTCTGAATTTAACTTTCCTCTTTCCTATCTGGGGTAGGGGGAGTCATCACCATCAGTTATACATGAGAGGAAAGCCTTAGGAATAAAATGAGGAAGAGAGGTGGGGAGGGAGTGAGGAATTAGGAAAAACTGGGGGGGGGCAGTAAAAGTAAGTTGCCCTCTTAGTTTGTCTTAAGTAAGAAGTGAAAGGGGGAAGAAAACAAGAAGAGATGAAAGGACCTAGGGAATATCAGGGAGTGAGAATGTAGTATTAAAAACAGGGAAAGGACATCAGTTTTTGACTACTCAGAGACAGGAAATGATTGTTGATATCCCATAGTGTTGAGTGACCTTTGGTAAATTACTAGACTTGTTTAAATCTGCTTCCTTATCAATAAAAGAGGATAACACTCACTGTTGGAATTTGAGGAATGTGTTTGTACATAACATAATAACAACAGTAGTAGTTATAAAGTCCTTGTCGTATAGTTGTAGCACTAGCTAACATTTATTGGGCCCTTATTCTGTGCAAGGCCAAGCACTTTACATAGAGACCTTCATTTAATCCTTGCAGCTACCACCATAAGGAGGTAAGGAGAAGATCCTGTAATTATCTTCATTTACAGATGAATAAACTGAAGTTTGGCCAAGTTAAATAAGCTGCCCAGATGGCACAGGTGTTAAGTAATACAACTGGAACTTAAATCCAGGTTTCCTGACTCCAAAGCACACTTACTTAACCATTAGACCATATTGTATTGCTTACTCCTTGAAGGATCTACAATGCTAGGTTAACAACAAGGGAGTTTGATCTTGTAAAAACACAGAGGAGAAGTAAAATCTACCCAGAGAAGAACTTTTACACCATCCAGAGACCATGCAGTGCGAGCCAACACTTTCATTGCAATACTTCTAATGGTAGAGAAGGAAAAATCATGCATCACTACAGAGGTGGGGAAACATAGCCCAAGTGATCATCAGCAAGAACAGCATTACTTTGGAACTCAAATTGAGCTATTAAAAAAGTGCAGAGTAGGCATTTTCCTCTGTCACGTATCCTGGTTAGTACAGCTATATGAATAGAGTATCCCCTACATGAAGATGAATATGAAGGATAGCACCAGATTTGCACAGTCTTAGACAAAGTGAACAGTCATGCATTACAAAGCAATTTACATGGCCACATGTCAACAGAACTGCACCCCCAGAATGGTGGGATGACAGAAGTCCCTTTTGGGGATGTATATCTGAGTAAAGAGGCTTCCAAAGAAACTAAAATAATTCCAGAGTGTGTCTTTTACGAATGATTATTTTATTGGAAACTGAGACAGTGTTGCCAACACTTCATAGAGTTCTTGGGGGGATGGGATGAGATAATGTATGTAAAGCAATTAGTTTGGCACCTTCTTCTCAGCAGTTCTTCAGTAATCATCAGCTATCTGCCGCAGAAACTTCCCCTTAAAGGGCAGGAAGATTCACTTTGAAGGAAATGAGATCAACTTTAGAAATTGCAACTTTGAGGTCAGGACAAATGAATTCATTAAGGATGAAACCAAGACATGTTTGCTGTAACTCTGATTCCTGAGATCAAGACCTCAAGATCAATCCAGAAATTAGATTTATTTGGGGATACATATCTGCAGGCACAAAGAAGCAAAATTTAAGGAGAAATTTATGAGGTAAACTTTGTGATGATTTGCTAAATAAGTCAAGGCCTATTCTGCCAGGCTTAAATGTTTTGGTTAATTTATCAGAACCAAAATGAACTCAACTAACTTATATACTCAGTTAATAATGTTTCTAATGTAAAGTTAAGCTTTTCTGAGAAGTTTAAATCATTCCAAAGTTCCAAATCATTTGGGTTGGTCACAGCTGGGAGAACCTTGTACCAATGACCATGAGCTTTATAAAAATGGCTTGATATGTCTACGTAGGTTCTGAGTGATTTAAACCAGGTCTGGATTTCCCAAATTTGTTCTCATTAGTTTAAATTAATTCAGGCTTATCCATAGCTATTTAAACCTGTCAAAATTACTTGAATCAAGTGAGTAATATAAAGAAGTTTTCTTTGGTTTAAATGTTTCTGAAACTGTAGGATAAACTTAGAATTTTTTGATCAGTCATAACTTCTTTTTGGATCACATTGTTTCTGACTGAGTAAAACCAGTCATAGCTAGGTCTCATCCTGCTGAAACTGGTCAGATTCATTTAAAGGAATTTTTCTGGTTTATGCCAGAATTAGAGGCTGAGGGCAGCCTAATTATCTGTTGAAATAAGTGCTGTAATTAGATCCTCAGGTAAAATTTTAAAAAAAAGTGGGCTTTCAGAAATGGATGGGGAAGATAAAGAAGATGGATTCAAGGGGCCATAAGAATGAACAGAAAATAAAACAAAGGCAAATTATCCAAAAGAAAATAGTTGAGAGAATCTAGCTTCTGATAAATGAAGGTGGCATGGTAGGCCTGCTATACAAGAAGCAGATACGTCAGAGAGAAGATAAGGAAATAAGGGAAGGAAAAGCCATCAGTAACATTGTTCAAGATGAAGGGTATAGAGGAAGTCAACAAAAATATGACTATCATATTACACTGTATTAAAAAATCTCTCAAGAATATTTATAAGACACAGAAATACAGTTTAGTCAGAGTAGCTAAAAACCAGAGCAGGGAAAGCAGAAGGAAAGAGAAGCTGAGAGAGGGAATTCATTGCAAACATCCAGGATCTAAATTAATTCAGAAACATGGTTAAATCATAACTGAGTATCAGGATTTACAACACAAATGTCATTTAAAAATCAGAGGCTATTGATGTATCCTAAAGGGCTGACAGACATAAAGGATTGCATGCAATTGTAGTATATGAAATAAGAATAATTAGAGAGAAATATGTTTTATCTGTGCAAACTACTGGGTTAATATTTTCACTGTTGTTCAGAAGAATTGCAGGCAGATAGGATTTGGTTCCAATCGCCACGGGAATCCTGTTGTCCTGCTTCAAGCTGGACCTACTGAAATACTCCATACTTGGAATAAAACATACATCATTTAAAGAGGGGAGAAGGTGGGAGTTGTGATCTAGCATATCCCATGCCCCGCCCATTTCATCACTCTTGATGGTGTTGTCTCCCCTGACAACATGTATGGTGTTCACAATTAGGTCAATTTTCTAAAGCTGCCAAATTCCCTCTCCTCAAGGCCAGATGGGTAATTTCTGTTTTCCACTGGTCTGATCGTCTGGCTGCCATCTCTGTTCTCCCTATTGGCCTGGAGGATGGTATAGCACACAGAAGTCCTTACTGAATTCACCCAACAAGCTTTCAATGATAGCTGGCAAAGCCTGTCTTTACTGAACACTGACATGTCTCTAATGAGGAGCGATGCCCTTCAAAATAGGATGGCCTTGGACATTATTACTGCCTTGCAAGGAGGCATCTATGCCGTTATCTAAGCAGAATGTTGTATTCATACCTGATGAGTCTGCTAACGTGTCATCTTTATTAAATCACATGAGGACACAAGTAAATGTCCTGAGTGACCTGACCTCCAACTTGGGGATTTAAAAAAAATCAGTGATTCAGATCTGGGCCTCTTGATGAAAAAAATTCTTATTTATTATGAGAATCATCATCCTAACCTGTGCTTTCTCTTGCATGTGCCTATATTGATGCTGTAGCATCTGTCTCCAAAGTAGCCAGATAGCCGCCAAAGTAGCCACTTCCATGTTAATGAAACCCCTTGCTAACCTCTCATGGCACATTGTGGTAGAGGCGGGGGCAGCATGTAAGATTGTAAGAGTCAGTCACAAGGGGTGGGGTGTTGGAAGAGGTCATCGAGAGGAAGTGACTGCTAATTGACATGCAAGCTGGACCCGGGCAAGTGGAGACTCCTTATCCCCTACCCTGTTCTTGGAATGTACATTCCACCCATTGTTCCTATCATGGGAACCACTTCAAGGATGCAACCTTGAGAGAGTAAGGTGTGGTTGAGAACATCTGGATGGTGTAGGTGACTGAACCCCATTAAGACTTCTATACATACTTTTAAGATTCTCACAGGTGGGTGTGGAGATCTACTTGTCTTGTGGTCATCCAAGACAAATTTCATATATAAGTCCCCTTGCTTATGAAACCTGTCACCTACCAATCTGGAGTGCTCTGCCCCTTTCTTTGGTCTCTCCTTTCCTTCCTTATATGGGGCCAGTGTCAAATTTCACCCAGGAATCTCCTGAGGTTGCAAACCAACATAGGCACTCAAAAAATTGTCTTTCACTGATGTGTGGGTAAGGTTGTATTAGAAGAGTGTCAGGCATATACTAGGTGTTTCATGAATGCTTACTTAATTCTCCACTGTGTGAGGAAAATGATTCTGGCATATAGTTTGACCTATACTAGGTGCTCCATGTAGGTTTGTTTTCTTCCCCTATGTGTGGGTGTGTTGTACTTGAGTAGTGTCAGTTATATATTAGGTGCTAATGCATGCATGCCTTCTCCTCCCTGTGAGTGAGTAATGTTATATTAGATTAGTGTTTGGCATGTACCTGGAGTTCAGTGCTTGGCTTGGCTTAACCTATGTGTGAAATATATGAATGTATTCTTTAGTCTATTAAGAGAAAGTTGTACTAAAAAACTGGTACACACAGACTCTTAATACCTGCCTGCTCCTTTTTTCTTAATTTTGGATTATATTGTATTAAAATAGTATTTGGCAATACCAGATTTTCCTTGCATGCCTGTTTTCACACCCTATGAGTGAGTAAATTGTACTAGAATCATGCCTGAAAAATATTAGGCACTTAATAATACTTGTATTATTCCATTGATTTGTAAGTGATGTTGCACTAGAAACGTACGTGGTATATACTTGGCACTTAATATATATTCAATTCCATTTCCGGTGTCAGAGTAAACATTTACTAGAATAGAACCTGCAATATTCCAGGTGTTCATTGCATGTTCCTTCATCCTATGTGTGAATAAAGTTGTACTAAAATAAACTCTTGAATATCCTGATGGTTCAATGCATGATCACCGTGAGGGAAAAGTTGCAAGAATAATACTTGGCATAAGCACTGGGTGCATGCTTGTTTCCCCCTTTATGTGAGAAATGTACTAGAAGAATAGTTGGCTTCATCATGCTCATTTCCTTCTCAGATGTGTGAGTAAGGTTGCCTGCCATGTGCTAAATTCTCAATGCATGTTTGTTTTCTGCTCACTCTGTGTGAGTAAAGTTGTACTAGACCAGAATGTGCCATAGAGCAAGAGTTCCATCCACACTTGTTTCCTTTCACTTATATGTGTGTAACTTTGTACAAAAAGAGTATGTGACATTTCCTAGGAGATCAATGAATTTATGCTTCCTTCTCCTACATGTGGGTGAATTGGTACTAAAAATGTAGCGGGCAGAGGTGCTCAGTGTATGCTGGTTCCCTTCCCACTATTAATGAGTCAGGTTGTCCTAGAATTGTTCTTGACATATACTCAGTACTCAATTCAATCTTATTTCCTTTTCCTATGGGTGAGTGATGTTTTCTACACCAGGACCCCACATACACTAGACACTCAATGCAAGCTCGTTTCTTGTCCCTATGTTTGAGTATGATTGCCCTGGAATAGTGCTTGGGATGTGCTAAGTACTCTATGCCTGCTCAATTTCTCCCCATTGATGTGAGTATTGTTAAAGCAGAATAGTCCCAGACATATATTAGAGACTCGATGCATGCATATTTCCTTCCAATTATATGAGACTAAATTTGTACTACAGATTTACCAGGCACTCAAAAAAATCATATGGCCTTCACTAATGTATGTGTAACATTGTACAGAATACTGCTTGGCATATACTAGGTGTTCAGTGCATGCTTACTCAATTCTCCTTTGTGTGAGTAATATTATTTATTCTAGCATAAATTTTGGTATCGGATAATTGCTCCAGGCAGGCTTGTTTTCTTCCCCTATGCGTGAGTACATTGTACCAAATAATACCAGGTATATATTAGGTACTTGTACCAGTCAGAGTTTTCTATAGAAAGAGAACCAATACATACAGATAGAGATATACATATGTATCTCATACACACATATGATATGCATCTATGTATATAAACATGTAAATTTCTATATATGGAATACACTACAAGCTTACTATATGCTACCTTCCTTCCACATATGTGTGAGTAATGATGACTTGAACATTGATTGCCTTGCATAGACCTGGTACTCCATGAACGTTCATTTTCTTGCCATAAATGTGAACAAAGTTGTGCTAGAATCATACCTTTTATACACTAGGTTTCTTCTATATTTGCTTCCTCTATGTTTGAATAAGGTGGTAGTAGAATAGGGTGTATCCTAAGGGCTCGATCCATGCTAATTTCCTTTCCTCATGTGTGGGTAATGTTGTACTTAAATAATAATTGCAATTACTGGCAATATTGTGCATGATTTCCTTTTTATCCTATGTGTGAGTAATGTCTTAGTAGAAGACTGTTTAACAGTAATTTGTGCTCCAAGAATACTTGATTCCTTCCCTTAGCTGTGAGCAAGGACATAGTGGAAAACCACCTGGCATATACTAAGTATTCCAAGAAGGCTCTGTGACAGTAATGTTCTACTAGTATAGTATGGGGCATATACCAAGCACTTAATGGATACTTGCTGTCTTTACTCAAGTGAGTAATGTTTTTACTAGAAGATTGCCTGATATATATCAGGTACGTCATGCAGGTTTATTTCATTCCACTTATGCTAGAATAACATTTGAATAGAATAATTCCTAGCATATGATAGTCAATTGATGCATACGTCCTTCCTTTTTTCCAAGGTTTGTGTAATGTTGTGCAGAAGTAGCCCTGGTATATAATTTTCACTTAATGTATGCTCATAGTATTTCCCAGCGTGAGAGTAATGATGTATCAGAATAGCGTCTAACATATAATAGACACTAGTTGCATGAATATTTGTCTCCCCATGTGTTTGAGTGATGTTGTAATACAAAAGTACCTTACTTAGGCTGGTGGCTCAATGCATGTTTTTTTCTTTCACGTGATGTGTGAGTAATATTTTACTGCAATCATACTTGACATATACTAGGTGCTCAATGCCTGTTTATTTGTTTTTCTCTTTATGTGGGGAATGTAGTACTAGAATTGTGCCTGGCATAAACAAATTGCTCACTTACACTTGTTCTCTGCCGCTTATGTGTGAATAATGTTGAACTAGATTGTGCTCTCATGTAAAACTAGTTTCTCTATACATCCTTATTTTCTTTGCTTATGTGTGTAATGTTGCATATAATAGGGTCTGGCACTTCCGAGTTGCCAATTATATCCTCATTTCATTCTTCAATGAATGAGTAAGTTTGTCATTAATAGCACCTTACATATACTAGGACTCAATGCATGCTTACTTAATTCCACTATGTGTGAGCAGTGCTATTCTTGAATAATTCCTGGCCTTTACTTGGTAAACTATTCAAGCTCATTTTCTTCCCCTGTCAATAAGTAATATTGTCCTAGGATGTTCCCTGGATGATTTTATGTGATCAATTCATATTTATGTTTTTTTACTCATATGTGAATAATGTTAGAATAGAACCTGGCATATATTAGGAGTGCACTGAATGCATTTTTCCTTCTCCCTAACTATGATTTAAGCTGTACTAGAATAATACCTGTCTTATGCAAGTGGTTCAACGTGCAATTGCATCGCTCCTACTGTTTGTGAGTAATATGGTACCTGGATATTTTTCAGGTACTATTCTAGTACAAGCTTACTGTCAAATTGAGAAAGAAAAGAAGCCTGTGTGTGAGTAATATACTGGAATAGCGTCTGGCATATATTCAATACCCGGTGTGATACTGTTTCCTTCTGTTATGTGTAAGGTTGTACTAGAATAAGACCTGGCATACGGTGGGCACTCAATGCATCTTGCTTCCTGTTCCCTATGTGTGAATTTGGTAAGTGCCTGACATATACTAGATGCTCAATGCATTCTTTTCCTTTCCTTCTCTCTGTGAATAAAGTTGTAATAGAATAGTTCCTGGCCTTTACTAGATGCTTGGTGTATTCTGTTTTCTCTCCTTATGCTTGAGTAATGCTGTACTAGAATGGTGCCTGGCAATACTAGGTGCTTTTTTCCTTTTTCTATATATGAGGAGGATTGTACTGTACTAGAATAGGGTCTGACAAATATTAGGAATTCAATACCCAGTTGTATTCTCCATTATTTGTGAGTGATGTTGTGTTAAAATACCTTTGGGCATACACTTGTCACTTAATGCATGCTTATTTCATATCTGATAACATTATACTAGTATAGAACCTGGCATACACTAGGCACTCAGTAGATGCCTGCCTGCTGACTTTTTCCTATGTGTGAGTAATACTTTACTAAAATATACTTTAAAGTATAAAGTAATACTTTAGTACTTGGCACCTATTAGGAAATCAATGCATGTTACCTTCTTTTCCCAATGTGTGAGTTATGTTGTACCATAGTAGTGTCAGGCATATACAACATTCTCCATTCATGACTGTTTCCTTCCCTTTTATGTGAGCAAATTTGTACCAGAATACTACCTGTCTTATAAAAAGTACATACAGATGATTACTTCTTTTACTCTATTGTGAGCAGTGATGGACCTTCTATATCTGAGGCACTCTATGAAATGTCATTTCCTTCCCTGTATGTGTAAATAGTGTTATATTAGAACAGTTCTTGATATATTTTTTGCACTCAATACACTCTTGTGACCTTTGTTCTATGTAAGAGTAAAGTGGTACTAGAGTACTGGATGGCATAAATGGGGCACGTAATGAATTTTTACTACTTTTCTCCTAATAGAAGATAATGTTGTTTTAATAGTCTAGTGGTAGTACCAGGTATGCCAGGAATGCTCATCTTTTTCCTTTGAGTAAGATTGTACAAGAATAACATCTTGCTTGATGTTGATGGCTTGTTTCCCTTCCCTACCTATGAGTAATGTTGTGTTAGAATGGTTCCTTGCATTTACTAGATGATCAAACTATGCTTATTTCTTCCACCTATATGTGAGTAACATTGTGCTAGATTAGTTAGTGCCTGGCACATAGTAGATGCTTAATATAGTCTTTGTTTCCTCCTTATTTTTTTCAGCACTCAAGATTTTTTTTGATGAGATATAATTTACATATAACGTTATATTAGTTTCAGGTGTACAACATAATGATTCAATATTTGTATATATTACTATATGATCACCACAATAAGTCTGGTTAACATACATCACCACACATAGTTATAATTTTTTTCTTAGTATGGGAACTTTTAAGATCTGCTTTCCTAGCAAATTTCAAATATACAATACAGTATTATTAACAGTAGTCACCATGCTGTACAAGATGTGTTTTTAAATTCTAAATCAACTCACGCAATCTGCTTAGTTTTTCAGTGGTTCCCCAATTCTTTTATGGGTGAATAATGTTCGCTGGAATAAGACTTGGCATATAGTAGACATTTAATGCATTCAAGTTTCTTTCTATGCTAGTTTTACTTTACTAGAACTCTGCCTGGCATATATTAGGTGCTTCCTGCATCTTTATTTCCTCCCCCCCCCCAATAAGTTTGTACTAAAATACGACCTTGTAAACACTAAGCACTTAATGCATTGTTTTTCCTTCCCCCTTTACATGAGTAATGATGGATGATCATAGTGCCTGGCATTAACTAGTTACTAAGTGCGTGTTCCTTTCTTTCCTTTATGTGAGGATAATATTTTCCTGAAAGAGTGGCTGTCATATATTTAGCATTAATACCTACTCATCCGTTTTTACAATATATGACTTATGCTAAGATAGTGTCACGCATATGCTGTGTGCTCCTTATGTGTTCATTTCCTTTCTCTGTGTATGAGTAATGATGTACCAGAATAGTGCCTGGTATACTATGTACTTCACGCATGCATGTTTTCTTCCCCTATATGGAAATAAGATTTTACTGAAACGTACTTGCCATATATTGGATGATTAATTCATGCTTGTTTCCTTCCCTCTATGTGTGTAACATTGTAGTGGAATCATGTCTCGCATATTCTGGGTGCTAAATGTAATCTTGTTTCCTTCCTCCTAATTATGAGTAACGTTATACTAGAGTAGTGTCTGATCTCTACTAACCTCTGAATTCATGCTCATTCCCTTCCTTTATGTGTGAACAACATTATAAACTAGTACAGTGTCATGTCCCAGGCTATGAATTCATGCTCCTTTCCTTCCCTATATATGTGTTTAATAGAATGGTACCTGACATATACTAGGCAATTAATGCGACTTCCATCTTTCCCTTTGTGTGAGTAATGTTGCACTAAAATAATGCCTGGCATATACTAGATGCTTCACACAGAGTCCTATCACTGCCCCTTGTATATATAAGTGATTTTCACTAGAATAATAACTGGTTATGCTATGTGTTCCATACGTGCTCATTTCCTTCCCCTATGGACTAGTAAAGATGTCTTAGAATAGTGCCTGGCATGTACTAGGTGCTACATTCATGGTCATTTTCTCTCTGTGTGTAACTGTGTATTAGAACTGTGCCTTGCATATCCTAGGTGCTGGGTCTTGCTTCCTCCCACCCTATGTGAGCACTGTAGTAATAGAAGAGTACCTTGAGCATATAAGACTTTAATCTTTAATGTATGCTTGTTTGTTTCCCCCATGGGTGAATAATGTTAAAATAGAAATTGTGCCTGGTGTATAACAGACAATCAATTCCTGCCTGTCTCCTTCATCCCATGTGCGAGTAATGTTGAACTAGAATAATGCCAGACATGTATTAGCTGCTCTATTCCACTATATGGAATTTTGTACTAGAATAGCACCTGGAACTTATTAGGTATTTAATGCATGCTCACTCATTTCCATGTATGTGTGAATAAATATTATACTAGAAATTAGCCTGGCATGTACTGACACTTCCTTGCCCCATGAGTGAGTAATGTATTAATAGTGCCTGGCATATACAAGGTATTCAAGCATGAGAACTTCCTTCAATGTGTTAACAAGATGGTGTGTGATACTGTGTTTACTGGTTTATGTTGAAACATTGTGTTTGGTGTATGTGATACTGTAGTTAGTGATGTGTATGTGAGGCCCTGTGTTTAGTGGTGTGGACTATGTGTGATACTGTGATTAGGGTGTGAGATGTGTGTTAGTGGTATGTGGTGTTTGCAATGCTGGTTTAGTGATGTCTGTGAGATACTGGGTCTAGTTGCTTATCATGTGTGATATTATGTTTCATATTGTGTATGTAGCAGACTGTTAATAATGTGTGTATGAGACACTGTGTGCAATGGTGTGTGATGTATGTGATACAGTGTTTCATGATGATTTTAGGTCACTGTGTTTTTAAAGTAGTTGTGAGTTGTGCCTAATGACATGTGATGTACGATGTTGTATTTAGTAATGTGTGTAAAGAATTGTGTTAATGTGTGTGTGTAGTTAATGATATTTGGTGTGTGTGATAATCTGTTTAGTGAGAAGTTTGAATCACTGTGTTTAGTGAAGTATGTGAGAGACACTGCATTTACTTTTCTGCGGTGTGTGTGTGATACTGGGTTTAGTGATATGTGTATGAAGCACCATGTTTATCAATGTGTGTGAGGTATATTTTTATTGATACATGACATGAGTAATACTATTATGAGTAATTATGAGACTATGTGGTATTGTTGTGATCAGATACAACAATGCATGAGACATTGCTTTAATAATGTGTGAAATGTTAATAAAACGTCTTAAGTGATAATTGTTAAGCAGTGTGTGTGTGTGTGTGTGTGTGTGTGTGAATCTCTGAGTTTCATGCTGTGTGATGTGTGTAGATTCTGTGAAGATATGGTGTACAGACACTGGGTTTAGTGTTGTGCTGTGTTATGGTACTGAGTCTAGTGACGTGTGTTTGAGATACTGTGTTTGTCAGGGTTTGTGTGAGGCACTCTGTTTAATCACGTATGTGTGAGACACTGCTTTTAGTGGTATGACGTGTGTGTGTGTGTGTGTGTGATATGTATTTAATAATTTGTGTGTGGGACACTGTGCTTAGTGGTGTGCTGTGTTTGATAAGATGTTTAGTGATGTTGGTGTTAGGCTCAATGTTAAGTGATGTGTGTATTAGACACCAGGTTAGTGGTATGTTGTATGTGTGTTATAATGATTTTAGCAAAACAGGTGTGAGACATTGTGCTTACTTGTGTGTGTGTCTGAGGCACAGTATTAGTGGCAGTTTTTGTTGGTGATGATGTGTTTAGTGATGTGTGTGAGAGGCACAGTGTTTGTTCAGGTGTGTGCAAAACATGCACCTAACACTATTAAACACAGCATATCAACATAGATCACTAAACAAACTAGGACATGTACCATGCAGTGCCAACACACAGTGTTTCACACATGTATGACAATATGTGGTCACACATGCACTAGCACTAATAAATACAGTGTGTCACATATATAATGTGAAGCTGTAATAGGGAAGAAAAAATCTGACTCCATATTAGATCTGTTTCTTTTACTTTAACCTTTGTACTCTATTGTTTTTGCTTTGAGTTAAGAATGTTGCCTATAGCCTGAAATATACAGGTTAGCCCATTCTCAAGGCTGTGACCTTTAAGGGTGTAATGCTTTTCCATTCATATATAGAAAAAAAAAGTTGCAGAACAGAGAATAACAATTGTCTTGCTGGAGATTTACAGGAACATCATGACCTGACCTACCTGGACAGTTGCAAGAGCAAAGGGTTCTGACACCAAGAAGTCTGCAACAACCAACCACGTCTCTCCTTCACCTTGCCTTTAAAAATGCTTTACTGAAACCCCTTGGGGAGTTTGGGGTTTGGGGGGTATGAGCCACCCATTCTTCCTGCATGGCCCTGAAGTAAACCTTTCTCTGTTCCAAACTCTGACGTTTTGGTATTGTTGGTATTCAGTATTTGGTTTGGTTTTGGCCTCAATGTGTGTCGGGCACATGAACTTGCCTTTGGTAACACAACGAAGTGGTATATGCACCAAGTATTTTTAAATATCCTGGTTCATACATATATCACTATGTACAGTAACAAACACACATACCACTATTAAGCACAGTGTTTCAACTTATATCACTAACCAAAATACTACACTGCAACACACACTGCCAAACATAGTGCCGAACACAATTCTTTAACATGTGTCACTAAGGAAGAAGAAAATATAGCACTTCTGCTAGATAGATACATGCTCATACATGTATCATCTTATGCAGTAACACACATATGAACTACTAAACAGAATTTAAATATATATTGCTAAAAGAGGTGTAGGTACCATGCACTGCTATATTAAATGGTACACAAATACATCTCTGTACCAGTAACTCATATATCTAACAATATTAAACAGAGTTTCAACATACATCACTGACAAAGTACTTCACACAGACTGCTAAACACCAGGCTTCATGCAGGGTGACACAGACCTAGCACTAGTAACACAATATGTCACAATATAACCCTAAACAATTAGTACACATACCACACATTGCTGAACCCAGTATTTCTCACGTATATCACTAAACACAATGCCACACACAACTGAACACAGTGTCACACATATATTTCATTAAATACTGTACCATATACACCCTGTACCACTAAACACAATGCCACACACAACTGAACACAGTGTCACACATATATTTCATTAAATACTGTACCATATACACCCTGTACCACTAAACACAATGTTCAACTTTATATCACTAAACAAACACAAGCTCCTGACACGTAACACTAAACACAGTAGCACACACACCAAGCACAACTAAACGTAGTCCCTCACACATATATCGCCAAAGAGAGTAGCCCACACACCAGGCTCCCGGAAGTATGGTGTTTCACATATGTGTCATCAACGCAGTGGTACTCACAATAGTCAACAATAAATGCAGCGTTTCACACATACTACTAAACAGAGTAGCACACACACAGCACCAGACTCAGTGTCACATGTATGTTACTCACAGGGTAGCACAGCCATCACATGCTGCTAAACACAGTGTCTGACATTATATTACTAAACAAAGTGGCATACCACCTGGCACCACTGAAAACAATGTTTCACATGGATATCACTAAGCAGAGTAGCAAGCTCACCAGGCGCCATCAAACTGAGTGTCTAACACATGTCTCCAAACAAAGTAGAAATTAGAAGCACTTCTAATCAGAGCTTCTCACAAATACATCACTAATCAGTAGCACACGACCACATCTACTAAATATTGTCTCACACTTATATTAATGCACAGAGTTCCAAAATCATTGCATAGCTTTAAACATAACTCATACTGTATAAAACAATATTCCTTCAAATACACACCTCTAAGTACACTATCTCATACACCACATACCTTTAAGCCCTGTGGCTCACACCCACACATTACTAAATAAAAATTCTTACCACACGTGCCACTAAATGCATTATCGCACATCCATATAACACAAACCAAGTGTTTCAAACAGAAATAATTGAACATAGTCTAATACACATCCCATTAAACACAATGTAACACACATGTATCCCTAAGTACAACAAAAAACACACCATAGGCCACTAACAATGTTTCACTGGTAGATCAGTAAACACAGAAGCACACACAGCAGGCATGACCAAACAAAATGTCTTATACAAATATTACTAAACAAAATGACACACATACTTTTTACCTGGAACAATGTCTTACACATATATCACTAAACAGAGTAGTACACACCATAGATACCCCAAAGCACAATCTCTCACACATATAACACTAAATAGAGTAGCAAATACACAGGCAGCATGAAACAGTGTCTCACACATATATCACCGAACACAATAGCACACACACTACTGAATTCAAATCTTCGCCCATGATTCACTATGTGAAGCAGCACAGGGTGAATCATCACTAAGCGCAGTATCTCAAGCAATATTACAAAGCACAGTAGGAAACACACCTGGAAACCCTACAGGCAGTGTCTCTCACATATATCACTAAACAAAATAGCAAGCATCCAGGTGCTATTAAACACAGCACCTCACACAAATCGCTCAACGCAGTGGCCAACACCAGGCTATTTCCACAGTGTTTTGCTCCTTTATAACCACCCTAGTAGCCCACACACCAGGCACCACTAAGCACAGTGTCTCACACATGTATCACTGAAACACTAGCACAGATGTTAGGCACTATTAACACAGTAGCTCACAAATACATCACTAAACAAAATATTACACAAAACAGGCACTCCAGCTAATGTTATGCACACATGCATCACTAAACATAGTAGCAGTCACACCAATAAATACAATATTGCACACATATATCAATAAACACGGTCCACATATTTCTCTAAAGAGAATACCACCCACACCAGGCAGGGCTGAATATGTATGATACACACATATGTATGATACACATGTCACTGTCACAACAGCATCTGCACCACTGAGCCAAAGGTTTCAGATGTACATCATTAAACAGATTAACACACCTCAGTGCAACACTAAGCACAGGATCTCACATATCACTACACACAGTGCCACACACACTTGTCTTTATTTAACTCAATATCTCACTCATGTATCACTGAACAAAGTAGTGAATACACTAGGTACAACTAAACACAGGGTGTCACTAAAGAGCACAGCAAATAAACAACCAAATGTCACTAAACAGACCACACACACAGCCCACAATGACACACACACCAGGCACCTCAAAATACAGTGTCTCAGACCTGTATCACTAAACACAATTTTCCACACACAAGCCACTACTGACACAATGTCTCACATCCCTAAACATAGCAGTGAAAAACCATGAACCAGTAGAGTATCACACACATAATTCACTAATATAGTAGCACATAAACAGCTAAATGCAATGTCTCAGAAAATATTACTAAATGATGTATCACACACACTTGGCCTCACTAAACACAATTTCAAATTCATATGTCACTTAAGAAAGTAGCAAACACACCAGGCACTTATAAACAAAGTGCCTCTCACACAGATATCTTAGCAGAGTAGCACACACAGAAGAAACCACTAAATAGATTGTCTCACACATATATCACTAAACCCAATCAGAGGATGGGTAGACCAATGGTAATTCCTGCTGGCCCTCTAACATTTAAAGGCCCTAAACAAATCTCCACTATTTACCCCAGTTTGGAAGAATTAGAAAGGTGAGAAGATAAAAGTGACAATGAGAAACTTCACTGAATTGCCAAGGGTGATGGTCCAGGAAATTAAGCAAATTGGAATGTTTGAACAGACTTGATATCAAGTGGTTGTCTATCTTTTAGCTGCATGTATTCAGGGGATGGATAGGAAGTCTAACTGTAGAACACCTCCCCTACCTAGTATTGTAGAACAGAATGGACATAAGTTTACCTTCCAGAATACATTAACTATGTTACTGAATGCAAGTTGTGTCCCCAACGCACAGCAAGGCCAAACAAACAGAAACATTGGAGTTTGGAGCAAAGAAAGATTTATTTCAGGGCTGTGCAAGGAGAATGGGTAGCTCATGCCCCAAAAGCCTCAAACTCCTGGAAGGGTTTCAGCAAAGCACTTTTAAAGGCAAGGTGAGGAGCGATGTGGTTAGTTGTTGCAAACCTCTTGGTGTCAGAATCCTTTGTTCTTGCAGCTGTTCACATAGGACAGGTCATAATGTTCCTGTAAACCTCCAGCAAGACAAATGTTATTCTCTGTTCTGTAATTTTTTATCTCTAGATGAATGGACTCTCAGAACCCCAAGAACGGGTAATCCTGTATAGTCCAGGCTATAGGGAACATTATTTTACAAAAGATACAGAGCCCGCATGACTAAGAACAGGCAACAAAGTACAAAAGTTAAAGTAAAAAGGAACATCTAATATGGAGTCAGATTTGTTCTTCCCTATCACAGTGAGAACCTATAGAATTGCCTGAGCCCCATGCAATCTCTACAGATTGTTATTTTGAAACAGTATAAAATAACTGGCAGGAATAAAAAAGGAAATTACCGTTCAAATTAGTGACATGTTAGAAGCTGGAGTGCTGGTACCAAAAAAATTCGCTGTACAATAGCTCAGTGTGGCTGATGAAAAAGGCAGATGGTTCATGGAGACTAATAGTAGACTGTCAAGGATTGAATAAAATAGTTCCACCTATAGCATCAGCAGACTCTGAAATAGTTTGAAGAGTGGGGAAATAAAACACTAAAGGAGACTCAATAGTTGGTCTTGCCAGTGCTTTTTCCCACTACCAATATGGGGTTTGGCCTTTGTTATATTGAGGTAAATCCCCTCTATGACTACTTTCAGAAGGGTTTTTATCATAAATTGGTGTTGAATTTTGTCAGAAACTTTTTCTGCATCTATTGAGATGATCATATGGATTTTCTCCTTCGATTTGTTAATATGGTTTATCACACTGATTGATTTGCATATATTGAAGAATCCTTGCATTCCTGGGATAAACCCCTTGATCATGGTGTATGATTATTTTAAGGTGTTGTTGGATTCTGTTTGCTAGTGTTTTGTTGAGGATATTTTCATCTATGTTCATCAGTGATATTGGCCTGTAGTGTTCTTTCTTTGTGACATCTTTGTCTGGCTTTGGCATCAGGGTGATGGTGGCCTCGTAGAATAAGTTTGGGAGTGTTCCTCCCTCTGCTCTATTTTGAAGAGTTTGAGAAGGATAGGTGTTAGCTCTTCTCTAAATATTTGATAGAATTCACCTGTGAAGCTATCTGGTTCTGGGCTTTTGTTTGTTGTAAGATTTTTAATCACAGTTTCAATTTCAGTGTTTGTGTTTGGCCCGTTTATATTTTCTATTTCTTCCTGGTTCAGTCTTGGAAGGTTATGCTTTTCTAAGAATTTGTCCATTTCTTCCAGGTTGCCCAGTTTACTGACATATAGTTGCTTGTATTAATCTCTCATAATACTTTTGTGTTTCTGCAGTTTCAGTTGTTACTTCTCCTTTTACATTTTTAATTCTATTGATTTGAGTCTTCTTTTTTTTCTTGATGAGTCTGGCTAATGGTTTATCAATTTTGTTTATCTTCTCAAAGAACCAACTCTTAGTTTTATTGATCTTTGTTACTGTTTCCTTCATTTCTTTTTCATCTATTTCTGATCTGATCTTTATGATTTCTTTCCTTCTGCTAACTTTGGGATTTTTTTGTTCTTCTTTCTCTAATTGCTTTAGGTGTAAGGTTAGGTTTTTTACTTGAGATGTTTCTTGTTTCTTGAGGTAGGATTGTATTGCTATAAACTTCTCTCTTAGAACTGATTTTGCTGCATCCCATAGGATTTGGGTCGTCGTGTTTTCATTTTCATGTTTCTAAGTATTTTTTGATTTCCTCTTTGATTTCTTCAGTGGTCTCTTGGTTATTTAGTAGTCTATTGTTTAGCCTCCATGTATTGATATTTTTTACAGTTTTTTTCCTGTAATTGATATCTAGTCTCATTGCCTTGTGGTCTGAAAAGATACTTGATACAATTTCAATTTTCTTAATTGTACCAAGGCTTGATTTGTGTCCTAAGATATGATCTATCCTGGAGAATGTTCCATGAGCCCTTGAGAAGAAATTGTATTCTGTTGTCTTTAGATGGAATGTCCTAAAATATCAATTAAGTGCATCTTGTTTAATGTGTCATTTAAAGCTTGTGTTTCCTTATTTATGTTCATTTTGGATGATCTGTCCATTGGTGAAAGTGGGGTGTTAAAGTCCCCTACTATTATTGTGTTACTGTCGATTTCCCCTTTTATGGCTGTTAGCATTTGCCTTATGTATTGAAGTGTTCCTATGTTGGGTGCCTACATATTTAGAATTGTTACATCTTCTTCTTGGTTTGATCTCTTGATCATTATGTAGTGTCCTTCTTTGTCTCTTGTAATCGTCTTTATTTTAAAGTCTATTGAATCTGATATGAGAATTGCTACACCAGCTTTCTTTTGATTTCCACTTGCATGGAATATCTTTTTCCATTCCCTCATTTTCAGTCTGTATGTGTGCCTAGGTCTGAAGTGGGTCTCTTGTAGACAGCATGTATATGGGTCTTGTTTTTGTATCCATTCAGCCAGTCTATATCTTTTGGTTGGAGCATTTAATCCATTTACATTTAAGGTAGTTATCGATATGCATGTTCCTATTGCCATTTTCTTAATTGCTTTGGGTTTGTTATTGTAGGCCTTTTCCTTCTCTTGTGTTTCTGACTAGAGAAGTTCCTTTAGCATTTGTTGTAAAGCTGGTTACGTGGTGCTGAATTCTATTAGCTTTTGCCTGTCTGTAAATGTTTTAATTTCTCAGTCCGATCTGAATGAGATCCTTGCTGGGTAGAGTAATCTTGGTTGCAGGTTTTTCCCTTTCATCACTTTAAATATGTCTCTTCTGGCTTACAGAGTTTCTCCTGAAAAATCAGCTGTTAACCTTATGGGGATTCCCTTGTATGTTATTTGTCGTTTTTCCCTTGCTGCTTTTAATATTTTTTCTTTGAATTTAAATTTTGATAGTTTGATTATTATGTGTCCTGCCATGTTTCTTCTTGAATTTATCCTGTATGGGACTCTCTGCACTTCCTGGAATTGATTGACTCTTTCCTTTCCCATATTAGGGAAGTTTTCAAATATAATCTCTTCAAATATTTTCTCAGTCCCTTTCTTTTCCTCTTCTTCTTCTGTGACCCCTATATTTCAAATGTTGGTGTGTTTAATGTTGTCCCAGCGGTCCCTGAGACTGTCCTCAATTCTTTTCATACTTTTTTCTTTATTCTGCCCTGTGGTAGTTATTTCCATTATTTTATCTTCCAGGTCACTTATCCGTTCTTCTGCCTCAATTATTCTGTTATTGATTCCTTCTAGAGAATTTTTAATTTCATTTATTGTGTTGTTCATCATTGTTTGTTTGCTCTTTAATTCTTCTAGTTCCTTGTTAAACGTTTCTTGTATTTTCTCCATTCTATTTCCAAGATTTTGGATCATCTTTACTATCATTACTCTTTATTCCTTTTCAGGTAGACCACCTATTTCCTCTTCATTTGTTTGGTGATAGGTTTTTCCCTTGCTCATTCATCTGCTGTGTGTTTCTCTCTCTTCTCATTTTTCCCAACTTACTGCATTTGTGGTCTCTCTTTCACAGCCTGCAGGTTCATAGTTCCTGTTGTTTTTGGTGTCTGCCTGCAGTGGGTAAGGTTGGTTCAGTGGGTTGTGTAGGCTTCCTGGTGGAAGGGACTGGTGCCTGTGTTTTGGTGGATGAGGCTCTATCCTGTCTTTTTTGTGGGCAGGACCAGATCTGGTGGTGTGTTTTGGGATGCCTATGACCTTATTATGATTTTAGGCAGCCTCTCTGCTAATGGATGGGGTTGTGTTCCTTTCTTGCTAGTTGTTTGGCATAGGGTATCCAGCACTGTAGCTTGCTGGTTGTTGAGTGGAGCTGGGTCTTAGCGTTGAGATGGAGATATCTTGTATAGCTTTCGCCGTTTGACATTACATGGACCTGGGAGGTCTCTTGTGGACCAATATCCTGAACTCGTCTCTCCCGCCTCAGAGACACAGGCCTGACACCTGGCTGGAACACCAAGACACTGTCAGCCACATGGTATAGGTCTTAGCAATCTCATTACATGATTTCATTTTCCTTATTAAGTCACCTTTTCACTTAAAGGAAGCACTTCATGACTTCTTTTTGGCATTTCCAAATTACCAGAATCACTATTCTAGTGTTTTGGTGCTGTTATTAAGTAAATAAAGGTCACTTGAACACAAGCACTGTGATACTATGACGGCCGATCTGATAACCAAGATGGCTGCTAAGTGACTAACCTAGAGTCTTACTTTCACTTCTGCATGCCTAAGTTTGTACTAGAATAACATCTGTGATAATACTGGGCACTTAGTAAATGTTTATTTTATTTTCCTCTAAGTGAGTAATGTTGCATATGAATAGTGTATGATATAGAGTATGTGCTCCATGCATGTTTCCTTCCCCTATGTGTGTGAAGAATGTGTCTAGAATAGTACCTGGTGCATAATAGACAGTCAATGTATGCTCATTTCTTTAGGAGTAATATAATAAAAATTGTGACTCAATCTATGCTCAATCCTGCTAATTCCATCCTTTACCTACGAATAATGTCATATTAGAATGATACTTGACATATACTGGTGCTCAATTCATGTTTTCTTTTCCTTCTATTTGTGGGTAATGTACAATTATAGAATTGTTTCTGGCATAAATAAGGTGATCAGTGCCTGTTTATTTAATATATTGTTTGTACGACTGCTATTGCTCTGATTTTATGTTCTTTAGAAGTATTGAAAAGATATAATTTATTACCAAAATATGTGTATAGATTTAAGGCACCTATAGCTACCTTACCATCAAACAAATATCCAGTGAAAAGTGATAGAGGATGGACTTTCTTAGAACTTTGAAGCCTGGATAGAATTTATCTTGGTGACGATAATAAAGGATCATCTCAGTAGGAGAAGCATAACCCAGTAGAGCAAGTTAATTGGAATACGGTCAGGACTGCTGGACTTTGAGTGTGGAGACGTAATTTTGAGCCTGTGCTCTGCTCCTGTGTAATAATGAAGATGTCATATCAACTCCCTGCTTCCCAATACCCTAATTTCTCTCTAAGCCAAATGCCCCAAGGTTTCTCCAGCTTATGGATATAAATGAAGTAATATTAATGCACATAATTACTTTGGTTGTTGTTCTTCCCCTTGCCAGCTCATGCAGGATCCCTGTTTTATGTAAAAGAGTCACTCAATCATTTCTGAGAATTCATAGGAACACCCCCCCCTTTTTTTCTAGGGACCAATCATGTCTGCCAAGTGGTCCCTCATACGAGGTCATCTCTCTCTACAGGCCCTGCTGTGTCTATCATCATGCGGTTCTTCCAGGGAAACAATGCTCAAACTAAGGATGCCCTAAACTCAACATTTCAAGACTCCTATGAGAGTCAAATTGTATTCTTCACAGAAATGGTGACTTTGAATGTGAAGCTTTTCTCTTCCCTCAGGCACTGAACTAAACCTTGTTTTCTAATATGGCCTGGATATTGAAGGCAAAGATTAATATATAGTAGAACCCAAAAATAATTAGACTGCAGACATTTTGATTAGCAAAGAGAAAATGTACACAGTCATAAGCTCCCTGATTGGAATGAGCATGATAATCATTCATTCAAAATGTAATTAATACATAGTGGGCTTCAGGGCTTCATAGCAAATAAGCTGGAAACGAGGAGTTTAGTAACAAATGACATTCCTACTATCCCGGCCCTTACGGATACTTAAAACTGATCAGTGGAGGTGACGGATATTTTAATAAATAATTGCAATTCAATATATAATCTTTTTTGATGATAACAGTATAGAGATGGGCTTTATTGGAAATGTTTCAGCTCAAGTATAAAGAGCTAAAGAATAATAAGGTAGAATATATATTAACACATACATTCCTCTGAAATCACTTCTGTGTCCCCATGCCTAGAACATGCACATATTCAATGTATTTGTGGAATGAATGAATGCTGCCAAGATGACAGAAAAAAAAAATTAAAACATATGGAGGTGTTGGGGCAAAATTTTTGTCAAGTTACCTACAATCTTTAGCCTCTGTCAGTAAAAGGTGAATGATAATATCACCCCTTATGGAGTGTTATGGTGATAAAATTTTATACTCAAAGTGTTTAGCATTCTGTCAACATTAGTTCTTAAGGAGGGAACTCTAAATCACAAGAAGTAAAATAAGTTGAGCAGGAAGGGTTTCCTTTGTCATGCTGGGGGTTTGAGTCATACCCTCCTATCTCTTCTTAAGGGAAGTCACTTGGAAACCTGGTGAAAACCAACTGCACAACTGTATACTTTTCCAAGAATTGTGAGAGCTTGTCCTCTAGGAGGTAGTAGCTGATGTGGTGCTCCTTCTGAAATTGTCTTAAGATGTGAGTTCAGAACAGTTGAGTTGGGGATTATCTTCTGAGCTTGAAAAGGATTACCAAATGTCTCTGTATAAAATTCTAAGAGGATCATTTTTGCCCTCATAACTTTCTTATAAATTCTTAGCTAAGGTACTGAGCTTTGGAATTAATAGATCAGTTGGCTGTGTCCAGGCTATCATTCTGGGTAAAAAAAAGAAATGCTAACAGTAATTTTTTTCTGGGCATCACCTCACAAAAAGGCAGATGTATGAAGACAAAATGAACAAAAAGAGAGGGGAAAAAAGAAAACGGACACTCTGAGGTCAGAAGGTCATTTTTCCCCCAATGTTATGAAACCATTAGACTGAAATGAGGTGGATGTTTCTCTTCTAAGAACACTCTGATGTTGTAGAAAAAGAGGATAATGCTTTTATTTTTGGATTAAAGAGAAGGTAGAATTTGCTACTTATGCTGATATAAAAAGGTGATTTCATCTGAAAATTTGAATAAATGGTCAATCAAAACCTGAGATTGTATTTGCTGAGTAACCTTCCATTTTAATTTCTTAATGCAATAAGTGGGCTGTAAATAAAACAGAAGAATGACCCAGGATTACTAAAGTTCACATGGATACCTTATATAGGTTACAAATTAATTTGATCATGTGCTTTTAAATATATACATTTATTTTCTGTTGTTTTGGAGTTATTTTTTAATGGAAATTAAATTATACTGTATATTTAGTTCTGAGTCTTGCATTTTTTACACTCAACAATATGTCCCTGTCTCTACATGGAGATCCACCCTTTTCTGAAAGCTCCATGGTATCATATGCCATACCAGACCACAATTTAACATTCCCTCTATTGTTCAAGATTAGACTATCTTCAATTGTTCCATATTATAAACAATGTTACCATGAATATAATTATATAAATACCCTGATACTCTTGTCTGAGCATCTCTATAGATTTCTAGAAGTGGGATTGCTCAAAGGATATGTGCATTCAGTTTGATTTTGATTAAATTTGTTTTTGTTTTGGAGCAGTCCCACACTTACAGAGAAGCTGCTAGTACAACACAAAGAACTGAATTTGTTAGTGTGTATGTTTCCTACAAATAAGTGTATTTTCCAACTTGGCCATGTTACAATGATAAAAATCTGGAAGTTAACATCCATTCATTACTACTATCTATTCCTTCAATCTCATTCAAGTTTCTACAACTGTCCCAATAATGTAATGTTTAGCAAAAGGATCTATTTCAGAAGTAGATATTGTATTTAGTTGTCATGTTTCTTTATTCTTCTTCATCTGGAAAAGTTCCTATTTCCTTGACTTTGAAGACCTTGTCACTTTTGAAGAGTATGGAACAATTAATTTGTAGAATGTCTCTCAAATTGGATTTGTCGGATGTTTCCTCACAATTAGGTTCAATATATACATCTTTGGCAGAAATATCACAAATGTGACATTGCATTGCATCTGACCAGGAAGTGCAACATTTTAATCTGTGCTTTTCCTGATAATGTTCACTTTGACCGTTTGACTAAGGTGGAGTCTTCCAGGCCTCCACAAGTAAGGTTATTTTTATTTTCTTTTGGTAATTAGGAAGAGTTTTGTGGGGTAAGACTTGTAATGATATAATCATCTTATCTCTCATCAAACTTTGATTTAGTTATTTATTCACTTAATTATATCTGTGATGTAAGTATACATTCTTTATATTGAATTTGCAATTTTTATTTAAGTATGGGACTGCTCAAAAATAAACATATGGTTTCCTATATGATTAATGAGTTTTAATGTTACTATCTTTGAGTGCTGACACAAAAACTCACCTTAGACTTGCCTTCTCAGCCTTGGAATCATCCATTTCTCCAAAGATCCCTGATCCCTGTTAAGTGGAGATTGCTATTCAGAAACCAAAATCTGATTGCTAGATCATCTCATTGGTATTGGGATGTCACTATTCTTTATACTAATAATTCCAATCCAACATCCCAGAACTCATTTTAATTTTCTCCCTTTCCATGTGTGTGACTCCCTTCCCCAACAGTGAGAAACTTGGCTTTATTTCCCTTAGGTTATGTACTGATTTGACCAACTCCCCTATATGTAACCAATCTCTCATTACTGCTGCCACCCACTCTCTTACATGGGACACCATTCTCCTCCAACTGGGTCTCTGAACTCACATGCTAAGCCCTGCCCTGTGATGGGTGTTCTCCTCATTCTTCTTGGGTTCTAAAACCCTACACAAGGCCAGTCTCACATATGCCCACCTCATCTAGCTTGGACTCTGACACCCCATGCAAGACTCACGTGGAAGTCCTTTCTGCATTTTTGAGGACTGACACTAGGCCACCCTCATGCCTGAATTTTCTCCTTACTCTGCTTGGGCTCTGATACCGACACTAGGTCATCCCAACATATGGACACCCTTCTTACTAGACGCTGCTGTGGCCTACTATTGCCTTCTGATACACCTTATTTCCTGGCGACAAGGATGAGATACTGTTAAGAAAGATTAAAACAAAGTCATAGGAGATATAAATTAATTTCTATATTTTATGGTATGTAATTGAATCCACTTTCCACCAAGATTCTGTGCAGATTTAGGTTCTACAATGGATGACCTGTGACTCACTGCAGAGTTGATGGTGGTCATTTGCCTTTTGACAGCCGTGTACAGAAGACATTTGACCTTAACCAGGGATAGACACTGAGATGATGTCTGTGAGGCAAAAATAAAACAACAGCAACAACAACAACAAACCCCACACCTATTAAAAGTTGCTATTTTCATTACAGCAATATTCACAATGACCAAGATATGGAAACGATCTAAGTATCTGTTGATGGGTGAAAGGATAAAGAAATTGTGATACATAGATGGATAGATAGATAAATAGGTAAATCTCCCTTTCTCTCTCTCTTTCAATATAACTCATCCTTAAAAGAGAAGGAAATTCTGCCATTTGTGACAACATGGATAAATTTAGAATATATTATTTTAAAATTGAATGTTAGAATCTAAAGTAGTTGAACCTAGAGAAACAGAGTAGAATGGTGTTTTCTAGGAGCTGGGGAATGGTAAAAATGGAAAGATGTTGGTCAAAAGGTACAAATGTTCAGTTATAAGAAGAATAAGCTCTAGAAATCTAATGTACAGCATGGTAAATATAATTAATAATACTATACTGTATACTTGAAATTTGTTGAGAGTAGATTTTAAGTGTGCCTGCACACACACACAGACACACAGTGATAACTATGTGAGGTGAGGTAGTTAGCTATGTTAATTAGCTGATTGTGGTAATTACTAAACAAGGTTACATATATCAAAACAGCATATCGTACACCTTAAATATATGCAATTTTTATATGTCTATCATACCTTAACAAAGCTGGGAAAAAACCTGACCCCTAAATTTAAAAAAAATAACAAAAATAAAACCTAACCCAATGTCTTCTGTTTAATAAAATAAAAATGAAATACATAAATACATAAATGCTTCCTCCCCTTTCCAACAACAGCAATAACAATGAAGTGATGGTGAACGACTCATGACAATCACAGATGATTGTTAATTAAATAAATAGAAGAAAACAAATTTGAGTAGAAAAGGTTCCATCAAGAACTTTAATTTGTCTCCATCATACTAGCTTCATGGACCTCAAACTAGTCAAGCAATAACATAAGGACTTCAGTTCATGAAATTTCACAGATTATAAAGCATTCAAAATCGAGAAAGTAAAATTTAGGGCTGAAGGTGTACGGAAATGGGAAGCTTTCATTCTTTCTGAATGCAACCATGAAAAAGAACACTTCATTCAACTGGCTTGAGCTCTTGACTGTCTTTGAGGTCTAAGCAATTATTAATTAACTCTCTAATTTTCCTTACTTGACCTAACACCTTGATAAGAGCTGTAGGATCTCAGGTCTTACCCATAGACTTAAATTTTACAAATGGAACTAACCTTCTGGTAAGGGCATTGCTTTTTCAAATATCTTATTACTTTAATTATAGATTTATTATATTCACTTTGCATCTGGAGCCCAAGAGGAGCCTTACAAATTTCTCTCTTGTCTCTTGTCTGGAAAAAAAAATAGATATTTTAAAAGGCAAAAGTCATTATTCCAGTCTTCAAAACTGCTGAGGACATTAAAAATTACATCATTCATTTATATATGCATTGTCCTTCAATTTATCCTGACATCATGCGATCATTCATTGGACTTAATACTTATTGAACACCTATTATGTTCCAGGCAATGTTCCAAGTGTCATAGGAAGAAGAATTATTCAGGTGTATAATGCATCGTGTATATATCAAATGTCATGGGATTGAATAAATTGAATGAGGTATGGACCCTGCCCTCCAGGAGATTACAAGAAACCAAGGAGGATGAAACAGACACACAAATAATTTTAACAAAATTAAAGGACCAGGATAAAGATCATGAGAGACCTATGATTAAAAAAAAAAAAAAAAAAAAAAAAAGACTAAGAAAATACAGGGGAAGTGAGATATAATTTCTGGATGGAGAGCTGGGGTGGGGTGGAGTGGGTAGAGTGGAAAAGCAGGAAACCTTCATGGAGGAGGAAGATCTGAATGATATCATTACTATATTGTGAAATTATGCAGGTTTATTTCAAATATCCCTAACCTTTTTAAGTATTAAAAGAGATAAGCAAATGTAGTATGGGCAGTTTTATGTTTAGAACAACAGAACAGAAAGGAAAGGTAAACATAGCACTGAGAATCCATCCTTTTCTTGCCCACCTCGGCACTATTTGAGACCTCACCTGTTTTGCTTTACATTACCACCACCACCTTGAAGAGTGTATGTACCTTTGTAGGCACCCAATACATATTTGAAGATTTAAAGACACATCCCAGGACATCAAATCTTATGATTTATGCATCTTTCCTCAGAATGGATGACTTAAGGTCTTCACAAACAGAAGGGGGTTCATAGGAAAACGTGATATGTACAGGACACAGTATTTTTCTTTCAATTGTTTGATTTTGACTATTTCTTTATCTACTTATCATTGATTTATAAACTACAGTGCTGAGATAATCTTTTTATTTTTTCCTAAAATAATAGTGCATAAAGTCCATCTATGTCAAATGTCAACGTCCTATGTGTCTCTTATCCCAAAATAAAACATGGGGAGGTGGGATCTACTCAAATCTCATGTTTCCACAGGTCTCATGAAAGCCAGCTTGACTTTGTGAAACTCACATGTTGATCTTATGCTGGAATTCTTACCAAGTAGTGTTGAGCATATCAGTGTAATTTTGTTTTAATGTCTTAAATAAATACTAAATAAATGAGATGAAAATGCCAAATAAGGTAAAGATTGATCATTGCTTACAGAAAGTTGGGTTGTCTGGATTAAATGCTATACAGTGTACTAAACATTTTTGTAAAGATTGAATTTTTTTTCAAGATTTGTTTGATAGAATTGTGTTAATCCTATCAGCAACCAAAACATCTAATTGTTATATTTAATAGTTCTTTTAAGTATAATCTCATTTGATAATCTAATAAAATCAGGTGAGAAAAACAGTGGCCTCCAGTTTATAGGTGAGGAGAGTGAGGCTTAGGAAGAATAAAGCCCCATTCACAGACCTGGTAAGGAACCAGCTGGGACATTTCCATTCCATCCTTCTGGCACTGCCTTTTTACATTAGAATTCCACTTTTCATAGAGTAAGGAAGGTCAGTAGGCTAATGATGCAAAATAAGTGAACTTTGTTAAACAGCTATGTTCATACTCTGGACTGCAGACAGTGAAGAAAAAGAAATAGGCAGAGAAAGGTAATCCTGAGCAGAATGAGTTCATGATCAAAGTCCCTGTCATTCTTGCTCCGAGTGTGAGATTTACTGCTGTCTCCCGAGGGAAAGCCAGGTTGTCATTTCGTACTTGTGGAAAAGAACTACTGACATGAAGAGATGCTGTTCATTTTGTTCTTAGTTCTCCAACTTCAACCACAATCACAGAAGAGAAGTGGCCACAGATGAGAATGAAATTACTTTTCACATAAAATTGGATTAAGGAGTCCTGCTTCCCTCTTTGAAGTATTCTTTGAAAAAAATGCACACTTTCCTATTGAGGATCTTATAAATTGTTGTTTTTAATGGATCTTGCAACATAAAATGCACTGTGCTTGAACTCCAAACTTGTGTCATGCCTTGGTGAGTATTTTATGAATTGTAAAATTGGAAAGTAAGTTAAGATACAAAAGTGGCTGCTGGTTCCTCCATATGATAAATCTTATTTGGGATTAGTATGTAATATCCCTTTTAAGACCTTTTTCATTTCTTTTTTATGGAGTTGAACTGAATACCAATAAAAATGAGGAAACTCTATCTATGTATCTTTGTTTTTTCCTTGTTAATTATATTACTTAGCTGTGCACATTTTCTTTCTTCTAAATGATCACAGGCTTTCTGAAAATGTCAGCATCACATTTAACTGTGTTTTCTAGTTTTCAGATATTACACCATAACTGACAATACACTTAGAGCTATACACTTTAAAATAGATGTTAACCAGGAGAGGGTCAACCTCAAGAATTGCAGATAGAGGAGCTTGATGAACTCACTCTCTTTTTAAAACAATGAAATACAAGCAAAACAACTAAAATCAATCATTTCAGAAGTCTCGCCATTAACCAAAGCCACAGAATGAACCAAAAATTGTCTATACAAGAGAAGATACTGAACTTTGGTAAGACAGTGGGGTCTGTGATGTTTGAACTTAAGGCTATTCTCCTTTACTCCCATTCCCTCCTCAGCTTAGAGGTATAGTAGGTAGAAGCCAACAGCACTGCAGAGAATGAAAAGATTGAACTGCTTTTGGAGCTTTGTTAAAAGCATCATCCCCGGTGCAGACTCAGTATTTTGTCTAAACTTTTAGCTCTCTGGGAAATGTCTACGCTTAGGTGGCTATTTGAATGATTCAGAGCTTAGCTCAGTGGGAGGTAGAAGGATCTAATATCAGAGTTGTTACAAACAAGTCTATTTGTAACAACACAATACCAACAACAAAAATACAAGGCATAGGAAGAAACAGGAAAGTAAGTCCACATACCCTGGTGAAAAAAACAGCTAATCAAAAATGTCCCTGAGGGGGACCAGATTTTGGACTTAGTAGACAAAGATTTTAAATAAGCTATTATAAATATATTCAAAGAACTATAGGAAACCATGTGTAAAGAATTAAAGGAAAGTGTGAAAAAAATACTGGTAATGGTAACTGTAGCCATAATGAAAGGCAGTATACATGTATTTTTGTAATTCTTTTCCTCTCCAATCTGTTTTCAAAGACAACTGCATAAAAATAAATATAAAACTGTGTTAATGGGTTTATAATTTATACAGATGTACATTTTTACAAAGGAGGAAGAGGGAATAGGAGTATTTTAGGCAGAAGTTTTTGCACATTACTGAAATTAAATTAGCATGAATCAATAGATTGTTTCACATTAAGGTGCTAATTGTAATTTCAAGAACAAACACTATAAAAATAACTTAAATAAATGTAATGAAATAAACAACAATGAAATTAAAAAGATACACTAGAAAATATATATTTAACAAAAATAAATGATAAGAGTCAAGGAATAAAGAAGCACAAGACATAAGTAAAACAAATAGCAAAAGGACAAATATAAATCCTGCCTTATCAGTAATTACATTAAATGCAAGTCGGTTAAACACCTCAATCAAAAGACAAATGTTGGCAGAATACATATACTGTCTACAGGATGAATACTTTAGATTCAAAGACATGAGTAGATTAAAAGGAAAAGGATGGAAACATTTACATGCAAACAAGAGTCAAAAGAGAACTGAACTAGCTATACTAAAATCAGGCAAAATATACTCTGAGACAAAAATAATTACAAGAGAAATAGAAACACATTTTACCATTATAAGAGGGCTAATTCATTAAGAAAATATAACAATTATAAACATATATACACCTATCAACAGAGCCCCAAAACGCATGAAGCAAAAACTGACACAATTAAAGGGAGAAATAGATAATTCAACAATAGCAACTGGGAACTTCAATACCTGACTTTCAATAATAGAAAGAACAATAATACAGCCATTCAATAAAGCAATAGAAGATGTGAACAATACTATAAAGCAAATTACCAGGACAAATATCTATAGAATACTCCATCTAGCATCAGAATACACATTCTTCTCAATACTCATTGTGCTCACATGGAATATCCTCTAGGATAAACCTTATATTAGGTCATAGAATAAACTTCAATAAATTTAAAAGAATTGAAATACAAAGTATATTTTTTATCACAATGGAATTAAATTAGAAATCAATAATGGTAGAAATTTTATTAATTCACAAAAATGTGAAAATTAACAACACTTTTCTAAGTCATCTATTCAGCAAAGAAGAACTCACAAAGGCAATTAGAAAACGCTATGAAAAAAATAAAAGCAAAACATGACATGTCAAAACTTGTAGAATGGTATAATAACAATGCTTAGAGGGAAATTTATACCTGTAAATTACCATATTAAAAAAGAAGAAAGACATAAATTTAATGACCTGAACTTACAACTTAATCTAGAGAAAGAAGAACAAACTAAAGAGAATCTAGAGAAAGAAGAGCAAACTAAACTGACAGCTGGCAGAGGAAGGAAAGAATAAAGATTAGAGCAGAAATAAGAATAGGGAAACTAGAGAAAATCAATGAAACCAAAGGAGGTTCTTTGAAATGATTTTAAAAATTGGTAAATTTGGCTAGACTGATCAAGGAAAGAAGTTGAAAGATTCAAATTAATAAAATCAGCAATGAAAGCAGGAACATCACTACTGGTCTTACAGAAATAAAGTAGATAATAAGGAGGTATCAACTACTGTACGCCAACAAATTAAATAACTTAGATAAAATGGACACATTTCTAGAAGACACAATCTATTGAAACGGTCTCAAGAAGAAACATATAATCTAGACCTATAAAAGCAAAGATTGAATTAGGAATTTTAAAAAATTCAAGAAAGAAAAGCAAAGTCTAGATTACTTTATTGGTGATTCTACCAAACATTTAAAGAATAATTAATATCAATCCTTCATAAACATATTCAAAATAATATACAAGGAGGGAACACTTCACAGTTCATTCTATGAGATCAGTATTACCTTGCTACAAAAACCAGAAAAAGATAGTACAAAAACCCCCTAAAACCAAAAATAGCTATATTAAAAAAAATCCTCATGAATATAGATACAGAAGACCTCAATAAAAATACTAGTAAACTGAATCCAGCAAGATATAAAAAGACCTATAACCTACCATCAAGGGAAATGTATCACAGAAACGCAAGATTGATTTAACATCCTCAAATCAATCAGAGTAATAAAGCATATATATTGGTTTCTCATTGCTGCTGTAACAAATTGCCACAAACTCTAGTGGTTTAAAAGATATATGTTAATATTGGCTTAAAGTTCTGGAGGTCAGGAGTTCAAAATCAGTATTACACTGGGCTAAAGTCAAAATGTTTCCTTATGGAGGCTCTAGGCGAAAAAATTTTCCTTGCCTGATAAAAGCAAGTTTCTTGAGGCTCTCTTTATTACTTAGCTCATGGTCCCATATCAAACTGCTTTTTCTTCTTCCATTTCCATTGTCACATCACTTACTATCCTTGACATTTTTGCTTCTTTATTATAAGGATCCCTGTGATTACATTGGACTTGCCTAGAAAATCCAGGATAAGTTTCCCACCTTTATATCTTTAACTTAATCACATCTGCAAAGTCATTTTTACCATGTATGGCAACATATTCACACATCTGGCCATATTTGGGTGGCCATTGTTCTGTCCATTACAGTATGACCTCTGACCTTCAAAGATTTATATTCATCTGTCATTCAAACTATATTTACCTCAATCCCAAAGCACCCACTCAAAGTCCAGAATCCCATTATCTAAATATCATCAACTCCAAAGTCCAGAATCTCATTTTCTAAATATTCAGATATGGGTCACATTCTGAATATGATCCATTCCAGGGCAAGATTCCTCTCCATCTGTGAACCCGTGAAACAAGACAAAAAGTTACCTGCTGCCGAAATACAATGGTAGGGCAGGAATCGATAATAGTTATGGGCATTCCTATTCCAAAACGTTAAAAATAGAAGGAAGAAACTTGTCACTGATTCTAAAGCAACTTTGAAATCCAGGTAAATTCCATTAAGTTGTAATGCCTGGAAATAATTTTCTGTGACCCAAAGTTCTGTACTCTGAGTCATCCTTCCCTTCAGGAAGGGCAGTGTATGTTGGCCCCTGAGTAGTCTTATCAGTCTGCTTCTTGCCTGTAGAATTTGGTGTGTCTGACAGCCCTCTTTTATTTCATCCTCCCTGTCTCCCTTTCATTCCAGGCTCACAGTGTTTCTGTTGGTGTAACATTCTCAGATATCTATGGACCTTCCATGCAAGGCACAGGGTTCATTCAATTAGACAAAAGCCTCTTCCACAGATCTCCCCTGGATCATCTCACATCTATTCTTGACTTCTACTGAGATGACTGCAGGTTTCTAGGAATCATATGTCTAATCTCTTCAAGAAGCCCTTTGTGTGACTGAATACTCTGACCTTTGGTCCTTCTAAGGACTAAAAAAAGGTTCCAGGCACACCTTTTTTTCAAGAACATGCATTCTTGACAGTGAACATTTCAACATCCTAATTTTATCATCTTTTGCTGTCCAGATAGGTTGAGAATTTCTCAATTCATCACGACTTGGTTCTTTTTTGCTTAACAGTTCTTCCCTCAACTTATCTCTTACCACTTACATTTTACTATAAGAAGCAAGAAGAAACCACGCCTTCACCAGTTTGCTTGGAAACCCCCTTAGCTAAAGTCCAAATTTATTTATTATAATATGCTTTATATATATATATATATATATATATATATAATCTAGTTGAATTTTGGCATATATATATATATATTTTTTCTTCTTCTGTATAATAAGGATCCCCTTTCCTCTAGTTTACAATAATATGTTTCTCACTTCCTTCTGAGCCCTTACCAGCAGCCTGTTTAACCTCCCTATTTTTACCAACAGTTTGTTTATGATTTAAATATTATCTAAGATGATATACATTATCTGTGTTGTGCTCTTCACTTCTTTCTGAGCTCTCATGGGCAGAGTCTTTAACATCCATATTTCTACTGTCAATGTTGCTTTTTTCTGTCATGTTTCTCAAAATTCTTCCAGCCTTTTCCTATTACCCAATCCAAAGCCAATTCCACATTTGTAGGCATTTGTTATAATAGCACTAAGGAAGTGATACACCGTATTAATAGAAAAAGGATAAAAAACACATGATCATTTCAATTAAGCATAGCAAAAGCATTTGAAAAAACATCCAACATTATTGTGATAAGCACACTCAATAAACAAGGACTAGAAAGATGCTTCTCCAACCTAATAAATGGTATCTACAAAAAAAAAAATCCTCAATTGATATCCTGGTTGAGTGTTTTTCCTGAAAATTAGGGGAAAAAAACCCAAGTATATCTGTGTCCCAATCAATTAAGATAATGTAAGCTTGGTTCATATTTTTCTTCTCAGGCTAAGTTGAACATTAGCTAAACCTTATCTTCATTGGTTTGAATGCTTTTTTGACTATGTTTTAATGTTACAGCTAAATTTGTACTAAATCTTAGTCTATTTCTTTCTGGATGACAACCCTTGATTTAAGAATGTCCCTGTAACCATAGCTTGTACCATGTCCTTCTTCTGGGATCCGGTGGACCTGTGGTAACTATGTTTATACAGGTTTTTATTCCTCTGGTGAAAATCTAGCAGCTAATTTTCAATCCAGTTAAAAGTCATATTGTCCAAGCTTATTAAATTTAATATTCTTAATAATAGTCCATATGCAGATACAAAATAATATCTTAATACCAAATTATAAGGTGCACTTTAATATAATAATTATGAGGGGGAGATATTCAAGATGGCGGAAGAGTAAGACGTACAGATCACCTTCCTCCCCACAACTACATCAGAAATACATCTACATGTCGAACAACTCCTACAGAACACCTACTGAACACTGGCAGAAGACCTCAGACTTCCCAAAAGGCAAGAAACTCCCCATGTACATGGGTAGGGCAAAAGATTACAGAAAAAACAGGGATAAAAGGAAAGGGACAAGACCTGCACTTTGGGGAGGGAGCTGTGAAGGAGGAAAAGTTTCCACACACAAGGAAGCCCCTTCACTGGAGGAGACGGGGAGGTGGGGGTGTTGTCAGGGAAGGGGGCTTTGGAGCCATGGAGGACAGCACAGCAACAGGGGTGCAGAGGGCAAAGTGGAGAGATTCCCACACAGAGGATCGGTGCTGAATAGCACTCACCAGACTGAGAGGCTTGTCTGCTCACTCACTGGGGCAGGTGGGGTCTGGGAGCTGAGGCTTCAGTTTCGTAGGTCAGATCGCAGAGAAAGGACTGGGGTTGGCTGCGTGAACACAGCCTGAAGGGGGCTAGTGTGCCAGTTAACTGGGAGGGAGTCTGGGAAAAAGTCTGGAACTGCCTAAGAGGCAAGAGACCATTGTTTCGGGGTGCGAGGGGAGAGGGGATTCAAAGCACTGCCTAAAAGAGTTTCAGAGATGGGTGCAAGCTGTGGCTAACAGCACGGACACCAGAGACAGACATGAGATGCTAAGCCTGCTGCTGCAGCCACCAAGAAGCCTGGTGTGCAAGCACAGGTCACTATCCATACCTTCCCTCCCAGGAGCCTGTGCAGCTCACCACTGCCAGGGTCCTGTGATGCAGGGACAACTTCACTGGGAGAACACCCGGCATGCCTCAGGTTGTTCCAACATCACACAGGCCTCTGCCACTACAGGCTCACCCCACATTCCATACCCCTCCCTCCCCCCAGCCTGATTGAGACAGAGCCCCCTAATCGGCTGCTCCTTTAATCCTGTCCTGTCTGCGCAGGGAACAGACACCCTCAGGTGAACTAAACACAGAGGCAGGGCCAAATCCAAAGCTGAACTCCAGGAGCTGTGCAAACAAGGAAGAGAAAGGGAAATCTCTCCCAGCAGCCTCAGGAACAGCAGATTAAATCTCCACAATCAACTTGATGTACCCTGCATCTGTGGAATACCTGAATAGACAATGAATCATCCCAAAATTGAGGTGGTGGACTTTGGGAGCAAAGATATATATATATTTTTCCTTTTTTCTTTTGTGACTGTGTATGTATATGCTTCCTTGTGTGATTTTGTCTGTATAGCTTTGCATTTACGATTTGTCCTAGGGTCCTGTCTGTCTGTTTTATGTGGGTTTTTTTTAGTATAGTTTTTAGCACTTGATATCATTGGTGGATTTGTTTTTGGTTTGGTTGCTCTCTTCTTCTTTCTTTCTTTTTTTTTTCCTTTTTTATTACTTTTTATTTTTTTTATTTTTAATAATTATTTTTTATTTCAATAACTTTATTTTATTTTAGTTTTTTCTCTCATTCTTTCTTTTTTCTCCCTTTTCTTCTGAGCCATGTGGCTGACAGGCTCTTGGTGCTCCAGCCAGGTGTCAAGCCTGTGACGCTGAGGTGGGAGAGCCAAGTTCAGGACATTGGTCCACCAGAGATGTCCCGGCTCCATGTAATATCAAACCACAAAGGCAAAAACTCTCCCACAGATGTCTATATCAACACTGAGACCCAGCTCCACTCAACGACCAGCAAGCAACAGTGTTGGACACCCTAGGCCAAACAACTAGCAAGAAAGGAACACAACCCCACCCATTAGCAGAGAGGCTGCCTAAAATCATAATAAGGTCACAGACACCCCAAAACACAGCACCAGACGTGGTCCTGCCCACCAGAAAGACAAGATCCAGTCTCATCCACCAGAATATAGGCACCAGTCCCCTCCACCAGTAAGCCTACACAACGCACTGAAACAAACTTAGCCACTGGGGAAGACATCAAAAATAACAGGAACTACACACCTGCAGTCTGTGAAGAG
Organism: Balaenoptera borealis; assembly: GCF_965194805.1. Lineage (NCBI taxonomy): Eukaryota > Metazoa > Chordata > Mammalia > Artiodactyla > Balaenopteridae > Balaenoptera > Balaenoptera borealis. Next base: position 16,117,190 of record NC_138871.1, read on the forward strand.
GAGACACCAAACACAGTAAGTTAAGCAAAATAAGAAGACAGAGAAACATACAGCAGATGAAGGAGCAAGGTAAAAATCCACCAGACCCAAAAATGAACAGGAAATAGGCCTTCTACCTGAAAGAGAATAAAGCGTAAGGAGTAAAGATGATGCAAAGTCTTGGAAATAGAATGAAGGAAATACAAGAAACGTTTAACAAGGACCTACAAGAACTAAAGAGCAAAAAACAATGATGAACAACACAAAAAATGAAATTAAAAATTCTCTAGAATGAATCAATAGCAGAATAACTGAGGCAGAAGAACGGATAAGTGACCTGGAAAATAAAAGAGTGGAAATAACTACTGCAGAGCAGAATAAAGAAAAAAGAATGAAAAGAATTGAGGACAGTCACAGAGACCACTGGGACATTAAATGCACCAACATTCCAATTATAGGGGTACTAGAAGAAGAAGAGAAAAAGAAAGGGACTGAGAAAATATTTGAAGAGATTATATTTGAAAACTTCCCTAATATGGGAAAGGAAATAGTCAAGTCCAGGAAGCACAGAGAGTCCCATACAGGATAAATCCAAGAAGAAACACGCCAAGACAAATTAATTAATCAAACTATTAATCAAACTATCAAAAATTAAATACAAAGAAAAAATACTAAAAGCAGCAAGGGAAAAATAACAAATAATATACAAGGGAACCCCCATAAGGTTAGCAGCTGATCTTTCAGCACAAACTCTGCAAGCCAGAAGGGAGTGGCAGGACATATTTAAAGTATGAAACGGAAAAACCTACAACCAAGATTAATCTACCCAGCAAGGATCTCATTCAGATTTGACGGAAAAATTAAAACCGTTAGAGACAAGCAAAAGCAAAGAGAATTCAGCACCACCAAACCAGCTTTACAACAAACGCTAAAGGAACTTCTCTAGGCAGGAAACACAAGAGAAGGAAAAGACCTACAATAACAAACCTAAAACAATTAAGAAAATGGTAATAGGAACATACATATTGATAATTACCTTAAATGTAAATGGATTAAATGCTCCAACCAAAAGACATAGACAGGCTGAAAGAATACAAAAACAAGACCCATATATATGCTGTGTACAAGAGACCCACTTCAGACCTAGGCACAAATACAGACTGAAAGTGAAGGGATGGAAAATGATATTCCATGCAAATGGAAATCAAAAGAAGGCTGGAGTAGCAATTCTCATATCAGACAAAATAGACTTTAAAATAAAGACTATTACAAGAGACAAAGACGGACACTACATAATGATCAAGGGATCAATCCAAGAAGAAGATATAACAATGGTAAATATTTATGCACCCAACATAGGAGCACCTCAATACATAAAGCAAATGCTAACAGCCATAAAGGGGAACTCAACAGTATCAAAATAATATTAGGGGATTTTAACACCTCACTTTCACCAGTAGACAATCATCCAAAATGAAAACAAATAAACACAAGCTTAAATGACACATTAGACAAGATGGACTTAATTGATATTTATAGGACATTTCATCCAAAAACAACAGAATAAACTTTCTTCTCAAGTGCTCATGAAACATTCTCTAGGATAGATAATATCGCAAATCAAGCCTTGGTAAATTTTAGAAAATTGAAATCCTTTCAAGTATCTTTTCTGATCACAACGCTATGAGACTAGATATCAATTATAGGAAAAAATCTGTAAAAAATACAAACGTGTGGAGGCTAAACAATACACTACTTAATAACCAAGAGATCATGGAGGAAATCAGAAAGTACCTAGAAACAAATGACAATGAAAACACAACAACCCAAAAGCTATGGTATGCAGAAAAGCAGTTCTAAGAGGAAAGTTACAGCAATACAATCCTACCTCAAGAATAAGAAAAATCTCAAATAAACAACCTAAACTTACACCTAAAGCAATTAGAGAAAGATGAACAAAAAACCCACAAAGTTAGCAGAAGGAAAGAAATCATAAAGATCAGATCAGAAATAAATGAAAAAGAAATGAAGGAAACAATAGCAAAGATCAATAAACATAAAGCTGGTTCTTTGAGAAGATAAACAAAAGTGGAAACCATTAGCCAGTCTCATCAAGAAAAAATGGGAAAGACTCAGATCAATAGAATTAGAAATGAAAAGGAGAAGTAACAACTGATTCTGCGGATATACAAAGGATCATGAGAGATTACTACAAGCAACTATATGCCAATAAAATGGACAACCTGGAAGAAATGCACAAATTCTTAGAAAAGCACAACCTTCTGAGACTGAACCAGGAAGAAATAGAAAATACAAACAGATCAATCACAAACACTGAAATTGAAACCGTGATTAAAAATCTTCCAACAAAAAAAGCCCAGGACCAGATGGCTTCACAGGCGAATTCTATCAAACATTTAGGGAAGAGCTAACACCTATCCTTCTCAAAATCTTCCAAAATACAGCAGAGGGAGGAACACTCCTAAACTCATTCTACAAGGCCACCATCACCCTGATACCAAAACCAGACAAAGATGTCACAAAGAAAGAAAACTACAGGCCAATATCACTGATGAACATAGATGCAAAAATCCTCAACAAAATACTAGCAAACAGAATCCAACAGCACATTAAAAGGATCATACACCATGATCAAGTGGGGTTTATTCCAGGAATGCAAGGATTCTTCAATATATGCAAATCAATCAATGTGATACACCATATTAACAAATTGAAGGAGAAAAACCATATGAGCATCTCAGTAGATGCAGAGAAAGCTTTTGACAAAATTCAACACCAATTTATGATAAAAACCCTCCAGAAAGTAGGCATACAGGGAACTTTCCTCAACATAATAAAGGCCATATATGACAAACCCACATCCAACATCGTCCTCAATGGTGAAAAACTGAAACCATTTTCTCTAAGATCAGGAAGAAGACAAGGTTGCCCACTCTCGCCACTATTATTCAACCTAGTTTTGGAAGTTTTAGCCACAGCAATCAGAGAAGAAAAAGAAATAATTGGAATCGAAATTAGAAAAGGAGAAGTAGAGCTGTCACTGTTTGCAGATGGCATGACACTATACATAGAGAATCCTAAAGATGCTACCAGAAAACTACTAGAGCTAATTAATGAATTTGGTAAAGTAGCAGGATACAAAATTAATGCACAGAAATCTCTTGCATTCCTGTGCACTAATGATGAAAAATTTGAAAGTGAAATTAATAAAACACTCCCATTTACCACTGAAACTAAAAGAATAAAATATCTAGGAATAAACCTATCTAAGGAGACAAAAGACCTGTATGCAGAAAATTATAAGACACTGATGAAAGAAATTAAAGATGATACAAATAGATGGAGAGATATACCATGTTCTTGGATTGGAAGAATCAACATTCTGAAAATGACTATACTACCCAAACCAATCTACAGATTCAGTGCAATCCCTATCAAACTACCAATGCCATTTTTCACAGAACTAGAACAAAGAATTTCACAATTTGTATGGAAACACAAAAGACCCTGAGTAGCCAAGACAATCTTGAGAAAGAAAAATGGAGCTGGAAGAATCAGGTTCCTGGACATCAGACTATACTACAAAGCTATAGTAATCAAGACAATATGGTACTGGCACAAAAACAGAAATATAGATCAATGGAGGAAGATAGAAATCCCAGAGATAAATCCACGAACATATGGTCTCCTTATTTTTGATAAAGGAGGCAAGAATATACAATTGAGAAAAGACAGGCTTTTCAATAAGTGGTGCTGGGAAAACAGGACAGCTACATGTAAAAGAATGAAATTAGAACACTCCCTAACACCACACACAAAAATAAACTCAAAATGGATTAAAGAGCTAAATGTAAGGTCAGACACTATCAAACTCTTAGAGGAAAACATAGGCAGAACACTCTATGACATAAATCACAGCAAGATCCTTTTTGACCCTCTTCCTAGAGAAATGGAAATCAAAACAAAAATAAACAAATGGGACCTAATGAAACTTAAAAGCTTTTGCACAGCAAAGGAAAACTTAAAGAAGATGAAAAGACAACCCTCAGAATCATAGAAAATATTTGCAAGTGAAGCAACTGACAAGGGAGTAATTTCCAATATTTACAAGCAGCTCATGCAGCTCAATATCAAAAAAACAAACAACTCAATCCAAAAATGGGCAGAAAACCTAAATAGACATTTCTCCAAAGAAGATATACAGATTTCCAACAAACACATGAAAGATGCTCAACATGAATAATCATTAGGGAGATGCAAATCAAAACTACAATGAGGTATCACCTCACACCATACAGAATGGCCATCATCAAAAAATCTACAAACAATAAATGCTGGAGAGGGTGTGGAGAAAAGGGAACACTCTTGCACTGTTGGTGGGAATGTCAATTGATACAGCCACTATGGAGAACAGTATGGAGGTTCCTTAAAAAACTAAAAATAGAGGGCTTCCCTGGTGGCACAGTGGTTGGGAGTCTGCCTGTTAATGCGGGGGACGTGGGTTCAAGCCCTGGTCTGGGAGGATCTCACGTGCCATGGAGTGGCTGGGCCCGTGAGCCACAATTACTGAGCCTGCGCGTCTGGAGCCTGTGCTCCGCAGTGGGAGAGGCTGCGATGGTGAGAGGCTCGTGCACCGCGGTGAAGAGTGGCCCCCGCTTGCTGCAACTGGAGGGAGCCCTCACACAGAAACGAGGACCCAACACAGGCAAAAATAAATAAATTAATAAAAATTTTAAAAAAAAAGCACATCTGAATTTATAAAAAAAACAAAAAAACAAAAAAAAAAACTAAAAATAAAACTACCATATGACCCAGCAATCCCACTACTTGGCATATACCCTAAGAAAACCATAATTCAAAAAGAGTCATGTAGTACAATGTTCATTGTAGCTCTATTTACAATAGCCAGGACATGGAAGCAACCTAAGTGTCCATCGACAGATGAATGGATAAAGAAGATGTGGTACATATATACAATGGAATATTACTCAGCCATAAAAAGAAATGAAATTGAGTTATTTGTAGTGAGGTGGATGGACCTAAAGACTGTCATAAAGAGTTGAGTTAAGTAAGTCAGAAAGAGAAAAACAAATACCGTACATTAAAACATATATATGGAATCTAAAAAAACCCAAAAAAACTGGTTATGAAGGACATAGGGGCAGGACAGGAAAAAAGATGCAGAATAGAGAATGGACTTGAGGACACTGGGAGGGGGAAAGGTAAGCTGGGATGAAGTGAGAGATTGGCAGGGACTATATATACTACCAAATGTAAAATAGATAGCTAGTGGGAAGCAGCCGCATAGCATAGGGAGATTAGCTCAGTACTTTGTGAATATCTAGAGGAGTGTGATAGGGAGGGTGCTAGGAAGATACAAGAGGGAAAGGATATGGGGATATATGTATATGTATAGCTGATTTACTTTGTTATAAAGCAGAAATTAACACACCATTGTAAAGCAATTATACTCCAATAAAGATGTTAAATAATAATAATAATAATGAGATCTTGTGTCTTAAATAGTGGCTTTATTAGAGAATATCATATTTAAAACATATGGTCTGACACAACCAAAGAGAAAAGAATTCAGTGGAATGATTCTAAGATAAGTATAGAGGATAATGAACGTATTCTCATTTTGTCCACAATAGTTCTGTACATATTTTAGATCAGTGAAACATCATTTACTGAGAGAAATCTATGTCCAAGACAGAGTGTCCATACTGTGGGAGTACACAGATGATAGCAACAGATCACCCCTGATGGCTGTCCTTGGCTGTATTTTTGTGTATATATAAAAATATACATGTATATATTACATATACTACCTCTCGACAATGCTTTTTATTTATTTTTTACCTGGCCTAAATTTGTTTTTGTGCCTCAAGCCACCTGTTATTATTGACAGTTGGATACTGACTGCCTGATGTAACTCAAATTCTATATGCACAATGTTGAAAGAATTGTTTCTCCTCTCCTGTCCTCCTCTCCTCTTATCCCATTGAAAAAACAAAACAAAATCAGAACATAACCGTTTCCACTCCTGGTTTCAGTGTTTCTTTTATTGCAATCCTCATTTTTCAAATGACTCAGACTCTGAATCTCTAAATTACCTTCAACAATTCCATTTACATAATAGATGGATTCCTGTTATTCATTTTAGAATACTGCTACTTAATAGCTGTGTGACCACCGTCAACTTTCCTTCATCCATTTAGTCTGCACTCCCAATGCATCTATTCTGGAAAATTCATAGTCATTATCTCTTCAGAAATTATGTATGTATGTATGTATGTATGTATGTATCAATGTAAAATGTATAGATAGATCTGATCTGAAAGCTGACAGGCTTATGACCCAAGAGAAACCTGTTTCAACTTGAGTCTGAGGGCAGCAGAAGAATGATGTCCAAGCTCAGATTATCAAAGCTAGAAGAGTTCCCTCCCTCTTATTCAGCTTTTTTGTTTTATTTGTGTCTTCAGTTGATTGAATGAGCCCCACCCATTTTAGGGAGGACAATCTGCTTTACTCAGTCTACTCATTCAAATGCTAATCTCATTCAGAAGCACCCTCACAAACACACCTGGAATAATATTTGACCAATTGTCTGGGTACATCTGTAGTCAAGTCAAGTTTATACATAAAATTAACCATCACAAGGACCATGTGCACTTTATTGCTAGTGAAAAGGTTTGTCGTCTTCATTGACACATTAAATGGTCCATGATCCCCCAAAGCTAATAATAGCCCATTATCTAAAGCGTTTACTGGGAAAGAATCAGGAAGAGAAAAAGTCTGAAGATTGAGAAGAATATTTAGTGTGTGGATCTAGAATACTGACTTTTGTCAGTGGAACTCCATAAATCTCTTTCTTTAGCTGCTTCCAAACCTGTGTAGCCTATGTTATATCAACAATGTAGCTTGAAAGAGAACATTTTGTACAGTGGTATATCATCTGAATCCTTGAGTCTTAGGTAATCTTGGAGATAAAATCTTCTTTCCACATTCACTTTTAAATTGAACACACAGCAATCTCTAGACTCCCCTGATGCATGATATTTTGTCAGGCAGATTTTTTTCCACTTAATTTAGTGATTAATGTTTTGATAACTACTACCAGCCCTTTAACTCTCAAGGAAATTCCAGAAAAGCTTTCCTGTCAACATAGACTATAAATATTACTTATATACTTATATTATTTATAATTTATTAAATCTTTATATTCTTATACCAACAACATTAATAGTAAATAATGGCTTAATATATTGTCCCTTCCAGAGAATGTTTGCCTTTTATATGTATCCTCAAAATTTAGCCCATTGTTTTCCCGAAGCATGCTCCAAGGGGCACCAAATTATTCTTTGAAAATAAGGTTTTCTAGTCAAAACTTTTGGAAAACACTGTAGAGTGTATGTCCTCTTGGAGATTCAAAATGCCTGTGTGTGTACTAAGTGCTTTGAGAAGACGGGTCCGTGCTTTTGTAGTACTGAATTCTTCATTTCCTGTCTGGCTGTCAGCCAGGCACCCCTCTTACTGGCTTAAGGCCTCTCTGTGGTCCTTGCACATTGCTCTTTGCCTTCCCAGTACCTAACCAGCACCAAAGTGTGAAATTCTTCTCATGCTGTCGTCTCGTCTCTCTTGTCCACCCTTCTGCCTTCCTCTACTACTTTTTAAAACTATAGTAAGAACACTTAACATGGGGAAAACTCTTTTAATAAAATTTTAAGTATAAAATACAGTATTGTTAACTATAGGCATGAACGAGGCTGTGCAGCAAATCCCAGAATTTATTCATCTTGAGTAATTGAAACTGTATATCCATTGAATAACAGCTCCTTATTTTGCCCTCTCCCAGTTCTGGCAACTGCCATTCCCCTCTCTGCTTCTATGAGTTTGACTATTTTAGATATTTTAGATAAGTAGAACCATACAGTATTTGTCCTTCTGTAACTGACATATATCACTTTGAATAATATCCTCGAGATTCATCCATGATGTCACATATTATAAATTCTCTCTTTTTAAAGACTGAATAATATTCCCTTGTATGGAACTCATGTGATTAAATTGGGCTCATCCAGATAATCCAAAATAATTTCCCCACTTCAAGTTCTTTGGCTTTAATTATGTTTTTGATGTCCCTTGTGTCATGCAGAGTAACATATTTATCACAGATTCCAGGGATTAGGGTATGGACTTCTTTAAGGGACTATTATTCTGCCAATAATAATGAGTCCACTTGTTTGACTTCAAAACCGTGTGGTTACCCATCATGATCTTCTGTTGTTTAAGAATATCCTACGCAGCTTAAAATTTTGGGACATATTTTCTTAGTTCAAAATAGCAATACAAGTAGTGAAAATGTACACGTGGGGCAGATCTGGGGAGAAGCTATTTGGGTTTCCAGGGTCTCAGAAAGCAAAAGTGGCTACAAAATGCTTATTTTTTGGAGCAAGTTATGTCAAGCACAGCATGATTCAAGAATCTCCAAACTTATCAAACTTATTTCTCAGACTTTTAGGAACACAGTGAGAGAGGGAGAGAGAGAGAGAGAGAGAGAGAAAGAGGGACCTTAAAGATAATTTCTCTGTATTTTTTCTGGCCGTATCTCCCTGATAAACTGTCCTTTGACTTTATGAAAGGCCATTTGTTTGTAGATGATTTGTTTCTAAAACTCACTGTAGTAACATAGACCAGGGGCAGGAAAATTGCTTTATTTATTTCCTTGTTTCTAACACTTCAGACTTTAGTAAGCAACACACTCAAGAATTCTCACAGGGATCTTTTTCTCTCCCATACTCAACACTGCTTTCTGGACAGTTTTTGAAAGGGCAAGTACTGTATAGTGAAACACTTATTGTGTCCTGGTTAAAAAATACATTTCTTTTCAGCTGTCCAGTATGTGTTCCATTATGTAAAACAATTGCTCTACTTAGTACCATAATGTATCTTAAATATTTTCACCTAGATTTTTTTTTTTTTTTAATTTAAGAAAAAAATAGTGTTTAACTGTAGTTATCGACCTGGGGTAAGGTGGCTTTATTTTCTAGGACTTATAGTTTTGTTTTCTAAAATGTATCAGTCCATATCAAATAAGTACTAACAATATCATAGCACTTTACTGGTCACTGCGGGGGAAGCAAAGAAGTATTGAGCCCTTGTACTTAAAGAATTTATATCCATCATCTCACATTCATCCCACTGATGCCATACTTGGTTAAACCTTCCTCGTCATTTATATAATGGTTTCTCTGACTCTATTCCTCAGTTATCCTCTAGTCCAATATTTGTTTTGCAAATATTTTCTCCCAGTCTGTGGCTTGTGTTTTATTTTCTTAAGAGTTAATTTTTTCAGAGAACTTATTACTAGGTTAACATTTCTTTAGCATCTCCAATGAGCCCAGATTTATGCTCAGCTTTTACCTGCATCACTGCATTTTAACTGCTTATAACTTTTTTGTGAAACGGACTTCATTTCCCCTTTTACAAAGGAGAGAACTGATGTCTAGAGATCCAGTAAGCTGTATGCATATGTTGCATTATTCTTTGGCCTCCACTGTTACTATGCAAAATCAATTATGTTACAGTATTATGCCATAATTTATTTGAGGGAATGCTGGTATTTTATGGTGCGGGGGGCCTTTTAGGGTTTCATAAATGACTAAGTAGCTAGAACCTTCTACTTCTGAAAAATAATTCAGCCACAGCCACAAGTGAACATTCCATATAAAATCAATTAGATTTCCCTTCAAATTTCTCCAACTTGGTTATAAAGATCCAGGGTATGATGGTATGAGTGGTATGTAATTATTTTCCTGGTGCTTGCACTTTTCTTAAAATTTTCTTTAAAATGATTTTCTTGATGTTGGATTTCAGAGTTACCATAATCAACTTCTAGTTCCTTTGACTATTTGCATTTCTAAAATTTTGGGATGGGCATTCAAAGCCAGCATGATATCTCATTTACTTCTAGCAGTATAATCTCCCATCATTTGGCTAAAAACTGTTAGATGTTTTTATATATATTATTTATATTCTGACACTTGTGATTGATTTCTGAGATAAATATGTTGCACCATATTTATTATGTTACTTCATTACTCCTCTTACTGACTTATGGTCCTTCAATACTATACCAATATTGATAGCTTAAGATGAACCTGATCTATCAGGAACTGTGTATAATGATGTTCACCTCTCCAGTATACATCCTAGATTGATTGAGCTGGCTATATCAATAGTTGCCATCTAAGACTAAGAGCCAAGTGCTTCACTGTGACTGGTTTTATTAGTCACTCAGTAAAAATTAAAGAAAAGAAAAGAAAAGAAAAACTGACAAGAGAGGAAAGGCTTGGATTTATTATATAAATTCTGATAAGAGTAAAGTTAGGTAGCATTACTCTTTACTTCTCTCTCTACAGAAAGCACAATATAATTCTGTGAAACACCTTCTTAAAGTCTAATATTAAAGAACAAATTGTGATATGTTGTATGTTTGAAATTGTGGATGTAGTGAAGAATTCTGTAAAAAGGTCTTCTAATATCTAAACTGGTAGAAGTTTTAATTAAATTGGTTATATTTTCACAGGCTGTATTCACATTACAAGTGAGGGTGTATAATGACCTTACTGTGAACTGGCAGAGAGTAAGACTGAGAAAAATGTATACTTCACATCTCTTGGTAAAAATGGAATCTAGATAATCTTTTGCTCATTTGAAAATGAACAAATAGAAATTCCAACATGGAAGCTATGGAAAACATATTGCAAAAGAAGGGAATGGGTTTATTATCATAGATGACTAAGAGGGAGAGCAAGATTATAAACTTAATTTACTTCCTCAACAAAAAAAAAAAAAATTCAGACAATCATTGACAGTCTCAAGAGGATGGAAAGCATGGCCAACTCCTTTCCATTGGGTTGTTTCCTTCTTATTCTTTTAAACTCAACTTAAAAATCTTCCCAAGGGATAGAAAGTGAGAGGAAATTTCCTGACCTCTGCATAAATTAAGTTAGCCCTTTTATTGTTGCTTTTCACAATTTATTCATTTTCTCCACAATACTAATTATAATTTTTAATTATGTATATAGTTGTTCTTTTAATTTTACTCTCTGGTTCACGTATGTAATAGGACATAACTCCAAAAAGACAGTTACAATATGCCATCTAACAGATTTCTTGGTAAAAAATAACTGATAAAATTTGTTGAATGAGTTAATGAACCAATAAACAGGAGGCTATGAGGAGAGAGACCAGGTTGACCCAGGAAAAAACAAAAGTCAATGAAAAAGTTATAATAGAATTTTGTCTCAGAAAGACCTATAAATCCAGGCTTTAAAGGTATGCTCTTTCAAATTTTCTAAGAAGCAATGCTATATAGCTTATTCCAGAACAAAGAACATTGTGGAAAATGCACCAATTGATGGAACATTGTGGTTAATAGTATGGATCATGATCCCAAAATGACCAGAGTTGGTGGTTTGCATCTACCCTTGTCAAAGGTAAAATAATAGGCAAGTATCATCTCTAAAATTAAGTTAATTTATTTATAAAATGAACAGACAAAAAATCCTAAGAAATAGAATTGTTGTGATGATTGATTATCAGACTTTATGTAAATTGAACATCCCAGGACAGTGAACAGTCAGTAAATATTTGCAATTTACCCCAGTATGAGGCAGATAATAACCATTTCTCACATAAGCTATTAGTTTCATTTCTACTTTAAGTGAATAAACTCTGACACTAAAATTCAACATAGCATGAGTCTCATCAATGTACAAATATCTTTAAGAAATGAACAACCAGACTTACCGGTACTGTAATTAAGTAAGAATGTGCATGGCTTAGTAGTCAATCTATTAGCTCATTATTAGACTCCATAACAAAAAAATGTACAAAAATATAATGAGATACTTAAAACATATTAAAAAGAAAACTTCAAAAGCCATTGTTGTTAAAAGCTGTTAGACAATTAGAAATACTGGAAAACTTCCTGATTATTTAAAGACTATATCAATTTTGTATCTTTTATTCATTCATTTATTTGTTTATACAACTGATATTTATTGAATACTGATTATGCTAGCTAATAAGGGTGTTGTAATAAACAGAATAATAACCTCACGCCCACATGTTCATATTCTAATCCCTGGAATCTTTACATAACACAGGGAAATTAAGGGGGCAGAGGGGATTAAGGTTGCTAATCAACTGACTTTAAGATAGGGAAATTATTCTGAATTGAGTGGATTTATTCTAATCACAAGGGTTCTTAAAAGTAAGTGAGGCAGAAGAAGAGGTCAGAATGAGAAAGACAACCAACCATTGCTGCCTTTAAGAAGGTAGGAAGGAGGCCAAAAGCTAAGGAATGTGTAAGGTTTCTAGAAGCTGGAAAAGGCAAGGAAATCAATTCTCCCCTAGCGCCTCCAGAAAGGAGTGTGTGTTAATGTGTTACAGCAACAATAGAACACTAATACAGTTATGACAATGGATGTATGAAAGCATGAGCCCTGACCTAATAGAATTTAGGGCCTCGTAAAAGAGTAAATAATCTTTTAATAACAATAAATAATGCAAAGCAGCGTGAAGTGCTATGAAAGAGTATAAGCTTTGAGGTGTTTATTTATATTTAAAAAGAGCTGTGTTATGTCCTTAAGTCAGTATAAAAAGTGCAATCATCACAGTCACGATTAATTCTGCATAGCTCTTAAATTGTCCACGTAAGGTTTATTATACATGGTTTTGACTATACAGGCCAGAAAAGTAATTCTTAGATACACTAAAGCATGAAAACCAATAAAGCAGTTTAACAGAACAAAAGTAGAGTCTACATGCAGAGTGTCTGTTATCAAATGTGTCCTCTTTTTGGAAAACAATCAAATGTCTAACAGTGACTGGAACAGGGGATGTGAAGAATTTTAAAATATTTCTGCTTTCCTTCAGGATTTACTCTGTTTTATTTTTCACATCAAGCTTTTAAAAACCTCATTTTGAATAGTGAAACTGTAGTGAAATAATTTCAATAGTAATTGAAATTATTAATTTACAAATAAATAAGTTCCCTACAAATTTTAATACATTTAAGCTTATTCTAGACTCTCTGGTCAACATAATACTATGTGACAAAAAATGAGATGTAATCTTTAGAAAGTTGAAGATAAAATTATCATTTTTTATTTTTATTTTATTGTGGTAAGAACACTCACGGATAATATTATATACCTAGAAACCCCAAGAAAGTCAACTGAAAACCACTAAACTTACCAAAGGATTATCAGTAAAATTGTTACATATATAGTGAAACAATAGTTCTCCCTTAGAAGTTACATTATAAAAGAAAACAATTCATTAACAAACAAGCAAACAAAAAATCCTAAAGTGCCCAGGAAGAAAGACCTTAACCAGTAAACGTATAAAATCTGTATGAAGGAAAAATATTGGGGAAAAAAAAAAAAAAGGATGGGGAATGGCCTATGGATTAACTAAGAACATTTTAAGTTAAAGAGATATGTTAGCATATTTGGGTGGGATGGAGATGGAGATTTGGGGAGGACTAATGGGGAGACACAGTGTATATAAGAACTTAATAGGGTTTCAGAAACCTCACAAGGTAACGGGAAATGAATGAATAGTCAACAACTTATTTTGGAATAAAAGCATTTGATCCTCATTGCACATAATTAACCAAAAAATAAAAAAAGTCAGGAATATTAAAGTGTTAAGATTTTTTAATTAATATCTTACTTGCTATGTATGATATAAAATAATTGTATATGGCAATTTAATTTAACCAAAAATGGAGGACTCAATAAACAATTAATAAATGAAAGACTGATAGATTTGACAGTAAAAAAATATAAAATGTCTGCACAGCAAATATTGCAAAATTTAAAGTTTTACTATAAACTGAAAGATTTACTTTAAACAGACTAATATTTGTAGCAAACATAGCTGATAGAAAGTTGATATTCTTATGAAGAGATCTAAAATATCAATGAGAAAACTTGCTAATTAAAAAAAAACATGAATTAAATATGTACACGTAGATTAAAGAAAAGAAAACATATGACGTTTTTACTTATTACCTTAGAAACATCATATATTAAACATCCATATTGAATACTACTAATTTTATACTAAGATGCTGCTGCTTCTGGGATCATTGGTGTATACACATTTTCTGAAAAGCAATTAGCATTATATATCAAAAGACCTACATACTTATATATTTTATTTTAATATTTTTACTTATAGGATTCCATCTTAATGAAATAATCATAGATCCTGACAGGAAAGATTTTTTGTCCTAAGATTTTAATCATAGAATGTTTCATTTCAGTCAGTATCACATAACAAATTTTGATTTCAGTATTTAGTACATGGAAGGTCCTTGATATATACTTTTAAATGAAAAATTAATAACCACTTTTATATTCCAAAAATGGAAATAAACCTAAATATCCAGTAATAAAAAAGCTATAAATGGTTACAAATTATATGCAGTAAGATAAATGTAGTAGCCATATTCCAAGATGGCCTAAATGATCCCGGTTTCCTGGCATCCATACATTGTGTAATGTCCTCCTCTTGAGTGTGGGTTGGCCATTGTGACTTGTTTTTAATGAATAACATATGGTGGAAGTGGTCGACCGAAAAAAATGCACAACGTGAGGGTTGTGAGTTAAGTTTTATTTGGGGCAAAATGAGGACTATAGCCTGGGAGACAGCATTTCAGATAGCTCTGAGAAACTGCTCCAAAGAGGTAGGGGGGAAGGTCAGTATATATGTGATTTTGTGAAGGGGGAGTACATGCAATCAAGCAAATATTTTTTGCAGAAGGTGACAGTTAATCACGAGAAGCAGAGGTCTCCATGAGCCTCATTCCTGATCTCTACCCTGAACTCCTTTCAGGGGTGTTGAAGGTCAGCAGCTAAAGAGGCTCATAAGTTAATCCTTATAGAGGTAGATGGCAAGTGCCAATTTGTAGTTGACAAAGTGATGGTGTATAACTGGAAGACGAGGTCATAAAATGCAGTATAATCTCTCTCTCTCTGTCTTTCTTCGCCCACTCTGGGAGAATCCATGTTGGGTGTTGGGAACAACTCTACAGCAAAATCCATATGATAGGAAACTGAAGCCTCCAGGAAAGTGAGCTTCTAAGGGAATCCTCCAGTCAAGTCTTCTGAGACAGCAACCCTGGTCACAGGTTGATTGCAACTTCATGAGATGCACTGAGCTAGACCCTCCCAGCTGGGCCCTCCTGCATTCCGGACATTCAGAAACTCTGTGACATAATAAATACATGTTTTAAGTTCTGGGGTAACTTGTTATGCAATAATAGATAACTAATATGGTTAGTTCCCAGATGAAATAATATGTACTTATTAAACTCATGTTCTCAAAGACTATTTAATGGCACAATAGCAATCATGTCAGATAGCATCAAAGGTTAAAAACTGAAAAACAAACAAACAAAACATGACAGAATTTTATGAATGTATGATTCCCCCACTTAAATTTATCTGTATCTATAAATCTGGGAAGAAAAGACATCCAAATGTTAACAGTAATATTACATGTATTCCATTTGGGGCTCAGGGCAGGCCATCCCAAAATATGCCACAGTAGCATATCCACTATCTTGATTTAAATTTACTTAAGAAATGGCCAAAGCAAGAGGGGCACTTTGATCCTCCCTCTGTCATCTTGAAAGCAGGAACTAAACCTCCCATGTGAAAAGTGCTCTCCCTGCATTCAGAGGTAGAAGGACATCCTTGTTGCCAGAGACAGGGAATTTAGGGCCAAGAAGCATGTATAAACAAACTTTATTACTTCTTTACTAATTTACTACCCCAAGCCCAAACACTGTTTGGATTCTTTACTAATTGAGCACCCCAAATTTCTTTGTCTGTCAATTCCTCACTAATGTTTTATTTGTTTGTTTGTTTGTTTGTTATTTTTGTCTGAAAAGTATAAAAGCTGCCTGCTTTGGCCACTTCTTAGCTCCTATTTCTATGAGACCTCCATGTGCACAAATTAAATTTGTCAACCCCCCCCGCCGCTTAATGTGTCTTGTGTCAATTTAATTATCAGTCTAGCCAAAAGAATTCAAGAAAGGTAAGGAAGAAATTTCTCCCTCCTCCCAAAATTCTAAGAGTAATAAGAAGTCCCTGTGTTTAAAAAAATATATATATCAACAATGACAAAAATGAGCAGCCCCTGACATTTGAAAGTTGGCCTGGAACTCACAGCAAAGCCAAATTATTCCCCTGTTAAACATAAACAATCTCAGAGAACACCCCTGACAATGTTACTCAGAAACCATGATAAAATGAGTCAAAACAAAGCCACTTCATAATTTTGTCTAAGCACACAAAAAAAGTCACTGTGCCACCCACATAACATCCAACACCCCCTCTCTTGGCCAAAATATGTGACTGCTACTTCTTTACCAACTACAGTTTTGTCTTTGTGGTAGATAAGATTTATTGAGCTATCCAGTCATAGAATAACCCCCCCTTTTTGACAGCTTCCAAACTACAGTGAACCCCTGCTTCCTTAGACCCTATCCCAAATCATCCAACCAAATCCCAAATCCTAAAATAAGTTCTTTCTAATACCCTCTTACTGATATAACCCATGGTTTCTCATGGTGTGTATCTCCCTCCACCCCCCATTCCCTTCTGCAATGAGTAATAAACCCAAGTTGTTTAACTAGGGGTATATTTCTGATGGTCTTTGTCTAAAGGGCATTGATACCACTATGAGGTTTTTAACATACTTAGAATAAATTTGGACAAGGTTTTGTTGAGACATCTGATAAAATGGAAAGTAAATGCAATAGAGTACCTTAAACTCCTGTATAGGCCAAGATAGATTTATGTGGTCTTCCCTGGGTTAATTTTCTCCCTTCCCTTCAATCCTCTCTATGGGTTCAAAGGCAGCTTTTACCTTTTCCTACCTCACCTTCCCTTCACTGTTGATCTCCACACACATTCTGGAAGCACTATATACTATTCCATATTTCAGAATCTCAGAAAAATTAAGTCTATAATTTCAAAGAAAACTGGGAGAGATTTATCCCTCATACCATTTGTTGCTATCCCTGTTCTCTAAAATAAGACCTTGAGATGAGGATTCATGTGCCAACGATTTGTTACAGAATTGCTCCCAGGAGAAATTTGTAAGACAGTGAAGGAAAAGGAAGGGAGGAAGTCAAGCAAGGATGCAATTACAGGCAAAATTCCAGCACCAGCTTTGACCAAGGGGAGCCCTGAATTGTAAATTACACCTTAGAATTTGTATCAATTTGAGGCAAGGATCTGGGCATTCATACTCTGACATTAATTAGTCATTGGCTGATGGCTGCTACAGGGGCGCATAACCTTGCAGGCACTTCCAGTTCTAGTAGCTGGGGGCAACCATACACAGAGACTCACAAATGGGGGTAGTTTGAAGCAGAAGCAAATAGAGGCAAAGGAGTCACAAAAATGGTCAAAGATACCCAAGGGAAATTGGTGGAACACCTCCACTTTTTAATCCTTGCCTTCCATCTTTATTTCCTACCACTGGACTGACGTCCCCAGGAATGATGGCAATGGATATATCTATTTGCTTTGTAGGAAGCTTATAGGGATATTTTGTGGACCACTTGCTCAAAAAAAAAACAATCTTACACAGCAGGACCTTAGTTTATTTTCTGAAATTCATTTTAATTTTCTTGAAATTCTCCATTTTAAATATCCCTTGAGGAGCATCTCATGGCAAATTCAGATTTCCCCATAACAAGTCCAGTTTTGTTTCCTTTTTCATTCTTCCCCCAGTGAGTGTTCAAGAAAGTATGGGACCAGCTTCAGCATCTGTCACATACAGAGATACATTAAGCATAGAGCACATTGCCTAGCACTCTGTAGATCTTAAGTATACAGTAGCTATCTTTATGATTGTTTCATTCTAAAACCCTGTACTAACAGGAAGTTAAATGCTAGGGGAGGGAATTACCTCTTTTTGGTTATCCACTATTCTTTCTGTCCTCCTCTAACCTGAAAGATATGTGGGCCACAGCCATGTGACAGGACCATCTGCAACTTGTGCTTTTTGGGACCAGAATATTTTCTTCTCTTATATTTATCCAGCATGGCTGTAATGGCTCAGTAACAAACATGTCTTGCATGACTTTGTACAGGGAAGATTTCCAGAAGTCTCTGTGACTACTTGGAGGCAGCAAAGGAGGAAGGATAAGCTGCCAAGACATCTCTTCCATTCTAATGAGCACTAATTGAATATCTTGTTTGAAAAATATGTAAAACTACAAAGGCATCCTCACTCAGATGATTTGGGCTGCAGCCTGGCCAGATGCAGTTCTGTGTGTCAGACATGAGGTCATAAGCCTGTTAAGATGTTTTACATATCTTAAAATATTGGATTTGCTTGGAGTGGTCGAGCGTTATAGGACTTTTCCTGGACCAGCCCTTAGGAAAATGATGAAGAGATGACTTTGTCCTCAACCTTCTTCAGTTTGCGCCTCTCTCCCCTTCCATGTTCTCATCTGAGTATAGCCTGCCTTCCAAAAGCGCTTGTCTTTCCTGTTTCCTCAACTTGCTTGTTCACTCCATGTTAACTCACTAGGCCCAAGGGTCAAGAAAAAGGGAAAGGCAGGGACTACCCTATTGGACCTACCCTAGAAATATCCAGCTAGTTGGGAACATGGTCAGAAATTGATTTCATGGTAAATTACATAATTTTATGAAATCTTTTGATATGAACAAGATGGAGCTGTGTGGTATTTTGATGGAATTACAGCCAGGGTCTTTAGAATCACCCTATCAATTACCCCACCCCCTCTCAACAAGTTCAGAGAAATCTAAGTGCATAAAGGAAAAGAAAAAGGAACAAAGGGAATGAGAATATATGTATTTGAAATACACTGACAAATATTTAATGACCTCTAATGCAAGTCTGTTTGGCAAAACATGAATTCAAGAATGTAGCCTGGACTCTTTATAAAAGGAATGTCCTGGGATCCAATCATCAAGTTATCTTCTCTGTTGAGATAAGTTTTGAGAAGGGGCATTAGGTGGTCCAGTACTAGAATGGGAAGAGAGTGACAGGTTTTTCTTATCTGACCGTGCTGTTTTTGTTTTCTCTTTGTTCCATCAGAGACCCTAGCATAAAATCAAGCAAAAGTATGGTTGTCCTGACCCACCTCTATGAGACTGATCCCACCAAATCTTCCTTTCTTCTCTCTTAATCCACCTAAAGTAACTGAAATCATTGTCTTAGAAACTGAACTGAACAAACATTAAGTTAACTTTCAGGCCAAACTATTCACAGGCTGAAATTGCACTCTCAATTCTATTTACCACCTAAGTTAAAGGTGGTAAACAACTTTCAACCTAATCCCAAGATGAGGTTTCAAATAAAACCAAATAATAATGTTCCAAATATGTAAATTCGTTAGCCCTCCTTCTTCTGACCCCTGGTTAGTTAAGAGAAACACAAGACCCAGAACATGGGGCTCTGAGCAAGCTTGCCTGGTCCAGGAGGTGTTAGGAGCTGGCTAACACTGACCAAGTTATTTATCCTCACTATGACTCATATTCTCAGCCTTTATAATGGGATGAGAATAATATCACCCTACAAAGTTTTTGTGCTGATTAACAGAGTTATTACATGTGCACCATTTAGAATAGTACCTCGCACAGAGTAAGTACAATGTAAGACTTATCATTATTAGAACATTTATTTAAAAAGAAAAAAAATCAAAGAGAATGTACCTTTAAGGAACAGTTACTTTGACCATACAGTGAATTCCTGGGTTGTAGTGTATCAGATTAGATATTCTCCTGCTTGAGGAAGAGTTAGGAAGGGGGTGGTAGAGGCAGAATTAGACTAAGAAGACTAAAAATGTGATCCAGCATTTCAATCTCCTATATCACCAAAGACAGAACAAAATGAAGGGCAAAGAAGGTGGGATTTGTCACAGGACCAAGATAGAAAGCAGAAAGCTGGGGAATAGCATGAGCAAATTCTACAATTCACTTAAATATACATTCCTCCAAAAAAAAAGTAAAAAGAAAAAAAAAAGGATTATGCCAGCTAGAATTACTTTCAGACACATTCGTGAAAACCCATTTAAAAATCTTAATGTTAAGGACTTTTCTTTCATTGAGAGTAGCTATTGAGTTTTAAACACAAGCAACATTTGGATATAAAAGTGGAATAAAAAATATAGTAATATGTTCTTTCTTTTTAAAATAATGCCATGAATGAAAAATGGCATATCATTTTGATTTTCTTTCTTTGATTTCTAATACCTTTTAAATATATTTTCATGTGTCTGTTGGTCATTTCTCACCTCTCTCCCTCACTTAGAAGAGAGATTGCTTGCTCATGACCTTTAACAATTTTTATGTTGAGGATTCTTTCCTGTTATGGAATTGTATATACTTGTGTTGAACATTAAGAACTTTATACAACACTTTGTGATTGCCCGGGAAAAGTTGTGTTCTGGGTAGCAGGGCTCATGTTACTAAAACTCATTAACTCATTGTTTTCCTCCTGTTTTCATTTCTTTGGTCCCAGGTCCCCATGTTGTGCCATTGTGGCCACTTGGACATTTCTGTTTCATTGTGAGCACTGATAGGTCTTGTCCACTTCATTCTCTAATATTCTCTCTCTCTTTCTTCCTCTCTCCTTCTCTCTCAATATTTCTCTCTATTTTTCTCTGTCTTTGGTGATGACTCAGTTCTCAGGGTCTTTCCTGCCATTTTTATGTGTAGAGTCTAACTACTCTTTCTCATGTTTGATAATGAGATTACCCTTGTTAGTTTCAAGAAGCATCTCATTGAACTCCCCTGTTCAAGGAAGAGGTCTCCTTCCATGGTTATAGTAGAGTCCCTCAAGTACTTCATAAGACAGAGGAATTGGGAGGAGTGTGGTCTACCTCTCGGGGAGAGGGCCTCTGGAAGGGCACAGAATTTGCAGAAGAGAAGGGGGAGGGATGTGATTTTAAAATCATGTTCCTGGGTGGGAAAAATCACTGACTAAAACAATTCTATTTACACACCTGGCCCCAAACGTAGATGTTAAAGATGATGTACAGACAAGCAGAGAAGCTGTAAATATGAGTGTGGACACGTGGAGTTGGTAAAGGTGAATATTTCCTAGGGCAATGCCAATATGCCTTTTAAATTATTTATAGATTTATTGACATCAGCTCATGTTCTCTTCTCCAAGAATGTAGGTATGAGAATTGCCTAAGCCTGAAGCAGGGGCAAACATTTCATATCTATTGATAATTGAGTCAATAAGTTTTCCTTGGGCACTCATGGTGTCAAAGTCCCTGGGCAGGTGCTACAGAGTAAGCAAAGAGGAAGAGAGATGATTTTCTGCTCTCAAGCTTGAAGAATAGAAAGGAAGGTTTGAGACACTAAACAATAGAAAACATTTCAAAACCTATTCCTTAATTATTAGTAGTTAACTGAACATTTAAAAGTTTTACCTTATATGTTCTCTTCATTATTCTTTGCGGAGTATGATTTGGAAATGGCTTTGCATTCAACATCACTTGGGTAGAAAATATGATTCCTTCTGATTTCATTCTTGTGACACAAAGTAAATTCAGCTGTTCTACAGTAAAATATGACATAGAAACAAGAAAAGATGAAACTAATTCGTGGTGGCAGGGTCAATGACTAGGAAAACAGGAAAAAATGTGGGTGAGAAAACACTGAAATTTAAAGGTGAAAATAATATTATTACTCAGTTGTTATTTATGGAGTACCTACTAGGTTCCACACAAGCACATTTTGACTTTGGCCTTAGGAAAGTACTATGTGAGGTTTGACTTAAAATACCCAGACATATATTTTGCCAAAAATACTAGAGACTTATAAAGGAAAGCGGTTGCTATGGAAATGAAAAGGGGGGCAACTATTAAGCAGATTAAAATCTATAGAGTTCAGAGGTTTTTTTTTGTTTTTTTTTTTGTATTAAGAGCCTGATACCTATGGAGAAATCCAAGATGAGTCTGACATTAAAGAAAAAGTATGTTATAATGTATAATGGGTCCAGATAATCTGGCAAGATCTTTGCTTGGTAAGCTGCTTTGTTTGGACTGGCTTTTCCTGGTTGGTTTGTGGATAGAACAACTTCTATTGTGGTCTCGCTTAGAGGCAGCATGCAGCTTATGACAGCTCTCCTCATGTGAGACCTTTATGAATGATGAAGAGTGGTTCCTGGATGATAGATGTTACTGCTGTACCAGAGAAATTGTCAGGAGCTTAGAGGTGCTTAGCAGATAACAGACATTTGTTCCAGGGTACACTGACACTGCAGGGAAAGCAAGCAGCAATTTATCTGTTGGTTGGGCAGGGTTTGAGGGTGCTGATTTAAGGGACAGAGGAAGATAACAGTCCTGGGCCCATGCAGGTCATCCGAAAAACCGGAAGAGTAACATATTTTTTCACCTGAATCTACCTGCCATAATAAGGGATGCAGGTTTTCCACTCAGTTAGAAATTTTATGATAAACCAACTATGATGTAAGCAGACACATTATACTAACCCCAGCACTGTTTCCAACACAGATTAGCAGTTTAATAAATACTGATGAATGAATTTTTCTGATCTGCTTCTTTGTTTAAAAATTTTACACGTCTCTATTAATCTTATTCAACAATCGCTTGTATTCCTTTTCTCACATTGCATCATAAATGACACATCTATGAATGTCTACATTGCCATGTAATAAGCTTCAGCCTAAGACCAGCTTTGTGACTAGTGTTAATATCAAGCCAAAAATTCCAGATGTTCATTTGAAATAATATGGATACATACCTGTATGTCATCAGTGTTGAGTGAACTTACTCCATTAATAAACCATAAATCTTTAGAAGGAGATGTGAATTCTTCAGTACAAAGTGTGAAACATTTAACTCATAAAGCCCACCTGGTGCCACAAATGGAATTTTGGGTTTCAAATTTTCAGCCTAGGACATCTGCCAAAACCTATTAAATAAAGCAAGAATTTTGAACATCTTTGTGCATTTCTCAACTGATCCACCAATACTGGGCATAGGATTTACATCAATTGCCATTTTAGAGTATGCTTTCTTTAATATACATACACCTGAACTGTATCATTTGCAATTGGAGGTAAGTGTCTTGAAGAAACACAGGGCTTTTCATACCTTATAAAATCAAAGGACCCTGAATAGCTAAAGCAATCTTGAGAAAGAAAAACGGAGCTAGAGGAATCAGGCTCCCCGACTTCAGACTATACTACAAAGCTACAGTAATCAAGACAATATGGTACTGGAACAAAAACAGTAATATAGATCAATGGAACAGGATAGAAAGCCCAGAGATAAACACACACACATATGGTCACCTTATCTTTGATAAAGGAGGCAAGAGTATACAATGGAACAAGATAGCCTCTTCAATAAGTGGTGCTGGGAAAACTGGAAAACTACATGTAAAAGAATGAACTTAGAACACTCCTTAACACCATACACAAAAATAAACTCAAAATGGATTAAAGACCTGAAGGTAAGGCCAGACACTATAAAACTCTTAGAGGAAAACATAGGCAGAACACTCTATGACATACATCACAGCAAGATGCTTTTTGACCCACCTCCCAGAGAAATTGAAATAAAAACAAAAATAAACAAATGAGGGGTGACCTTCAAGATGGCAGAAGAATAAGACGTGGAGATCACCTTCCTCCCCACAAATACATCAGAAATACACATACATGTGGAACAACTCCAACAGAACACCTACTGAACGCTGGCAGAAGACCTCAGACTTCCCAAAAGGCAAGAAACACCCCACATACATGGGTAAAGTAAAAGAAAAAAGAAAAAACAGAGACAAAATAATAGGGATGGGTCCTGCACCACTGGGAGGGAGCTGTGAATGAGGAAAAGTTTCCAGACACTAGAAAGCCCCTTCACTGATGGAAACTTGTGGAGGGGGGGAAGCTTTGGAGCCATGGAGGACAGCGCAGCAACAGGGGTGCAGAAGGCAAAGTGGAGAGATTCCTGGAAAGAGGATCAGTGCTGACCAACACTCATCAGCTGAAGAGGATTGTCTGCTCACGTGCCAGTTGGGACGGGTGGGGGATGGAAGCTGAGGGTCCGGCTTCTTTGGAGGTCAGATCCCAGGGATAGGACTGGGGTTGGCTGAGTGAACACAGCCTGAAGGGGGCTAGTGTGCCATAGCTAGCTGGGAGGGAGTCCCTGGAAAAGAGTCTGAACCTGCCTAAGAGGGAAGAGACAATTGTTTTGGAGTGCGCCAGGAGAGGGGATTCAGAGCATCACCTAAACGAGTTCCAGAGATGGACGCGAGCTGCGGCTATCAGTGCGGACACCAGTGACAGACATGAAACACTAAGGCTGCTGCTGCAGCCACCAAGAAACCTGTGTGCAAGCACAGGTCACTATCCACACCTCCCCTCCCGGGAGACTGTGCAGCTTGCCACGACCATGCTCCCGTGATCCAGGGGCAACTACTCTGGGAGAACATATGGCAAACCTCAGGCTGTTGCAACATCATGCCAGCCTCTGCCACCACAGGCTCGCCCCACATTCTGTACCCCTCCCTCCCCCTGGCCTGAGTGAGCCAGAGGTCCTTAATCAGCTGCTACTTTAACCTCATCCTGTCTGAGTGAAGAACAGACACCCTCAGGTGACCTACATACAGAGGAGGGGCAAATCCAAAGCTGAATCCCAGGAGCTGTGCGAACAAAGAAGAGAAAGGGAAATCTCTCCGAGAAGCCTTAGGAGCAGTGGATTAAATCTCCACAACCAACTTGATGCACCCTACATCTGAGGAATACCTGAATAGACAACGAATCATCCTAAAATTGAGGCAGTGGACGTTGGGAGCAACTCTCTCTATATATTCTTTTCCTTTTTTTCTTTTTGTGACTGTGTATGTATATGCTTCTTTGTGTGATTTTGTCTGTATAGATTTGCTGTTATCATTTGTCCTAGGGTTCTGTTGGTGTTGGTTTTTTTTTTTTTTTTTTTTTTGCAGTATAGTTTTTAGTGTTTGTTATGGTGGATTTGCATTTTGGTTTGATTGCTCTCTTCTTGCTTGCTTTTTTTTTTTTTTCTATCACTTTTTAATTTTTTAATTTTTAATAATTATTTTTTATTTTTTATTTTATTACTTTATTGTCTTTTCTTTCTTTCTTTCTTTCTTTTCTCCCTTTTCTTCAGAGCCGTGTGGCTGACAGGGTCTTGGTGCTTTGGCCTGGTGTCAGACCTGTGCCTCTAAGTGGGAGAGCCAAATTCAGGACATTGGTCCAACAGAGACCTCCCAGCTCCACGTATAATCAAATGGTGAAAGCTCTCCCAGAGATGTCCATCTCAATGCTAGGACCCAACTCCACTCAACGACCAGCAAGCTACAGTGCTGGACACCCTATGCCAAACAACTAGCAAGACAGGAACACAGCCCCACCCATTAGCAGAGAGGATGACTAAAATCATAAGATCAAAGACACTGCAAAACACACCACCGGACGTGGTCCTCCCCACCAGGAAGACAAGATCCAGTCTCATTCACCAGAACACAGGCACCAGTCCCCTCCACCAGGAAGCCTACACAACCCACTGAACCAACCTTAGCCACTGGGGGCAGACATCAAAAACAACAGGAACTGCAAACCTGCAATCTGTGAAAAGGAGACCCCAAACACAGTAAGTTAAGCAAAATGAGAAGACAGAGAAACACACAGCAGATGAAGGAGCAAGGTAAAAACCCACCAGACCAAACAAACAAACAGGAAATAGATAGTCTACCTGAAAAAGAAAAAAGCATAATGATAGTAAAAATGATCCAAAATCTTGGAAGTAGAATGGAGAAAATACAAGAAATGTTTAACAAAGACCTAGAAGAACTAAAGAGCAAATAAATAATGATGAACAACACAATAAATGAAATTAAAAATTCTCTAGAATGAATCAATAGAAGAATACCTGAGGCAGAAGAACGGATAAGTGACCTGGAAGATAAAATAGTGGGAATAACTACTGCAGAGCAGAATAAAGAAAAAAGAATGAAAATAATTGAGGACAGTCTCAGAGACCTCTGGGAAAACATTAAACGCATGAACATTCGAATTATAGGGGTCCCAGAGGAAGAAGAGAAAAAGAAAGGGACTGAGAAAATATTTGAAGAGATTAGAGTTGAAAACTTCCCTAATATGGGAAAGGAAATAGTTAATCAAGTGCAGGAAGTGCAGAGAGTCCCATACAGGATAAATCCAAGGAAAAACACACAAAGACACATATTAATAAAACTATCAAAAATTAAATACAAAGAAAAGTATTAAAAGTAGCAAGGCAAAAACAACAAATAACATATAAGGGAATCCCCATAAGGTGAACAGCTGATCTTTCAGCAGAAAATCTGCAAGCCAGAAGAGAGTGGCAGGACATTTTAAAGTGATGAAAGGGTAAAATCTACAACCAAGATTACTCAACCCAGCAAGTGTCTCATTCAGATTCGACAGAGATATTACAATGCTTACAGACAAGCAAAAGCTAAGAGAATTCAGCACCACAAAACCAGCTTTACAACAAATGCTAAAGGAACTTCTCTAAGCAGGAAACACAAGAGAAGGAAAAGACCTACAATAACAAACCCAAAACAATTATGAAAATGGTAATAGGAACATACATATTGATAATTACCTTAAATGTAAATGGATTAAATGCTCCAACCAAAACACATAGACTGGCTGAATGGATACAAAAACAAGACCCATATATATAGTATCTACAAGAAACCCATTTCAGACCTAGGGACACATACAGACTGAAAGTGAGGGGATGGAAAAATATATTCCATGCAAATGGAAACCAAAGAAAGCTGGAGTAACAATTCTCATATCAGACAAAATACACTTTAAAATAAAGACTATTACAAAAGAGAAAGAAAGACACTACAGAATGATCAAGTGATCAATCCAAGAAGAAGATATAACAATTGTAAATATTTATGCACTCAACATAGGAGCACCTCAATACATAAGACAAATGCAAAGAGCCATAAAAGAGGAAATCAACAGTAGCATAAATGTAGTAGGGGACTTTAATCCCCAGTTTCGCCAATGGACAGATCATCCAAAATGAAAATAAATAAGGAAACACAAGCTTTAAATGATACATTAAACAGGCTGGACTTAAATGATATTTATAGGACATTCCATCCAAAAACAACAGAATAAACTTTCTTCTCAAGGGCTCATGGAATATTCTCCAGAATAGATCATATCTTGGGTCACATATCAAGCCTTGGTAAATTTAAGAAAATTGAAATCATATCAAGTATCTTTTCCAACCACAATGTTATGAGACTAGATAACAATTATAAGAAAAAATCTGTAAAAGATACAAACACATGGAGGTTAAATAATACACTACTTAATAGCCAAGAGATCACTGAAGAAATCAAAGAGGAAATCAAAAAATACCTAGACACAAATGACAATGAAAACATGGCAACCCAAAACCTATGGGATGCAGCTAAAGCAGTTGTAAAAGGGAAGTTTATAGCAATACAATCTTACCTCAGGAAAAAAGAAACATCTCAAAGAAACAACCTAACCTTACACCTAACGCAATTAGAGAAAAAAAACCCCAAAAATCCCACAAAGTTAGCAGAAGGAAAGAAATCATAATGATCAGATCAGAAATAAATGAAAAAGAAATGAAGGAAACCATAGCAAAGATAAATAAAACTAAAAGCTGGTTCTTGAGAAGATAAACAAAATTGATAAACCATTAGCCAGACTCATCAAGAAGAAAAGGGAGAAGACTCAAACAAATAGAATTAGAAATGGAAAAGAAGTAACAACTGGCACTGCAGAAATACAAAGGATCATGAGCTATTACTACAAGCAAATGTATGCCAATAAAGTGGACAACCTGGAAGAAATGGACAAATTCTTAGAAAGGCATAACCTTCTGAGACTGAAGCAGGAAGAAATAGAAAATATTAACATACAAATCACAAGCACTGAAATTAAGACTGTGATTAAAAATCTTCTGACAAACAAAAGTCCAGGATGAAATGGCTTCACAGGGGAATTCTATCAAACATTTAGAGAAGAGCTAACGACTATCCTTCTCAAACTCTCCCAAAATATAGCAGAGGGAGGAACACTCTGAAACTCATTCTACAAGGCCACCATCACCCTGTTACCAAAACCAGACAAAGATGTCACAAAGAAAGAGGACTACAGACCAGTATCACTGATGAACATAGATGCAAAGATCTTCAAAAAAATACTCACAAACAGAATCCAACAGCACATTAAAGGGATCATACACCATGATCAAGTGGGGTTTATCCCAGGAATGCAAGGATTCCTCAATATATGAAAATCAATCAATGTGATACACCATATTTATAAATTGAATGATAAAAACTATATGATCATCTCAATAGATGCAGAAAATATTTAGACAAATTTCAACACCCATTTATGATAAAAACCCTCCAGAAAAAAAGCATAGAGGGAACTTTCAACATAATAAAGGCCATATTTGACAAACCCACAGCCAACATCATTCTCAATCATGAAAAACTGAAACCTTTTCCACTAAGATCAGGAACAAGACAAGCTTGTCCACTCTCACCACTATTTTTCAAAATAGTTGTGGAAGTTTCAGCCACAGCAATCAGGGAAGAAAAAGAAATAAAAATAATCCAAATCAGAAAAGAAGAGGTATAGCTGTCACTGTTGGCAGAAGACATGATACTATACATAAAGAATCCTAAAGACTCTACCAGAAAGAAGTAGAGCTAATCAATGAATTTGGTAAAGTAGCAGAATGGAAAATTAATACTCAGAAATCCCTTGCATTCCTATACACTAATGATGAAAAATCTGAAAGAGAAATTAAAGAAACACTCCCATATACCACTGTAATAAAAAAAAAATAAAATACCTAAGAATAAACCTACTTAAGGAGAAAAAAGACCTGTATGCAGAAAACTATAAGACACTGATGAAAGAAATGAAAGATGACACAAACAGATGGGGAGACATACCATGTTATTGGACTGGAAGGATCAACATTGTGAAAGCAACTATACTACCCAATGCAATCTACAGATTCAATGCAATCCCTATCAAAATACCAACGGCATTTTTCAAAGAACTAGAACAAAAAATTTCTCAATTTGTATGGAAACATAAAAGACCCCGAATAGCCAAAGCTACCTTGATAAAAAAAAAAAAAAAAAAAGAGCTGGAGAAATCACGCTCCCTGACTTCAGACTATGCTACAGAGCTACAGTAATCAAGACAGTATGGTACTGAAACAAAAACAGAAATATAGATCAATGGAACAGGATAGAAAGCCCAGAGAAAAACCCATGCACATATGGTCACCTTATTTTTGATAAAGGAGACAAGAGTATACAATGGAGAAAAGACAGCCTCTTCAATAAGTGGTGCTGGGAAAACTGGACAGCTACATGTAAAAGAACGAAATTAGAACACTCCCTAACACCATACACAAAAATAAACTCAAAATGGATTAAATACCTAAATGTAAGGCCAGACAGTATCAAACCCTTAGAGGAAAACATAGGCAGAACACTCTATGACATAAATCGCAGCAAGATCCTTTTTGGCTCACCTCCTAGAGAAATGGAAATAAAAACAAAAATAAACAAATGGGACCTAATGAAACGTAAAAGCTTTTGTGCACCAAAGGAAGCCATAAACAAGACGAAAAGACAACCCTCAGAATGAGAGAAAATATTTGCAAACGAAGCAACACAAAAGATTAATCTCCAAAATATACAAGCAGCTCATGCAGGGCAATAACAAAAACCAAACAACCCAATCCAAAAATGGGCAGAAGACCTAAATAGACATTTCTCTAATGAAGATACACAGATTGCCAACGAACATGTGAAAGAATGCTCAACATCATTAATCATTAGAGAAATGCTAATCAAAACTACAGTGAGGTATCACCTCACACCAGTCAGAATGGCCATCATCAAAAAATCTACAAACGATAAATGCTGGAGAGGGTGTGGAGAAAAGAGTACCCTCTTGCACTGTTGGTGGGAATTTCAATTGATACAGCCACTATGGAGAACAGTAAGGAGGTTCCTTAAAAAACTAAAACTAGAACTACCATACGACCCAGCAATCCCACTACTGGGCATATACCCTGAGAAAACCATAATTCAAAAAGAGTCATGTACCAAAATGTTCATTTAAGCTCTATTTACAATAGCTAGGACATGGAAGCAACCTAAGTGTCCATCGACAGATGAATGGATAAAGAAGATGTGGCACATATATACAATGGAATATTCCTCAGCCATAAAAAGGAATGAAATTGAGTTATTTGTAGTGAGGTGATTGGACCTAGAGACTGTCATATAGATGAAGTAAGTCAGAAAGAGAAAAACAAGTACCGTATGCTAACACATATATATGGAATCTAAAAAAAAAAAAAAAAAAATGGAATGAAGACAGTAGCGGCAGGACAGGAATAAAAATGCAGACATAGAGAATGGACTTGAGGACAAGGCGGGGGGCAGGAAGGAAAGCTGGGACGAAGTGAGAGAGTGGCATGTACTTATACATACTACCAAATGTAAAATAGATAGCTAGTGGGAAGCAGTGGCATAGCACAGGGAGATCAGCTTGGTGCTTTGGAACGACCTAGAAAGGTGGGATACAGAGTGTGGGAGGAACATGCAAGAGGGGGGGAATATGGGGATATACATATGCATATAGCTGATTCACATTTTTTAAACATCTTTGTTGTAGTATAATTGTTTTACAATGGTGTGTTAGTTTCTGCTGTATAACAACGTGAATCAGCTATACATACACATATGTATACCTATACATATGTATACATATACACCCTCTCCCTGTGTCCTCAATGCAAGAGAATGAGAGAATTTCTCCCATTCTGAGGAATGCAAAAGATTTCTGTGTATTAATTTTGTATCCTGCTACTTTAACAAATTCATTGATTAGTGCTAGTAGTTTTCTAGTAGCATCTTTAGGATTCTCTATGTATAGTATCATTTTATCTGCAAACAGTGACAGTTTACTTCTTCTTTCCAATTTGTATTCCTTTTATTTCTTTTTCTTTTCTGATGGCTGTGGCTAAAACTTCCTGAACTGTGTTGAATAATAGTGATGAGAGTGGGCAACCTTGTCTTGTTCCTGATCTTAGAGGAAATGGTTTCCAGTTTTTAACCATTGAGAAGGATGTTGGCTGTGGGTTTGTCATATATGGCCTTTATTATGTTGAGGTAAGTTCCCTCTATGCTTACTTTCTGGAGGGTTTTTATCATAAATGGGTGTTGAATTTTGTTGATAGCTTTTTCTGTATCTATTGAGATGATCATATGTTTTTTCTCCTTCAATTTGTTAATATGGTTTATCACATTGATTGATTTGCATATATTGAAGAATCCTTGCATTCCTGGGATAAACCCCACTTGATCATGGTGTATGATCCTTTTAATGTGCTATTGGATTCCGTTTGCTAGTATTTTGTTGAGGATTTTTGCATCTATGTTCATCAGTGATACTGGTCTGTAGTTTTCTTTTTTTGTCACATCATTGTCTGGTTTTGGTATCAGGGTGATGGTGGCCTCATAGAATGAGTTTGGGAGTGTTCCTCCCTCTACTATATTTTGGAAGAGTTTGAGAAGGATAGGTGTTAGCTCTTCTCTAAATGTCTGACAGAATTCACCTGTGAAGCTGTCTGGTCCTGGACTTTTGTTTGTTGGAAGATTTTTAATCACAGTTTCAGTTTCAGTGCTTGTGACTGGTCTGTTTATATTTTCTATTTCTTCCTGGTTCAGTCTTGGAAGGTTGTGCTTTTCTAAGAATTTGTCCATTTCTTATAGCTTGTCCATTTTATGGCATATATTTGCTTGTAGTAATCTGTCATGATCTTTGTGTTTCTGCAGCATCAATTTTACCTCTCCTTTTTTATTTCTAATTCTATTGGCTTGAGTCTTCTCCCTTTTTTTCTTGATGAGTCTGGCTAAAGTTTTATCAATTTTGCTTATCTTCTCAAAAACCAGCTTTTAGTTTTATTGATATTTGCTATTGTTTTCTTTGTTTCTATTTCATTTATTTCTGCTCTGATCCATAAAGATCATGATTTCTTTCCTTCTGCTAACTTTGGGTTTTGTGTGCTCTTCTTTCTCTAGTTCCTTTAGGTGTAATGTTAGATTGTTTACTTGAGATTTTTCTTGTTTCTTGAGGTAGGCTTGTATAGCTATAAACTTCCCTCTTAGAACTGCTTTTGCTGCATCCCATAGGTTTTGGATCATTATGTTTTCATTGTCATTTGTCTCTAGGTATTTTTTGATTTCCTCTTTGATTTCTTCAGTGATCTCTTGGGTATTTAGTAGTGTATGTTTTAGCCTCCATGTGTTTATATTTTTTACAAATTTTTTCTTGTAATTAATATCTAGCCTCAAATCCTTGTCATCAGAAAAGAAACTTGATATGATTTCAGTTTTCTTATATTTACCAAGGCTTGATTTGTGACC
Source organism: Balaenoptera borealis (assembly GCF_965194805.1). Lineage (NCBI taxonomy): Eukaryota > Metazoa > Chordata > Mammalia > Artiodactyla > Balaenopteridae > Balaenoptera > Balaenoptera borealis. The sequence continues at coordinate 16,149,772 of NC_138871.1, forward strand.
CAAGATATGATCTATTCTGGAGAATGTTCCATGAGCACTTGAATAGAAAGTGTATTGTGTTGTTTTTGGATGGAATGCCCTATAAATATCAATTAAGTGCATCTTGTTTAATGTATCATTTCAAGCTTGTGATTCCTCATTTATTTTCATTCTGGATGATCTGTCCATTGGTGAAAGTAGGGTCTTAAAGTCCTCTACTATGTTTGTGCTACTGTTGATATCACCTTTTATGGCTGTTAGCATTTGCCTTATGTAGTGAGGTGTTCCTATGTTGGATGCATAAATATTTACAATTGTTATCTCTTCTTGGATTGATTCCTTGATCATTCTGTAGTGTCCTTCTTTGTGTCTTGTAATAGTCTTTAAAGACTATTTTGTCTGATATGAGAATTGCTACTCCAGCTTTCTTTTGATTTCCATTTGCATTGAATATCTTTTTCCATCCCCTCACTTTCAGTCTGTATGTGTCCCTAAGTCTGAAATGAGTCTATTGTAGATAGCATATATAGAGGTCTTGTTTTTTACCCATTCAACTAGTCTATCTTTTGGTTGGAGCATTTAATCCATTTACATTTAAGGTAATTATCGATATGTATGTTCCTATTACCATTTCCTTAATTGTTTTGGGTTTGTTACTGTAGGTCTTTTCCTTCTGTTGTGTTTCCTGCCTAGAGAAGTCCCTTTAGCATTTGTTATAAATCTACTTTGGTAGTGTTAAATTCTCTTAGCTTTTGCTTGCCTGTAAAGTCTCCATCGAATCTGAATGAGATCCTTGCTGGGTAGAGTAATCCTGGTTGTAGGTTTTTCCCTTTCATCACTTTCAATATGTCCTGCCACTCCCTTCTGGCTTCCAGAGTTTCTGCTGAAAGATCAGCTGTTAACCTTATGGGGATTCCCTTGTATGCTTTTTGTTGCTTTTCCCTTGTTGCTGTTAATATTTTTTCTTTGTATTTAATTTTTGATAGTTTGATTAATATGTGTCTTGGCCTGTTTCTCTTTGGATATGTCCTGTATCGGTCTCTCTGTGCTTCCTGGACTTGATTGACTATTTCCTTTCCTATATTAGAGAAATTTTCAACTATAATCTCTTCAAATCTTTTCTCAGTGCCTTTCTTTTTCTCTTCTTTTTGTGGGACTCCTATAATTTTAATGTTGGTGCATTTAATGTTTTCCCCGAGGTCTCTGAGACTGTCCTCAATTCTTTTCATTCTTTTTTCTTTATTCTGCTCTGTGGTAGTTATTTCCACTATTTTTTCTTCCAGGTCACTTACCTGTTCTTTTGCATCAGCTATTCTGCTCTTGATTCCTTCTAGAGAATTTTTCATTTCATTTATTGTGTTACTAATCATTGTTTATTTGCTCTTTAGTTCTTGTAGGTCCTTATTAAACGTTTCTTGTATTTTCTTCATTCTATTTTCAAGATTTTGTATCAACTTTACTATCACTACTCTTTATTCTTTTTCAGGTAGACTGCCTATTTCCTCTTCATTTGCTTTTTCTGGTGGGTTTTTACCTTGGTCCTTCATCTGCTGTTTGTTTCTCTGTCTTCTCATTTTTCTTAACTTACTCTGTTTGGGGTCTCATTTTTGCAGGCTGCAGGTTTGTAGTTCCCATTGTTTTTGTTGTCTGCCCCCAGTGGCTAAGGTTGTTTCAGTGGGTTGTGTAGGCTTCCTGGTGGAGGGGACTGGTACCTGTGTTCTGGTGGTTGAGGCTGGGTCTTGTCTTTCTGGTGGGGGGACCACATCTGGTGGTGGTTGTGTTCTTGTCTTGCTAATTGTTTGGCATAGAGTGTCCATCACTCTTGCTTACTGATCATTGAGTAGAGCTAGGTCTTAGCATTGAGGTGGAGATCTTTGGGAGAGCTTTTGCTGTTTGATATTATTTGGGGCTGGAGGTCACTGGTGGACCAATGTTCTGAACTCTGGTCTCCCACCTCAGAGGCTCAGGCCTGACACCCGGCTGGAGCATTAATACCCTCTCAGCCGCAGAGCTTAGAAGAAAAGGAATAAAAAAGAAAGAAAAAGAAAGAAAGAAAGAAAGAAAGAAAGAAAGAAAGAAAGAAAGAAAGAAAGAAAGAAAGAAAGAAAGAAGAAAGAAAGAAAAGAAAAGAAAGTTATTAAAATAAAAAGTTATTAAAAATAAAAATATTAAAAAGTAATAAAAGAAAGAAAGAAAGAACAATGAAACCAAAAAAGAAGTCTACCGATGATAACCAGCACTAAAATCTATACTAAAAAAACCCAAAAAACAAATGGAAAAACAGAACCCTAGGACAAATGGTAAAAGCCAAACTATACAGACAAAACCACACAAAGAAGCATACACATACACACTCACAAAAGGAGAAAAAGGATAAAATATATATATATATATATATAAAAAGGAAGAGAGCAACTAAATCAATAAACCAATCTACAAATGATAATAAGCTCTAAATGCTAAACTAAGATAAACATAAAACCAGAGACAAATCAGATGCAGAAAGCAAACCCCAAGTCTACAGTTGCTCCCAAAGTCCACTGCCTCAATTTTGGGATGATTCATTGTCTATTCTGGTATTCCACAGATGCAGGGTATGTCAAGTTGATTGTGGAGATTTAATCTGCTGTTCCTGAGGCTGCTGTGAGAAATTTCTCTTTCTCTTCTTTGTTTGCACAGCTCCTGGTGTTCAGCTTTGGATTTGGCCCTGCCTCTGCATGTAGGTGGCCTGAGGGCCTCTGTTTCCTGCCCAGACAAGGCAGGGTTAAAGTAGCAGCTGATAGGGGGCTCTGGCTCACTCAGGCTGGGGAGAGGGAGGGGTGGGGTATGCTGGGTGAGGCTGTGGCAGCAGAGACCAGTGTGACGTTGCAACCATCTGAAGCATGCCGTGTGTTCTCCCGGGGAAGTTGTCCCTGGATCATGGGAGCCTGGCAGTGATGGGCTGCACAGGCTCCTGGGAGGGGAGGTGTGAATAGTGACCTGTGCTTGCACACAGGCTTCTTGGTGGCTGCCACAGCAGCATTAACATTTCATGCCCATCTCTGTTGTCTGTGCTGATAGTTGCGGCTTGCCCCCATCTCTGGAGCTCGTTTAGGCCGTGCTCTGAATCCCCTCTCCTCGTGCACCCTGAAACAATGGTCTCTTGTCTCTTAGGCAGGTCCAGACTTTTTCCAGCTACTCCCTCCCAGCCAGCTGTGGTGCACTAGCCCCCTTCAGTCTGTGTTCATGCAGCCAACCCCAGTCCTCTCCCTGGGATCTGACCTCCAAAGGAGCTGGAGCCTCAGTTCCCAGCTCCCAGCTCCCACCCGTCTTGGCAGGTGAGTCAGCAGACAAGACTCTAGGGCTGGTGAGTGCTGGTTGGCACTGATCCTCTGTGCGGGAATCTCTCCGCTTTGCCTTCTGCACCCCTGTTGCTGTGCTGTCCTCCATGGCTCTGAAGCTTCCCCCCGTCACCCTCCCTCTCGGCCAGTTAAGGGGCTTCCTAGTGTGTGTAAATTTTTCCTCCTTCACGGCTCCCTCCCAGTAGTTCAGGTCCCATCCCTATTCTTTTGTTTCTGTTTTTCTTTTGCCCTACCCAGTTACGTGGGGAGTTTCTTGCCTTTTGGGAAGTCTGAGGTCTTCTGCCAGCATTCAGTAGGTGTTCTGTACGAATTGTTCCACATGTAGATGTATTTTTGGGGAGGAAGCTGATCTCCACGTCTTACTCCTCTGCCATATTGATGGTTCCCTCTGATTCACTTTGTTATACAGCATAAACTAACACAATATTGTAAAGCAATTATACTCCAATAAAAATGTAAAAAATCTAATCTTGACCTATGCCCTATTTCCCACTATTAGTTTTTATTTTCCTATTTTTCTTAAGAATAAACTAAGTGAAATTAGCTCCTGTTTGTAGCTCAGTCTTTCCTATCTGGATTGCCTAGACACACTTCAAACACCGCAAATGAAAATAAAATAATGTATGTTATGAGTGCAAATACTCAAGTATTGATACTTTCCTATTATTCTGCTAATTTTCACCAGGTATATACTGATAGTTCTTTGAATTGTTTACTAGGACATGAATTCCGGACCCTCATAATTCTAGTCATTCTTCACCAAATGAATTCACCTTATTAGACCCAATACACCTACTGATGCATCCTAAGACCCATATTTTCATCTTTAGTGGTCACATCTTATGGAACATAAAATAAGCAAAAAGTTAGGTTGGTATTATTATTCACTTAATGTATGATTTTCTTATTTCCCTGAATCTATCAAAGGACAAAACACCTCCTCATAAACACTGCATCCTATTTCTCATTACCTTTTCATGGAATGTTTTGATAATTTAATAAATATCCCCAAGGAGTCTCCACAAGTATTAAAACAATCTGGCAAGTGATTGTTTTATCACAAAGAATCACTGATAGTTTTCTATTCCCATGTTCCTTTAACTATGTACTTTTTGTGGGGGTTTGTTTTCACATTGGCTGAGATAACTATGTGTTTGCCCAAAGAAGGTATCAATTCAATGAAATAATAAAACACAGAGTAAAACCATATGGAATGGATTGCATTCCAAAGTGGAAATGATGATCAATGCAGATAAAAGTATTTACCCAAGAGGCCCAACTGGAGATAAATTGACCATTTCTCCTTCAAGAGGTGTTTTATGGTAATTCATATAATTCAGGCAGTTCATAGCTGCCTGGCATGTAGAAAATACACAATGACTATTGCATAAATGGATAGACAGACAGACAGACAGAATGAATGAATGAATGAATAAATGAATATTAAGATAATATTGCTGCCTCTAAATCTGCTTCCTGGCAGAGTTGTAAAGAGTTACATCTTTTTTCTCTTTACTGACTTAGTTGGTTACAATGCCTGCACACCCAGGTGAATCTTGTAAATATTTGCATTTATTCATGATAATGTACTGAGGGGACTCCATTTGTAAAAGTACTAGCAGTGAGGCCAATGCATTCTGAGAAGGCTGACAACATGAGAAAGCCAAAAGAGGAAATGATTTCCAGCCGTCAAGATCTCTCTGCCCAGTGTTCTATCCTACCCTCTTGATGTGGAGGTGTGAATTTGGAATTATAAAATATGTTTATAGCCATAGAGGAGGAGGAAAATTAAGATCATTTTTAGGGCAGCATAGGCCTTAACACAAATCCATAATGAAAACAAGAAAGCTTGAAAACGTGTTCTTCATAGAACACAAATAAATGGAACACTGATGCTGAACTGGAGGCCTGAGATGAATCCCAAGGTGCTGCCTTAGAGTTGGGGACTTGGTTTACAATCTGAGCCAATGCATCTTTTCATTAAAATTCAAATAAAATTTCAATTGAGCACCCAAGGCTCAAATTACTTATTCTTCTCGAACTCCCTGCTCATCATTATTTAAACACTGGTGTTTAATTTTTTAGTGAGAGAAAATGAATTAGACACTTAACTCCAACTCCTCTATGAAGAAAACTGTGTAGGTTTTAATGGACCTGATGTTGAACAATCTAAGTCATCCTTATCATCAGTGGCAACCTCTATGAAGAAGTCAAATCCAAAGGTCTCTGGTCCACTAGACACAGTTGAAGTTGTGGGTGAGATGTGGAAATGAAGATGGGGGGTCAGGTGCAGGTGGAATGTGGAGAACCCCAGCCACCTTTTCCATCCTGCTCTTATGATTCTGGTGGACAGGTGAAAATGCTCCAGGCAGAAGACTGGAGACTTCCTCTAGAGAAACTGGCAATTGTGGGTAAAACAACCAACATTCAATTCCCTGCCTGATATTCCAACAGTGAAACCCAAAAGATGGTAAAGATTTTGATACCCACACAACTTCCAATCAACCTTTTAAATATGACTGGAGAGTCAAAGATGGCTGACATTTTAAGAAAACCTCCAACATGAAAGACAGATACACAAAGAAATAAACAAGAAGCAGAGAGGGAAACATAATATCCTATAATCAATACTCTCAGAGGCATAAAAGAAGATCAAGCATCTGTTTAAAAAAAGATGCTGGAAAACAGGACTAATTAGAAAGAAAACATAGGTTTTAAAAATGAACAACATGTTAGCTTAAATTATATAGATCCATATGTAAAAGAACATTCCAAGAGGATGGAGGATAGTTGACACAATGCTTTCAAAAGAAAAAAACCTCTACATTTTATGTTCAAGAAAAACTTGAATTTGTCCTAAATCTGACTTTCTATATCTTAGAAGCACCAGTTAACACAGTGATTTCAGTTTTCTCATTTCTATATTAGTACTCAAAGACATTGTGAAAATTGAATGAGATCATGTATATTTATATGTTTTTTGTTTGTTTTGCTTTGTTTTGTTTTATTATTATTATTTTTTTTTAATTTATTTTGGCTGCCTTGGGTCTTCATTGTTGTGTGCTGGATTTCTTTAGTTGCGGCGAGTGGGGGCTACTCTTCATTGTGGTGCGCAGGCTTCTCATTGCGGTGGCTTCTCTTATTGCAGAGCACGGGTTCTAGGCACGTGGGCTTCAGTAGTTGTGGTGCATGGGCTCAGTAGTTGTGGCTCATGGGCTCTAGAGGTCAGGCTCTGTAGTTATGGCACACAGGTTTAGTTGCTCCGTGGCATGTGGGATCTTCCTGGACCAGGGCTCAAACCTGTGTCCCCTGCATTGGCAAGCAGATTCTTAAGCACCGTGCCACCAGGGAAGTCCCTATTTATATGTTTTGTAAGCTAAGAAATTATACAGATACAAAGCATCATTATGATAGGTGATTACAAATATGTATGTATGTAATTTTTTTGTTTCCTTTTCCATCCAGCTTGGTAGTAGAGGCCAGAAAAGAATTTTCTGGCCTAAGGAATTTTCTAGACTTTCTTGAAATCTTTTATCACAAAGGAAGATGGAAGTAAAAGGAAGAAAACATAAGAACATTAACATGAACATGAATTAAACCAAGTTTTAGTACATTTTTATAAATTATATATTTTAGGCAAAATCAAATTAGTAATATGAAATCAAATTTTTTAATTAAATATTTAACAATTTTTTAAAATTTTTGTTTTTTTGTATAGCACTCTATTACAGAGCTTACATTTTATTGTGTTCCTTTCTTTTTGCTTTTGATCTTTTAAAAATTTTATTTATTGTTATTATTTTTATATAATTTTTAAAGGTTACTTTCCACTTACAGTTATTACAGATATTGACTATATTCCCTAGGCTGTACAGTACATCTCAGAGCCTATCTTACACCTGATACCTCCCCCTATCCCACCCCTTTAGTGCCCCTCTCCCACCACTGGTCACCACTAGTTTGTTCTCTATGTCTGTGAGTCTGCTTCTTTTTTCAATATTCACTAGTTTGTTGTATTTTTTAGATTCCAGATATAAGTGATATCATACAGTATCTAAAAAGATTATTTTCTAGGATCTGTTTTAGTTTTAATACAAAATAAATACAAATTATAAACCATTTTTTTATAATTCTGCCAATTAATTAACAGTATATTTCCAGTTAGCTCATATAAAATATTTGAAATATTTACTACTTTATAAAAATTTTATAAGTGAGGAGATTAAAATTCAGAAACTTAGAAAAAAAAATTTGTTCCTCAAAATATAGTATGCTAGTAACTTGTGTTAAAGCCAACATCAGTGCACAGATCTGGTAGACCTCAAAATTTGTATTCTTATCCACTACCAGAAGTGTGGCAGAATAATCTACTAAAGTAATAATCTGTGTTTTATTCCACTGTAATCAAAGGAATGTGAGGCATTTTTCTCTCCCAAGACTCGTATCCACCTCTTTAAGAAAGTAAACAACCTTAGACTCAGAAAGGCTATGGCTTCTCTTCCTCAGGACCTTTATAACAGCCCTTTGCTTGTGAAAGCCTTTTAATCTTTTCAGAGCAGACCTTTATGTCCAAAGGTCCTTAACCCAAATATTGGGGTATATAAGAGCAGCCAAACCCTGAAGATGGAGAGAGACATAGCTTCCTGAATGCTGGGAAAAGGCCTTAAAGAAATTTCTGGGGTGGTGGTGACCTTGGCCTCACTTACACTCAGAGTCCCAGTTAGTAGGAGCGCTGCATGATATGAACACTGAGACATCTGGGGTAGACATTACTCATGTTCTCTGGCATCTTGTTCTCTTCTTCCAGGTACATCAGGGATTATAACTGTTTAACCCTTGAAGTTACATATGTCCATGTTGCTTTCTATGGGCAATGATAGGTGAGCAGGAGAGAAAAGTGTCTATTCCTGTGTGAAGCATTTAATGGCCAGTGTTTTGTTCTATTTTCTCCATCAGATTGCTATGCAGATATGTCCATCAACAGGGAGAAGGAAGGGAACCAAACATGAATGAGCTACCTTTCCTCTCTTCCATGGACTACTCTCAAAGTAAGTAGTTCTTCTTAGAAAGGGTGGTGAGGGGGGAACCACACTTGAATATATATGGATGAGAGGAAGAAGGTTTCCTCTCTTTTTCCTGTTGCCCAATGGTCAAAGATCATTCCATCAGGGGTGAATTCCTCCATACTTGTGGTTTGTATTACCCTCACCTTACACCTGGGACCTCTTAGGAAGCCATATTTCATGTCCTTTTGTGTGATGTTTCACTTGTCTGAGGATGGAAAAGCCACCCACCACAGGAGGGTTACTGATCAGAGAGAGAAAAAATAAGCAGTTGAGGAAATATGAGAAGGTATGCAAGATTTAGAAAAGTGCTGATAATGCTTGCCCAGTGGAATTTCAGAATTGCTGTGAACAGTGCCTGCTGTATGTTTCCTATTCTTCTTTCTGAAGTGCAGTGAACATTTATTGTTTTTATTCTGTTCCAGTTTCATCAATGCATGCTGGGTTATTGGAAACAGTTTGGTTTTTAGTTCCTGATTATGGCTGGACCAGTTGTAAACACAATCATCCATCACACATGTATGCTGGACTTTGGGGCACCTCCCTCGGAGAGGAGTTGAGAGTAAATCAACTATATAGTGACCAAAAGATTGAATTGTAATAAGCATTATAAATATTCACTAATATTAATCATTAATATCTGATCATTACTTCTAGGTAAATAATTATAATTCCCACCCAGCTGAAGTTAGGCATTACCAGGAGATTTAGCTAAGGAAAGGTGAGATGAAGTGGGGTTTTTTTTTCAAACTAGAACTTTCGTTGGACCAGTGTCCTTCCTTCTCTCGGCACAGTGATCATGAGGAAAAAAACACATGTTAAAATAGTGATGTGATCTTTTTATTGAGCAGCTCTTAGCCTGTGTTCTAGGATGGGCACAATGAATACACTTTTTTTGGCCTTCATTTAACATGTAGTGTGAGACAGAAATGAACCTTTATTATTTTCAACTACTGAGAGTTTGGAGTTGTTAATTTAGGTACCTCTAAGTAAACAGGGTTGTTACCTAGCCTCTCCTGACTCATAAAGTCCACAAAAGATTTTACTCCCCCACAATGACCAAAGTTAGACCTGTTGATTAATTAAATGGGGACTCCAAGATTTAATTTGACTTAGAAAAAATAAAGGTGCTCTGAATTATAATTGACCAAACTTTTACTAATGAATAAATGTTTTTTCTGATTAGAAAAACAAAAAAAAGTGATGGGCACTGCATTTTGCTGGGGCATGTTCATTAATCTAATTGCTAATTGTATTAAGCACAATATTTTTAACCCAGTGTAACAGAACAGATGCAGAAAAGTGATTTTAAGGAGTGAAGTTGCTACACTGTCATCCTCCCCACTGACTTGTTTACAGAAATAAGCATTCCATCCTCAGATATTTCAGACTGTTTGGTCCACACTAATAACATGGAAACATGAATTCTGGAGGTAAATTCCTTAAATCATAAATCCTCACTACTGCCTTCCAATTGGCTATATGGCATCTGAGCTAGCCATGGTGGGTCTCTGGAGGACACAATCTATTACATGGCAAGGATAAAAAAGATGTTCTTATTTCTCTGACCCTGATCACTGTGGACCTCTGTTCTTTTCATGTTACTTTCAACTCTGCTATGCAGTCTATAGATCAGGGATCCCCAACCCCCAGGCCACAGACCAGTTCCAGTCCGTGGCCTGTTAGAAACCAGGCCACACAGTAGGAGGTGAGCGGCAGGGGAGCAAGCGAAGCGTCACCTGTATTTACAGCCACTCCCCATCACGCACATTACCGCCTGAGCTCCGCCTCCTGTCAGATCAGTGGCGGCATTAGATTCTCATAGGAGAGTGAACCCTAATGTGAACAGCACATGCAAGGTATCTAGGTTGCGTGCTCCTTATGAGAATCTAACACATGATGATCTGAGGTGGAGCTGAGGCGGTGATGCTAGCGCTGGGGAGTGGCTGCAAATACAGATAATCACTAGCAGAGAGGTTTGACTGCACAGAGACCATAACAAATCAATTGCTTGCAGACTCATATCAAAACCTTATCAGTGGGCTTCCCTGGTGGCGCAGTGGTTGAGAATCTGCCTGTCAATGCAGGGGACACGGGTTTGAGCCCTGGTCTGGGAAGATCCCACATGCCACGGAGCGACTAGGCCCGCAATTGCTGAGCCTGCGCGTCTGGAGCCGGTGCTCCGCAACAAGAGAGGCCGCGATAGTGAGAGGCCTGCGCACCGCGATGAAGAGTGGCCCCCACTTGCCGCAACTAGAGAAAGCCCTCGCACAGAAACAAAGACCCAACACAGCCATAAATAAATAAATAAATAAATAAATAACCCTATCAGTGAGTGGCAAGTGAAAATAAGCTCAGGGGTCCCACTGATTCTGCATTATGATGAGTTGTAAAATTATTTAATTATATATTACAGTGTAATAATAATAGAAATAAGGGGCACAATCAATGTAATGAGCTTGAATCATCCCGAAACCATCCCCCACCCTCATCTGTGGAAAAATTGTCTTCCACAAAACTGGTCCCTGGTGCCAAAAAGGTTGGGGACTGCTGCTATACATGAATGTTAGATGCTTCCCCAGAATACTAATTGTATGGGATTTTTCAACAGTATGTATAGGGCTTTGATTTTCCATCCCAGATCAGGCCAAAGCTTCTGATAATTTTAGTACTTCCTTTAAATTTGTGGGTGTGTCCAATGGGACAAAAGTATTAAAAAAAGTCAGAAGCTCATGAAGGTTTAACCTATTCATAAACATTTTACCGTAAAGCAAAGTGATACAGATGTAGTCTCCTCTGATGCTTTCCTTACCACCTTTAAAGCAGTTTATGATTGGTATTTATTTATAAATGAGCACTTTGTTTTAAAGTTTACTTCACATGGAAAAACAAACAAATCACAACCAGCAATAAATTGCAACTATTGTGTATTAGTACTAGTTGGTGAAATTTTGTCAAGATAACGTTTGCTCCTGATTTCTTTCATTATGAAGTAGGTAAAAACAGATTGACAGCATTTATCACAATGTTATTCTCATTTCTCTGAAAATACCTCCCTTACTCAAGTTACATGCTATATTTTGGTGTTGGGAGTGAAAGAATGGAAAAGGTATTTTAAAAAAAAGGATATTCAGAGAATGGGGGCCTGAGAAAATGCAAAGGAGATTCCAAAATGGATCATTCCCATTAGAAGTAGGGAGATGGAATTAGAACTACAATAGTAATATTAACTAAACTTATTGTGGTAATCATTTCACAATATATACATATATCAAATCATTATATTGTACATCTAAAACTAATACAATATTACATGTCAATTATATTTCAAAAACAAACATTTTAAAAAACTACAACAGTAAGATCCAGATCCTGAATCTTCATCCTCTGTGCTTAGCTGCTCAATGTTTTAAGCAGTTGGTCTGTATTTTTAAGACAATACCATGGAGAAGTGAATATTTCACTTCAGGATGACATTCAAAATAGAAATATGTGGCATCTGAGTATGAGCAGAAAGGCTACCATGGAGCTTCACTTTTCAGTTAGAAATATAATTTTTGAGAGTTAAGTGAAAGTTTAGAGTTGACTCATATTAACCAAACCCATAAAGGAATGTGCTTAACTAAAGTGCTCATTTATTAATTTCATATGGGAAATAAAAGAACCTTGAAGATTGGAATTCTTGAGTGAACATATCCCGTAAAAATCTATCCCCTATAATCATACCTCTGTGAGGTGCAAAAGCGTGTATGGTGAGTATAAAATTCAAGGAATGGATTAATTATGCAGTGGCTGAAATTGAAGGTGCCATACATCTTGTCTAAAAGGATATTCTCACATTTATGACTGTAATACTCAAAACATTTTGCCCAGATTGAATAATCTTCTGAACAGTTATGATGAGGCACTGCTATTTTGCATCTCTGAGATTCTTTCCTCTCTTCCCAGGCTTCCAGAGGCCATCATTCTCTCACTTTCACACTGGCATACTTTTCTGTTTTGGTTATGATTCTGGAAGATATTTATGCCTCTCTAAAGCACCTCTATTTTAATTTATTTATTGAAGTATAGCTGATTTACAATGCTGTGTTAGTTTCAGGTGTACAGCAAAGTGATTCAGTTATACATATATTTATATCTATTCTTTTTCAGATTATTTTCCCTTATAGGTTGTAACAAAATATTGAGTATATTTCCCTGTGCTATACATAGGTCCTTGTTGGTTACCTATTTTACATATAGTAGTGTGTATATGTTAATCCCAAATTCCTAATTTATCTCTCCCCCTTCCCCCTTTCCCTTTTGATAACCATGTTTGTTTTCCATGTCTGTGGATCTATTTCTGTTTTGTATATAAGTTCATTTGTATCTTTTTTTTTTTCTTTAGATTCCACATATAAGTGATATTTGTCTTTGTCTGGCTTACCTCACTTAGTATGATAATCTGTAGGTCCATCCATGTTGCTGCAGTTGGCATTATTTCATCTTTTTTATGGCTGAGTAATATTCCATTATATGTATATATAACACATCTTCTTTATCCATTCATCTGTCGATAGACATTTAGGTTGCTTACATATCTTGGCTATTGTAAATAGTGCTGCAATGAACATTGAGGTTCATGTATCTTTTCGAATAATGGTTTTCTCTGGATATATGCCAAGGACTGTGATTGTAGGATCATAGGGTAGCTTTAGTTTTATTTTTTCAATGAACCTCCATACTTTCTCCATAGATAAAACACCCTTTTATTATTTATATTCTGGCATTTCATGTATGAATGCCAATATTATTTACCTAATTTGTGAATTTGTGGAGTTGCCTCTGTATTTCCCCATTACTGATAATGGTTTCTTTGTTATTTGGGAGGTGTTACTTTCCAACTCCTGATAGTTCCTTACACACAAGAGATGTTAATTATTTAACACTCCTGGCCTCTCTCTATTCTATCACCCATTCCATTTCAGGTGAGTGATTTAACAGGTCAGTAAATCTGGGATAAGCACTCAACTTTTGGGCATGAGCTGCCTTAGAAAGCAGCTATTCTCTTGCTCCTGTATATCATATTTCTAACCTGGGTAGGGCCCCACCTTCAAAATGCTTGTGACTTCATCAGTAATTATCCATAATTATGGGTTTTATCTAGCTGATCCACTTTGCTATCATACTGAACTATATGCTATAATTTAGATTTTATAAGTAATGAAGTGATTTTTGTTTTCTATCTACTTTGCTATTTGTTCTTTTTACCAACTTGTTCAGAACTTGAGTGAGAAAGAGAAATAATATTTATAGTTTGAAAACCCCAAACATTTGCACTACAAGATTATTTGGGAAATATTACCTTAATTTGGTGGTGTGGAAAGAAAGCTGGACTGAGTTTTAGGTCTAATTTTCCTACAAATTTAAATGTGATCCTGGAAAACACTTTATTTCCCTGATAATCAGTCTTTCCTTTGTAACATCAAGTAGTTTACGATAAATGCTTTCTAAGAGGCTATTAGTCCGTGAGTAATTTGTGGTTTTTCATAGATTGATCAATTTTAAGAAACTGTGGTATAGAGGCATATCAATAGCCTTCGGTAGTATCAGGGGTTATTTTTCCTCTAGGTCAAGTTAAATGGCCATCCCTTGTCTTTCCATGGATTTATCTGAAATTGATGTCTTCCATTCTTTACCTACTGTGAAAACCCTTTAAGCTTCATCTGTTCTTCCTATGTTGATTTTCTTTACACTTTAGTCTTCCAATTATACAACCTTCTTATCTTAATAATATTTCTTTTATCCCCATCTCATAGTCACATTCTTGACTATGTCATCACAATTTCTGAAACCTGATCATTATCTTCCATTCTCACAGCATATTGCTGCAAATATCTCGCTTTAATAAAGACTTAATTTTTTAAAAAATTTTATATAATTTTTAAAGGTTATACTCCATTTACAGTTATGTAAAATATTGGCTGTATTCCCCATGTTATACAGTACATCCTTGTAGTCTATCTTAACACCTGATAGTTTTTACCTCCTACTCCCCCACCCCTATATTGCCCCCCCAACTTCTAACCACTAGCTTGTTCTCTATATCTGTGAGTATGCTTCTTTTTTTTGTTATATTCACTAGTTTGTTGTATTTTTTAGATTCCACATAAGTGACATCATACAGTATTTATCTTTCTCTGTCTGACTTATTTCAGTTAGCATAATTCCCTCCAAGTCCACCCATGTTGCTGCAAATGACAAAATTTCATTCTTTTTTATGATTGAGTAGTATTCCACTGTGCGTATGTATGTATGTGTGTGTGTATATATATATATATATATATACACATACACATCACACCTTCTTTATCTATTCATCTGTTGATGGACACTTAGGTTGCTTCCTAAGTTATCTACGGATGTTATCTCCACTTCCTCCCCATTCCCATAGTAGTTCCAATAGTGAGTCAATGCAAATCTGTCAAGTTTCTGTCCTAAACATGCATCCAAACTATTAATGTTTTTACCTTTTCTACTACCATTTTATTTCAAGCTATCATCAATACTCACCTCAATTATAAGAAAAGCCTATCCGAAAATTTTCCCCACATTGCTATCTGAGCTTTTTTCATTATCTACAAGATAGCCAGAATCATCTGCCTTTTAATAAAAGTGTGATCATATTCTTTCCACTTAGTTCCTTTTAGAGTCTTCAGATTGCACTAAAGATAAAATCTAGTAGTTTACATGTAACTATTCAAAGTCATGCAATTATCACACCCATCATCTGCCCAGTATTTTGGCTTAATCTCATGCTGCTCACAACTTCACTCTCTATGCTTCCTCTGTCCTGACTTTCTATGGGTTTCTAAGACCCTCTAAAATCCTTTAGGATCCAGAGCTTTCACACAAGTTTTGTTCTCCCTTGGAATGTTTTTCCCTCGCTTGATCTTTTTCATGCTTATCTTGCCTAAAATGCCACTTACACAAGGAAGTTTTCCATGAAAACCCTGACTTAGGTCCCTTGTATAGCACTCTGTATTTCCTTTACCTTAGCATATAATAAAAATTAATTTAATATTTACTTGTTAATTATATTATTAATTTCTAACTTATTTATTAGTAGACTATAAGCTTAATATAAGAAAGGATGACATTAGAAGTTTTGACTTCTGTATTCCTATCACCTTAGACTCAGTCTGTCCTTATTATTACCGAATGAACAAATAAGTGAATAAATATGAGGAAAAAGAGGTAGAATCTTTATTAATGAAACATCCTCCATGTGCCTGGCACTTTGTTTGATACATTCTCTAGAAGAAGAAACTAAGATTCAGCACACCTCATAAAATTGTTTAAGATTACCTAATACCAAGTAGAAGAAGAAAGATTTGAACTCAGATAGTCTGGTTGCAAAGGTAACCTCCAAGTCTAAGGGAATCATCAATTCCTCATAGAAATTGTTTGGACTGTCTCCTAATAAGGGTCCCCAAGTGGCGCCTTCTGCAATAACTATTCGACATTTCTTTTTTCTTTTTTTCTTTTTTTTTTCTTGGCCGTGCTGTGTGGCATGCGGGATCTGGGATCTTAGTTCCCCGATCAGGAATCGAACCCGTGCCCCTTGCATTGAGAGCACAGAGTCTTAACCACTGGACTGCTAGGGAAGTCCCACTGTTCTACATTTCTGTTCCTTAACTGTTGTGGTAACTTCTAAAATTTTTTATGGAACAAATCAGTCATTTCCAGATCTTTCCCTAGACACTTCAGCTCATGTTCCACTGACCTCTCTGCACATTTATACACTTAATAAATGATAGTTTACTTCTTATCCTCTACAAATACTCATTACATGAATCATTGTTTTAGTAAGAATGTCTTACTATCTTCTGACATCAAAGTCTCTGGAATGAAAGGATAACATGAGAGAGAAATACTGATCTCTTTATGGTCAGTCCATTTCATTGTTTGCCCCACCCAAACTCACAGAGTGTGTAAGAGTTAAAGTCATAATAGACCAGTGCAGAAAATGGCACAGATAATAAAAGAGTCAGTAGAAATAGCTTGCTGTCTTGCTGCTTCTGCTGCAGGGCCTTTAGGAATATTACAGACTATTAGTATATATACATTTATGGGCCCTTGTAAATACATCACATGTAAATATTTTTCTGGAAGGCTGGGAGGGCTGAATCAATGTATGACCATTTTTCCTCCTTTCAGAAGCAATATAATTTTTATTATCATAATTTCCATTTCTCAGCACTGACTGTGGTATCTTTGATCAAACTAATTAGAAATGGTTACACTTTGTACCATGAGTTATATCAAATTTATCAGAAAAAATTATGTATGTGCACACATAGGAAATAAACAGGGATATTAAATATAAAAATATGACATTTATGCCACTGTTTGGAGTGAGGAGGCATTCTAATTAGCGAATATTCTTAAAGTATGAATTTTCTATGTGGATTGCACTATTCAGCTAAAACTACAATTGCTAATAGAACTTGCATGCGTAGAAGAGGGCAAAGATTTTTTTTTTGAGCACTGAAGTCAATCTGTATTTTTTTGTCCACTGTAATGTGTCTTTGCTAGATGTTATGATGAGGAAAATGGGTTTCTGGCATTGAGAAGTTTTTTTTAATACACCTTGTGGATGAAGATTACCTTAATTAGCTAGTATTGATATATACAACTAGAATATTTTAATATCTTCAAATATGTGTTATAGGAAAGAACTGATGAAGTTGTTCAGAGAAAAGATGGAACCTTGTGGCTGGGAGACATATCTATGGAAGGGGTGCAACTCATATGGTTTTGAAAACTGAGTTGAGGAAAGAAGGTAGCAGTAGGAAATATATGTCAGTGAGAGAATGGAATTAGACCTGGAGCTTTACTGCCTGCATCTGAGGACTTATATCATCAAAGATGGATAGACTCAGACTCCCATGATAAATAAGCAGTGCATCTAGTGAATATTTTTGAAACCTTTGTGGCAGATCCAAGTCTAGGAGTTGACTGGGGTGAGTAAACCAGAAATGTTGGATGCTGCTGTTGTGGTTTCTCTTGCTGTTGTTGTTGTTATGATTTTAAGAATCCTTATTTAGAAGCAACTTCAGAGTTCAGAATAAAAGGGGCTTTCCCAGTCTTGGCAGTTTCAAAAAGTGTTTATGTGATTTATATAGCCTGTGCGTCCCCAGGCCCTACCAGTCTGTGATACAAATGGAATCATATTATCATGGTCACACACACTTCCTACAGAGCTCAGGTTTTGCTGAACCATCTCCATCAGTGAGAGCTGAGGTGCACATCTACCAACATGGCAGCCATTAGCATTCTCATACAGTAACTCTTGGAGTCCATCTCTGTGGCTGTGTCATCTGATGCTCTCTAATGATGGAGAGCACCAACTCTGAATCCTGGCAAGGCTCCATTCACAAGCTATAGCTAAATCTTGATAACTTGTTCCTGCTGACACCCTTGGTAAACTTACATTGAACTAAAATTAATGCTTGTTCTTTCCTGGAGATCCAGAAGAAAACAATCACATAATTTATCAGCTCTACAATTTAGAGCCCTCTTGCCTCACTTGATGGACATTCAAACATGGGAAAATAGCTGTTATTTCTCTTGATGCTGGGAGAAAGTATCGCCCCTCCTCACAGAAACTTTCTTGTACTTGCTTTTCAATTACCAAATTATCTCTTCCAGTTCTGACTTCTCAGTTAATTTACTATTTTTTTGATTGTTGGGCAAAACCAAATATATTTTCAGTCATTTGAAACTCAAGGTTCCATAATATGCCTGCCTTTTAAAAATCTTGTTTTCTTCTGCCCTTGGTGACTCTTCCTACTTTTTTGTTCAGAAACGCACAATGACTGACTCAAAACAAGACTTCTTTTTGAGAAAAAATAATCTAAATTGTCAAGAGTTAGCAGAGGTGAAGATATTTGCTATTTGAATTACTGGCAATTAAGCAACCATATACACAAGTCATATAGGAAAGGCACAGTTATAACTTTTAACCAGTGGGGAGCAATCAGGTGGGAAGCAAATTTATAACACCTTTTATTACATTCTCCTTCTCACATCATTTTATGTTTCTTTAAACTAAAATGTATTTAGACTACTAATACAAAAAATGCTAAATATGGTGAAAGAATAGAAGTAGTACACAAGTATGTGTGTCTGTGTACATATGTGCACATGCATAGCCACACAGGTCCAAATTTCTGTACAACATTCACTCAGTATAAACTATTGGAGGAGATGGGATTCAAAACTTCTTTCTTAGAGAAAGTGTTTGTCTAGGTGCTATAGATGGGAGATAAGACTGTGTATGTAGGATCACTTAGGCTACACAGGTCAGGTATTTCCATAAATATTGTTACTTGTTAAGGTTCTTGTCCACATGACACATACATACTTTTGGGTTGACCTTTAGGGATTGGTCCTTGACAAATATGTTGACTTCTAAAAGATTGCTATGTATGTACTTTCTTGACTACATTAAAATAAATAATTGACTAAAAGTTACTGATGAAAACTGGCACCAGGAAAATACTTTTACCTCCACAGAACCTATGTCTGTTAAATACTATTAGATACCAGAGCAAGCATTAAAACTATTTGGAAAGAAAAATTTTTGATGCAAAATAAAAGTTTTCTTTGATGCGTTAGTTGCTCTGGGACATTTAGATAGCCATCTATAACACTAGACCAAAAAAAAAAAAAAAGACTACTACATGGTTTGACACAAGTGAACATTTATTTATTGTATAATCGAGGCAAGAAAAACAAGATAAAGGAGTATGTCCCAATATTTTAAAAAACTGGGTTATGAAGAATGAATATCAAGTGCATCTTAAATGCACAGAATTGGATTAATTGTAATCTCATCATTTGTCCATCAATAACCCTTTTGAATTTAGTGATTTTTCATAGTTTAATGTAATGCACTTTAAAAATGCAACCCAGAAACCCGTCATTCTACAAGTAAACTAGGACTTGGGCAATAAACTACATCTAATTGTACATCTCTACCCACCTGAGGAATCATAATCTTAAACCTTGTGCTTATCATTCTTTCCCTCTTTAGTTTTACAGCAACTCTATGTATTATATAGTTGGTTCATCTGCTCTGTATTGACATATTGGTATAGCTTCCATTTTTTCTACTGTGAACAGAGCATCTGTGAATATTCTTATATATAATTTTTGGTGAACACATTCAAGGGTAAGAGTGGAATTGGTGAATTTCAGGATACGTAGGCATTCACTTTAGGAGATAATGTCAAACTGTTTTCTAAAATGCTTGCTACAATTTACCATCCACTAGCAAAGTATACGAGACTCTGGTCATTCATATTCTCTCCAATATTTGGTATTGTCATGCTTTTAAAAATGTTTGCCAATTAAATAAAGTTGGCATATAAAATAAAGTTGGGTATAAAGTTGCAGCATACTGTGGTCTTAAATAAAATTTACAAGTTCAGTACCGATATTAAACATTTCTTCATACATTTCTTAGGCTTATATACTTGCTATTCCATGAGATCCTTATCTGTTTCTTGTCAACTTTTCTATTGAATTGTGTATGCTTTTCTCATTGTTTTTCATAAGTTTTAAAAACATATATATATAATCTAAATCAATCAGTTAAATGAATTGGACAAATCATTTCATAGTTCGTAACTGTCTTTTTTTCTCTTAGTGGTGTTTTTTTGAATTTAATCTTATTTATTTATTTTTATACCACAGGTTCTTATTAGTTATCCATTTTATACATATTAGTGCATATATGTCAATCCCAGTCTCCCAGTTCATCCCACACCCCCCTCCCCCTGCCACTTTCCCCCATTGGTGCCCATACATTTGTTTTCTACATCGGTGTCTCTATTTCTGCCCTGCAAACAGGTTTATCTGTACCAATTTTCTAGGTTCCACATATATGCATTAATATACGATATTTGTTTTTCTCTTTCTGACTTACTTCACTCTGTATGACAGACTCTAGATCCATCCACGTCTCTACAAATGACTCAGTTTCGTTCCTTTTTATGGCTGAGTAATATATACCTAATATTGTATATATGTACCACTTCTTCTTTATCCATTCGTCTGTTGATGGGCATTTGGGTTGCTTCCATGACTTGGCTATTGTAAATAGTGCTGCAATGAACACTGGGGTGCATGAGTCTTTTTGAATTATGATTTTCTCTGGGTATATGCCCAATAGTGGGATTGCTGGGTCATATGGTAACTTTATTTTTAGTTTTTTAAGGAATCTGCATACTGTTCTCCATAGTGACTGTATCAATTTACATTCCCACCAACAGTGCAAGAGGGTTCCCTTTTCTCCACACCCTCTCCAGCATTTGTTGTTTGTAGATTTTCTGATGATGCCCATTCTAACTGGTGTGAGGTGATACCTCATTGTAGTTTTGATTTGCATTTCTCTAATAATTAGTGATGTTGAGCAGCTTTTCATGTGCTTCTTGACCATCTGTGTGTCTTCTTTGGAGAAATGTCTATTTAGGTCTTCTGCCCGTTTATGGATTCAGTTGTTTGTTTTTTTAATATTGAGCTGCATGAGCTGTTTATATATTTTGGAAATTAATCGTTTGTCCGTGTATTCGTTTGCAAATATTTTCTGATATTCTGAGGGTTTTCTTTTTGTCCTGTTTATGGTTTCCTTCGCTGTGCAAAAGCTTTTAAGTATCACTAGGTCTCATTTGTTTATTTTTGTTTTTATTTCCATTAATCTAAGAGGTGGATCAAAAAAGATCTTGCTGTGATTTATGTCAGAGAATGTTCTTCCTATGTTTTTCTCTGAGAGTTATAAAATGTCCAGTCTTACATTTAGGTCTCAAATCCATTTTGAGTTTATTTTTGTGTATGGTGTTAGGGAGTGTTCTAATTTCATTCTTTTACATGTAGCTGTCCAGTTTTCCCAGCACCACTTATTGAAGAGGCTGTCTTCTCTCCATTGTATATACTTGTATCCTTTGTCATAAATTAGTTGACCATAGGGGCATGGGTTTATCTCTGGGCTTTCTATCCTGTTCCATTGACCTATATTTCTGCTTTTGTATCAGTACCATATTGTCTTGATTACTGTAACTTTGTAGTATACTCTGAAGTCAGGGAGTCTGATTTCTCCAGCTCCGTTTTTTCCCCTCAAGACTGCTTTGGCAATTCAGCGTCTTTTGTGTCTCCATACAAATTCTAAGATTTTTTTGTTCTAGTTCTGTAAAAAATGCCAAATTAGATAGGGATTGCATTGAATCTGTAGATTGCTTTGGGTAGTATAGTCATTTTCACAGTATTGATTCTTCCAATCCAAGAACATGGAATATCTCTCCATCTGTTGGTATCATCTTTAATTTCTTTCATCAGTGTCTTATAGTTTTCTGCATACAGGTCTTTTGTCTCCCTAGGTAGGTTTATTCTTAGGTATTTTATTCTTTTTGTTGCAATGGTAAATGGGAGTGTTTTCTTAATTTCTCTTTCAGATTTTTCATCATTAATGTATGGGAATGCAAGAGATTTCTGTGCATTAATTTTGTATCCAGCAACTTTACCAAATTCATTGATTAACTCTAGCAGTTTTCTGGTGGCATCTTTAGGATTCTATGTGTATAGTATCGTGTCATTTACAAACAGTGAAAGTTTTACTTCTTCTTTTCCAATTTGTATTATTTTTATTTCTTTTTCTTCTCTGATTGCCGTGGCTAGGACTTCCAAAATTATGTTGAATAATAGTGGCGAGAGTGGACATCCTTGTCTAGTTCCTGATCTTAGAGGAAATGCTTTCAATTTTTCACCATTGAGAATGATGTCTGCTGTTACATTGTCATATATGGCCTTTATTATGTTGAGGTAGGTTCCCTCTATGCCCACTTTCTGGAGAGTTTTAATCGTAAATCAGTGTTGAAATTTGTTGAAAGCTTTTTCTGCGTCTATTGAGATGATCATATGGTTTTTATTCTTCAGTTTGTTAATATGGTGTATCATATTGATTGATTTGTGTATATTGAAGAATCCTTGCATCCCTGGGATAAATTCCACTTGATCATGGTGTATGATCCTTTTAATGTGTTGCTGGATTCTGTTTGCTAGTATTTTGTTGAGGATTTTTGCATCTATATTCATC
The DNA here is from genome assembly GCF_965194805.1 of Balaenoptera borealis. NCBI lineage: Eukaryota > Metazoa > Chordata > Mammalia > Artiodactyla > Balaenopteridae > Balaenoptera > Balaenoptera borealis. Next base: position 16,172,292 of record NC_138871.1, read on the forward strand.
AGTGATATTGGTCTGTAGTTTTCTTTTTTTGTAGTATCTTTGTCTGGTTTTGGTGTCAGGGTGATGGTGGCCTCATAGAATGAGTTTGGGAGTGTTCCTTCCTCTGAAAATTTTTGGAAGAGTTTGAGAAGGATGGGTGTTAGCTCTTCTCTAAATGTTTGATAGAATTCACCTGTGAAGCCATCTGCTCCTGGACTTTTGTTTATTGGAAGATTTTTAATCACAGTTTCTATTTCATTACTTGTGATTCATCTGTTCATAGTTTCTATTTCTTCCTAGTTCAGTTTTGGAAGGTTATACCTTTCTAAGAATTTGTCCATTTCTTCCTGGTTGTCCATTGTATTGGCATAGAGTTGCTTGTAGTAGTCTCTTAGGATGCTTTGTATTTCTGCGGTGTCTGTTGTAACTGTTCCTTTTTCATTTCTAATTTTATTGATTTGAGTCCTCTTCCTCTTTTTCTTGTTGTGTCTGGCTAATGGTTTATCAATTTTCTTTATCTTCTCAAAGAACCAGTTTTTAGTTTTATTGATCTTTGCTATTGTTTTCTTTGTTTGTATTTCATTTATTTCTGCTCTGATCTTTATGATTTCTTTCCTTTTGCTAACTTTGGCTTTTGTTTGTTCTTCTATCTCTAGTTCCTTCAGGTGTAAGGTTAGATTGTTTATTTGAGATTTTTCTTGTTTCTTGAGGTAGGCTTGTATTGCTATAAACTTCCCTCTTAGAACTACTTTTGCTGCATCCCATAGGTTTTGGATCATCGTGTTTTCATTGTAATTTTTCTCTAGGTATTTTTTGCTTTCCCCTTTGATTTCTTCAGTGATCTCTTAGTTATTTAGTAATGTATTGTTGAGACTCCATGTGTTTATATTTTTTACGTTTTTTTCCCTGTAGTTGATTTCTAATTCCATAACATTGTGGTCAGAAAAGATGCTTATATGACTCAAGTTTCTTAAACTTACTGATGTTGGATTTGTGACCCAAGATTTGATCTATCTTGGAGAATGTTCCATGTGCACTTGAGAAGAATGTGTAATCTGCTGTTTTTAGATGGAATGTCCTATAAATTTCAATTAAATCTAGCAGGTCTATTGTGTCATTTAAAGCTTGTGTTTCATTGTTAATTTTCTGTCTGGATGATCTGTCCATTGATGTAAATGAGGTGTTAAAGTCCCCCACTATTTTTTTGTTACTGTCGAGTTCCTCTTTTATAGCTCTTAGCAGTTGGCTTATGTATTGAGATGCTTCTGTGTTGAGTGCATGTATATTTATAATTGTTATATCTTCTTCTTGGATTGATCCCTTGATCATTATGTAGTGTCCTTCCTTGTCTATTGTAACATTATTTATTTTAAAGTCTATTTTATCTGATATGAGTATTGTTACTCCAGCTTCCTTTTGATTTCCATTTGCTTGGAATATCTTTTTCCGTCCCCTCACTTTCAGTCTGTATGTGTCCATAGGTCTGAAGTGGGTCTCTTGTAGACAGCATATATATGGGTTGTGTTTTTGTATCCATTCAGCTAGCCAGTGTCTTTTGGTTGGAGCATTTAATCCATTCACGTTTAGGGTAATTATCAATATGTATGTTCCTATTACCATTTTCTTAATTGTTATGGGTTTGTTTTTGTAGGTCCTTTTCTTCTCTTGTGCTTCTCACTTAGAGAAGTTCCTTTAGCATTTGTTGTAGAGCTGGTTTGGAGGTGCTGAATTCTCTTAGCTTTTGCTTGTCTGTAAAGCTTTTGATTTCTCCATTGAATCTGAATGAGATCCTTGCTGGGTAGAATAATCTTGGTTGTAGGTTCTTCCCTTTCATCACTTTAAATATATCATGCCACTCCCTTCTGGCTTGTAGAGTTTCTGCTGAGACCTTAGCTCTTAACTTTGGTTGTTCCCTTGTTTGTTATTTGTCATTTTTCCCTTCTTGCTTTCAATAATTTTTCCTTGTCTTATTTTTTGTCAATTTGTTTACTATGTGTCTCCACGTGTTTCTCCTTGGCTTTATCCTGCCTGGGACTCTGCACTTCCTGGACTGGTGTGGCTATTTCCTTTCCCATGTTAGGGGAGTTTTTGACTATATTCTCATCACATATTTTCTTGGATACTTTCTCTTTCTCTTCTCCTTCTGGGACCACTATAATGCGAATGTTGTTGCATTTAATGTTGTCCCAGAGGTCTCTTAAGCTGTCTTCATTTCTTTTCACTATTTTTTTCTTTATTCTGTTCTGTGGAAGTGAATTCCACCATTCTGTCTTCCAGGTCACTTATCCGTTCTTCTGCCTCAGTTATTCCGCTATTAGATTTCGTCTAGTGTATTTTTCATTTCAGTTATTGTATTGTTCATCTCTCTTTGTTTGTTCTTTAATTCTTCTACGTGTTTGTTCTTTAATTCTTCTAGGCCTTTGTTAAACATTTCTTGCATCTTCTCGATCTTTGCCTCCATTCCTTTTCCGAGGTTCTGGATCATCTTCACTATCATTATTCTGAATTATTTTTCTGGAAAGTTGCCTATCTCCACTTCTTTTAGTTGTTTTCCTGGGGTTTTATCTTGTTCATTCATCTGGTACATAGCCCTCTGCCTTTTCATCTTGTCTATCTTTCTGTGAATGTGGTTTTTGTTCCACAGGCTGCAGGCTTGTAATTCTTCTTGCTTCTGCCATCTGCCCTCTCATGGAAGAGACTCTCTAAGAGGCTTGTGCAAGTTTCCTGATGGGAGGGACTGGTGGTGTGTAGAGCTGGGTGTTGTTCTGGTGGGCAGAGCTCAGTAAAACTTTAATCCACTCTTCTACTGATGGGTAGGGCTGGGTTCCCTCCCTGTTGGTTGTTTGGCCTGAGGTGACCCAACACTGGAGCCTACCCAGGCTCTTTGGTGGGCCTAATGGCAGACTCTGGGAGGGCTCATGCTAAGGAGTACTTCCCAGAACTTCTGCTGCCAGTGTCCTTGTACTCATGGTGAGCCACAGCCACCCCCCACCTCTGCAGTAGACTCTCCAAGACCAGCAGGTAGGTCTGGTTCCGTCTCCTATGGGGTCACTGCTCCTTCCCCTTGGTCCCAATGTGCACACTAATTTGTGTGTGCCCTCCAAGAGTGGAGTCTCTGTTTCCCCCAGTCCTGTTGAAGTCCTGCAATTAAATCCTGCTAACCTTAAAAGTCTGATTCTCTAGGAATTCCTCCTTCCATTGCTGGACCCCCAGGTTGGGAAGCCTGACGTGTGGCTCAGAACCTTCCCTCCAGTGATAGGACTTCTGTGTATAAATGTTCTCCAGTTTGTGAGTCACCCACCTAGCAGTTATGGGATTTGATTTTATTGTGATTGCGCCCCTCCTACCCTCTCACTGCAGTTTCTCCTTTGTCTTTGGATGTGGGGTATCTTTTTCGGTGAGTTCTAGTGTCTTCCTGTTGATGATTGTTTAGCAGTTAGTTGTGATTCTGGTGCTCTCACAGGAGGGAGTGGGCACACGTCAGGTCCTTCTACTCTACCATCTTGAACCAATCTCTGAGCTTCCATTCTTAAGCACCAAGCCCCAGCAACCCTTTCTATCTCCTTCTTTCCCTTGATATATATATATATATATATATATATATATATATATATATATATGTAGTTTCTAGTCCAGTAGACAATTTTTTTTTCCCAGAGTGTCTCAAATTACCACCTTCCTATAGATTGCCAAAGTCATTGCCCCTAGCCAGCTCTCTGTGGTGTTTTTGATGAACAAAGTTTTTAGTTTTAATATAGTCAAATGTATCAATCTTTTCCATTGACCTCTTTTTGAATTTTGTTTAATAATTCTTTTCATTTACCAATGTCTGAAGTTATTAGCTTATACTTTCTAATAAAAATATGAAAATTTTATTTTTAATATATGTCATTGGCAGAATGATGCACTCCCCCAAAGTTGTCCATGCCCTTATACCTTGGAATATATTATTATGGCAAAACATATGATCTATGCTATATGGCAAAGAGTTTTTGTAGATGTGATTAAGATTATGGACCTTCAGGTGGTGATTATATATTACTGGTGGGGCCAAACTGATAACATAAGTTTTTAAGAGTCAACAATTTGTGGTCAGAGAGAGATGAATGTGTGAATGTGTGCTGCTTCTGAAATAAAGGGAACTATACACAAGGAACTGAATTCTACCAGCAATCTGAAAGGAGAGGGGATGGATCCTTACCTAGAGTTTCCAGAAACAAACACAGCCCTTCAGACACATTGATTTTAGCTCAATGAGACCCATATCAGACTTCTGACCTACAGAACTGTAAGATAATATTCGGTGGTGATTTAATCCACTAAGCTTGTGGTAGTTCGTTATGACACCAATAGAAAATGAACACAATATATGAGTTCCTTGTTTAACAGCTTTATTAAGATACAAGTCACATACCATAAAACTCATCTGTTTAAAAGTGTACAATTCAGTGGATTTTAGTATATTCACAGATACATGCAAACTTCACTATAGTACATTTTTGAACATTTTTATCACATAAAAAAGAAACTGCACATATATACACTACCAAATGCAAAATAGATAGCTAGTGGGAAGCAGCCGCATAGCACAGGGAGATCAGCTCCTTGCTTTGTGACCACCTAGAGGGGTGGGGTAGGAAGGGTGGGAGGGAGATGCAAGAGGGAAGGGATATGGGGATATATGTATATGTATAGCTGATTCACTTTGTTATACATCAGAAACTAACACACCATTGTAAAGCAATTATACTCCAATAAAGATGTTAAAAATAAATTAATTAATAAAATAAAATAAAATTGTAGTAATTAAAAAAAAAAGAAAGAAACTGCAGATGAGTTAGCTATCATCCCACGGCCCTTATTCTCCCAGCTTTAAGCAACCACGAATCTACTTTCTGTCCTTAATTTCTATATGCAAACATTTATTGAGGTAAAATTCACATAAAATTAACCATTTTAAAGTGAACAGTTCAATGGCTTTTCGTACATTCAGAATATTGTGCAATCACCAATTCTTTGTAGTTCAGAAACTTTTTTATCACCCCAAATAAAACCCTGTACCATTGAGCAGTGCTCCTCACTTCCCCTCCCTTGGCCCCAGCAACTATCATTGACTTTCTGTTTCTGTGAATTTATGTATTCTGCATATTTCATAAATACAGAATAATATAATATGTGAACTTTTATGTCCAGTTCCTTTCTTTTAGCCTAATGTTTTTGAGGTTTCATCCACATTGTAGCATGTATCAGTACTTAATTTCTTTTCATGGCTCTATAATGTTCCATTATATGTATACAGCACAGTTTTTTTTATGCATTCTTCCATTGATGGATATTTGGGCTGTTTTCGTTTTTGACTATTATGAATAATGTTGCTATAAAGATTCATCTACAAGTTTTTCAAAGGACATACATTTCCATTTCTTTTAGGTATATACCTAGGAGTAGAATTTCTGGGTTGTATGGTATTTCTAGATTTAATTTTTAAAGTAACAGATGAACTGTTTTCTACAGTTTATGAAGCTTGTTACATACTATCACCCAGACGCTATTTCCTTTTTCAAAATTATTATTATTACAGCCTCCTAGAAGGTGTGACACTTTACTTATTGTCATTTTGTCATATCTTACTGTCATTTTGACTTGTATTTCCCTAATGACTGATGATTAAGAATCTTTTCAAGTACTTACTGGCCATTTGTATATCTTCTTTAGAGAAATGTGTATTTCAGTCCTTTACCCACTTTTTAAATTGAGTTTTTTTTGTTTTTTTTAAAATTGTTGAGTTGTAAATTTCTTTGTATATTCTGGAAATTATACCATGATCAGATATACTGTTTGCTCCCAATGTGTGGGTTGTTTTTTCACTTTCCTGATATTGTTCTTTAATACAAAAAATATTTTAATTTTGATGAAGTGCATTTTATCTTTTTTTTTCTTTTGTATACTTTTGGTGTCTTAGCTAAGGATCCATTTTCAAGTCCAAAGTCATGAAGACATAACAATATGCTTTATTCTAAGAGTGTTATAATTTTAGATCTTATATTTATGTCATTAATCTATTTTGAGTTCATTTTTATGTATGGCAGGAGATAGGAATCCAGCTTTATTCTTTTACCTGTGAATTTTAAGTTGTCCCAGCACCATTGTTTAAGATTCTATTTTTTGCCATTGAATGATTTTGAAACCCTTGTCAAAAATCATTTGGCTATAGATGTATAGGTTTATTTCTGGGCTGTCAGTTCAGTTTCATTGGTATATATGTCTATACATATGTCACTATCACACTGTTTTGATTAACATAGCTTTGTAGTAAGTTTTGAAATAGGTAACTGTGAGTCCTATTCTTTCTTCACAAGATTGTATTGACTGTTATGGGCAGCTTGCAATTCCATATGAATCTTAGAATCAGCTTATCAATTTCTATGAAGAAGTCTTCTGAAGTTCTGATAGGAATTGCCTTGAATCTGGAGTAGAGTTTGGAGTATTTATAGGGATGATCAAAAGGTTCATTCCACTTTTTCCGTAAGATGGCTGTAGTAGCACTTAGTTGTCTTTAACATCATTCAAAACAATGTTTGTTAGATTGTATGTTATAGCTGCCATATCAGCGTGCATTTAAAAAATGACTTATCAAAATTGTTGAATTTTTGTGTGTCATTTTAATATTGAAGATGGAAGAAAAAAACCAACATTTTCGGCATATTATGCATTATTATTTCAAGAAAGGTAAAAACTCAACTGAAATGCAAAAAAAAAAAAGATTTTTGCAGTGTATGGAGAATGTTCTGTGACTGATCAGACATGTCAAAAGTGGTTTAGGAAGTTTCGTGCTGGAGATTTCTTGCTGGATGATGCTCCATGGTCGGGTAAAAGAGTTGAAGTTGATAGCGATCAAATTGAGAAATTAATTGAGAACAATCAATGTTATACCATGTGGGAGGTAACCAACATACTCAAAATATTCAAATCAAATGTTGAAAATCATTTGCACCAGCTGGGCTATGTTCATTGCTAAGATGTTTGGGTTCCACATAAGTAAAGTGAAGAAAACCTTGACCATATTTCCACATGCATTTCTCTATTGAAATGTAATGAAAATGAACCGATTTTAAAACAAAATGTGGGCTAAAGTCCTTGTCCTGCGGTGAGCCACAGCCACCCCTGCCTAAGCAGGAGACCCTCCAACATTAGCAGGTGGTCACAAGGCATTGAACTGATCTCCCTGTGCTATGAGGCTTCTTCCCACTAGAGTCTGTCATAAAGAATGAACTGAGTGTCTGAACAGGGTCTTGGTCCTCTAGCTGGGTGTCAGGCCTGCACCTTTGAGGTAGGAGAGCCGAGTTAAGGACATTGGTCCACCAGAGACCTCCCTGCTCCACATAATATCAAATGGCAATCTCCCAGAGATCTCCATCTCAATGCTAAGACCCTGCTCCACTCAACGACCAGCAAGCTACAGTTCTGGACACCCTATGCCAAACAACTAGCAAGACAGGAACACAACACCAACCATTAGCAGAGAGGCTGCCTAAAATCATAATAAGATCATAGACACCCCAAAACACACCACTGGACATGGTCCTGCCCACCAGAAAGACAAAATCTAGCCTCATCCACCAGAAAAAATGCACCAATACCCTCCACCAGGAAGCCTACACAACCCATGGAACCAACCTTACCCAATGGGGGCAGACACCAAAAACAATGGGAACTACGAACTTGCAGCTTGCAAAAAGGAGACCCCTAACACAGTAAGTTAAGCAAAATGAGAAGACAGAGAAACACACAGCAGATGAAGGATCAAGGTAAAAACCCACCAGACCAAACAAATGAAGAGGAAATAGGCAGTACACCTGAAAAAGAATTCAGAGTAATGATAGTAAAGATGATCCAAAATCTTGGAAATACAATGGACAAAATAGAAGAAACGTTTAAGAAGGACCTACAAAAACTAAGGAGCAAACAAAGCTGAACAACAAAACAAATGAAATTAAAAATTATCTAGAAGGAATCAATAGCAGAATAACAGAGGCAGAAGAACGGATAAGTGACCTGGAAGATAAAATAGTGAAAATAAATACCGCAGAGCAAAAAAAAAAAAAAAAAAAGAAAAGAATTGAGGACAGCCTCAGAGACCTCTGGGACAACATTAAATGCACCAACATTTGAATTATAGGGGTCCCAGAAGAAGAAGAGAAAAAGAAAGGGACAGAAAATATTTGAAGAATTTATAGTTGAAAACTTCCCTAATATGGGAAAGGAAATAGTTAATCAAGTCCAGGAAGCACATAGAGTCCCATACAGGAAAAATCCAAGACGAAACATGCCAAGACACATATTAATCAAACTATCAAAAATTAAATACAAAGAAAAAATATTAAAAGTAGCAAGGGAAAAGCAACAAATAATATACAAGGGAATCCCCATAAGGTTAACAGCTGATCTTTAAGCAGAAGCTCTGCAAGTCCGAGGGTGTGGCAGGACATATTTAAAGTGATGAAAGGGAAAAACCTACAACCAAGATTACTCTACCCAGCAAGGATTTCATTCAGATTCAACAGAGAAAATAAGATATTTACAGACAAGCCAAAGCTAAGAGAATTCAGCATCAACAAATCAGCTTTACGACAAATGCTAAAGGAACTTCTCTAGGCAGGAAACACAAGAGAAGGAAAAGACCTACAATAACAAACCCAAAACAATTAAGAATGGTAATAGGAACATACATATCAATAATTACCTTAAATGTAAATGTATTCAATGCTTCAACCAAAAGATATAGACTGGCTGAATGGATACAAAAACAAGACCCATATATATGCTGTCTACAAGAGACCCACTTCAGACCTAGGGAAACATACAGACTGAAATGGAGGGGATGGAAAAAGATATGCCATGCAAATGGAAATCAAAAGAAAGCTGGAGTAGCAATTCTCATATCAGACACAATAGACTTTAAAATAAAGACTATTACAAGAGACAAAGAATGACACTACATATTCATCAAGGAATCAATCCAAGAAGAAGATATAACAATTGTAAATATTTATGCACCCAAGATAGGAGTGCCTCAACACATAAGGCAAATACTAAGAGCCATAAAAGGGGAAATCGACAGTAACACAATCATAGTAGGGGACTTTAACACCCCACTTTCAACAATGGAAGGATCATCCAAAATGAAAATAAATAAGGAAACGCAAGCTTTAAATGATACATTAAACAAGATGGACTTAATTGATATTTATAGGACATTCCATCTAAAAACAACAGAATACACTTTCTTCTCAAGTGCTCATGGAACATTCTCCAGGATAGATCATATCTTGGGTCACAAAGCAAAACCTGGTAAATTTAAGAGAATTGAAATAGTAACAAGTATCTTTTTCTACCACAACACTATGAGACTAGATATAAATTACAGGAAAAAATCTGTAAAAAAATACAAACACATGGAGGTTAAACAATACACTACTTAATAACCAAGAGATCACTGAAGAAATCAAAGAGGAAATCAAAAAATACCTAGAAACAAATGACAATGAAAACATGATGTGCCAAAACCTATGGGATGCAGCAAAAGCAGTTCTAAGAGGGAAGTTTATAGCAATACAAGCCTACATCAAGAAACAGGAAACATCTCGAATAAAAAACCTAACCTTGCACCTAAAGCAATTAGAGAAAGAAGAACAAAAAAACACCCAAAATTCAGCAGAAGGAAAGAAATCACAAAGACCAGGTCAGAAAAAAATGAAAAAGGAATGAAGGAAATGATAACAAAGATCAATAAAACTAAAAGCTGGTTCTTTGAGAAGATAAACAAAATTGATAAACCATTAGCTAGAGTCATCAAGAAAAAAAAGGAGAAGACTCAAATCAATAGAATTAGAAATAAGAAAGGAGAAGTAACAACTGACACTGAAGAAATAAAAAGGATGATGAGATATTACTACAAGCAATACTATGTCAATAAAATGGACAACCTGGAAGAAACGGACAAATACTTAGAAAAGCACAACTTTCCGAGACTGAACCAGGAAGAAATAGAAAATATGAACAGACCAATCACAAGCACTGAAATTGAGAGTATGATTAAAAATTTTCCAACAAACAAAAGCTGAGGACAAGATGGCTTCACAGGCGAATTCTATCAAACATTGAGAGAAGAGTTAACAACTATCATTCTCAAAATCTTCCAAAATATATCAGAGGGAGGAACACTCCCAAACTCATTCTACGAGGCCACCATCACCCTGATAACAAAAGCCGACAAAGAGGTAACAGAAAAAGAAAACTACAGGCCAATCTCACTGATGAACATAGATGCAAAAATCCTCAGCAAAATACTAGGAAACAGAACCCAGCAGCACATTAAAAGGATTATACACCATGATGAAGTGGGGTTTATCCCAGGAATGCAAGGATTCTTTAGTATAGGCAAATCAATCAATGTGATAAATCATATTAACAAATTGAAGGAGAAAAACCATATGATCATCTCAATAGATGCAGAAAAAGCATTTGAAAAAATTCAACCCCCATTAATGATCAAAACCCTCCAGAAAGTAGGCATAGAGGGAACTTACCTAAACATAATAAAGGCCATAGGTGACAAACCCACAGCCAACATCATTTTCAATGGTGAAAAACTGAAACCATTGTCACTAAGATCAGGAACAAGACAAATTTGTCCACTCTCACCACTATTATTCAACATAGTTTTGGAAGTTTTAGCCACAGCAATCAGAGAAGAAAAAGAAATAAAATGAATCCAAATTGGAAAAGAAGAAGTAAAGCTGTCACTGTTTGCAGATGACATGCTACTATACATAAAGTATTCTACAGATGCTACCAGAAAACTGCTAGAGCTAATCAATGAATTTGGTAAAATTTAAGGATACAAAATAATGCACAGAAATCTCTTGCATTCCTTTACAGTAAAAACAAAATATCTGAAAGAGAAATTAAGGAAACACAGGAAACACTCCCATTCACCATTGCAACAAAAAGAATAAAATACCTAGGAATAAACCTACCTAAGGAGACAAAAGACCTGTATGCAGAAAACTATATGACACTGATGAAAGAAATTAAAGATGATACAAACAGATGGAGAGATATACCATGTTCTTGGATTGGAAGAATCAACATTGTGAAAATGACTATACCACCGAAAGCAATCTACAGATTCAATGCAATCCCTATCAAACTACCAATGGCATTTTTCACAGAACTAAAACAAAAAAATTCTCAATTTGTATGGAAACACAAAAGACCCCGATTAGCCAAAGCAATCTTGAGAAAGAAAAGCGGAGCTGGAGGAATCAGGCTCCCAGACTTGAGACTCTACTACAAAGCTACAGTAATCAAGACAGTATGGTACTGGCACAAAAACAGAAATATAGATCAATGGAACATGATAGAAAGCCCAGAGAAAAACCCACGCACATATGGTCACTTTATTTTTGATAAAGGAGACAAGAATATACAATGGAGAAAAGACAGCCTCTTCAATAAGTAGTTCTGGGAAAACTGGATAGCTACATGTAAAAGAATGAAATTAGAACACTCCCTGACACCATTCACAAAGATAAACTCAAAATGGATTAAAGACCTAAATGTAAGGTCAGACACTATAGAACTCTTAAAGGAAAACATAGGCAGAATACTCTATGACATACATCACAGCAAGATCCTTTTTGACTCACCTCCTAAAGAAATGGAAATAAAAACAAAAATAAACAAATGAGACCTAATGAAACTTAAAAGCTTTTGCACAGCAAAGGAAAACATAAAGAAGATGAACAGAGAACGCTCAGAATAGGAGAAAATGTTTGTAAGTGAAGCAACTGACAAAGGATTAATCTCCAAAATTTATAAGCAGCTCATGCAGCTCAATATCAGTAAATCAAACAACCCAATCCAAAAATGGGCAGAAGACCTAAATAGACATTCTCTCAAGAAGATATACAGATTGCCAACAAACACATGAAAGGATGCTCAACATCACTAATCATTAGGGAAAAGCAAATCTAATCTACAGTGAGGTATCACCTCACACCAGTCAGAATGGCCATCATCAAAAAATCTACAAACAATAAATGCTGGAGAGGATGTGGAGAAAAGGGAACTCTCTTACCCTGTTGGTGGGAATGTAAATTGATACAGCCACTATGGAGAACAGTATGGATGTTCCTTAAAAAACTAAAAATAGAACTACCTTATGATCCAGCAATCCCACTCTGGGCATATACCCTGAGAAAACCTTAATTCAAAAAGTGTCATGTACCACAATATTCATTGCAGCTCTATTTATCTTTACAATAGGCATGACATGGAATCAACTGAAGTTTCCATCGCCAGATGAATGGATAAAGAAGATGTGGAACATATATACAATGGAATAATCCTCAGCCATAAAAAGAAACAAAATTGAATTATTTGTAGTGAAGTGGATAGACATAGAGTCTGTCATACACAGTGAAGTAAGTCAGAAAGAGAAAAACAAATACCGTATGCTAATATATATATATGAAATCTAAAAAAAAACATAAAAAGTTTCTAAAGAATCTAGGAGCAGGATAAGAATAAAGACACAGACGTAGAGAATGGACTTGCGGACACGGGGAAGGGGAAGGGGAAGCTGGGACAAAGTTAGAGATTGGCATGTACATATATACACTACCAAATGTAAAATAGCTAGCTTGTGGGAAGCAGCTGCATAGCATAGGGAGATCAGCTCGGTGCTTTTTGACCACCTAGAGGGGTGGGATATGGAGGGTGGGAAGGAGATGCAAGAGGGAGGAGTTATGGGGATATATGTATATGTATAACTGATTCACTTTGTTATAAAGCAGAAACGAACACACCATTGTAAAGCAAGTATACTCCAATAAAGATGGATGTAAAAAAAAAAAGAACAAAAAAACCCCATAAAAAAACAAATTGTGATGGGCAATGAAAAGTGGATACTGTACAATAATGTGGGACAGAAGAGATCATGGGGCAATCAAAATGACCACCATCAACCACAACAAAGGCCAGTCTTCATCCAAAGAAGTTGATGTTTTATATATTATGAGATTGGAAGGGAGTCTTCTCTTATGAGCTCCTTCTGGAAAACCAAATGATGAATTCCAACAAGGACTGCTCCCAATTAGACCAACTGAAAGCAGCACTAGACAAGAAGTGTCCAGAATTAAGCAACAGAACACATAATCTTCCATTAGGATAATGCAATGCTGCATGTTTCTTTAATGACCAGGCAAAAACTGTTACAGCTTGGCTGGGAAGTTCTGATTCATCTGCCATACTCACCAGACATTGCACGTTTGGATTGCTGCTGTATTCACCAGACATTACATCTTCAGATTTCCATTTATTTTGGCCTTTACAAAATTCTTTTAATGGAAAAAATTCAATTCCCTGAAAGATTGTAAAAGGCACCTGGAACAGTTCTTTGTTCAAAAATGATAAAAAGTTTTGGGAAGATGGAATTATGAAGTTGATTGAAAAATGGCAGAAGGTAGTCGAACAAAAGGGTGAATACGTTGTTCAATAAAGTTCTTGGGGAAAATGAAAAATGTATCTTTTATTTTTACTTAAAAACTGACTCGAAAAAACAACAACAACAACAACAAAAAAAAAACTGAAAGCACTCTTTGACCAACCCAACACTTCTCAGCAATATTGTCTTCTGATCCATGAACATGGGATGTTTTCCCCTCAATGTTTTCATTCATCTTTAATTTCTTTCAACAGTGTTTTATAGTTTGCAGAGTATTAGTTTTGTACTTCTTTTGTTAAATTCATTCCTAAGTACTTTATTCTTGTTCATCCATAATTACTTCTATGTCCTTTCCTTCTTTTGTGTGTGTATGGATTCACATTGCCATATAGGTTTAATATCTTTCAGGCTGAAGAACTTCTTATCTTGAATGAGGTCTACTGTCTTCAAATTATCTCAGTTTTTTAAAATTTGGAAATGTCTTTTCATTTTTGAAAGATAGCTTTGTTGGATATAGAATTTACAGTAGACAACAGTATTTTTCTTTGAGCACCTTGAATATGTTATCCACCTGCCATCTGGCATCTATTTCTGAGAAGCCAACTATTAATCTCAAAAACATTTTTGTCCTTGACTTTCATCATTTTTACTAGGATATATCTGTCTGTGAATCTCTCTGCATTTAGTTTTTTGGAGTTTATTGAACTTCCTTTCTTCAAGTATTGCTTCTGTTCTTTTCTCTCTTTTTATTTCTTCTAGAATTTACATTATGCATATGTTGGTGTCTATAATGGTGGCATACATTTCTCTGAGGCTCTCATTATTTTTCTTTATTCTTTATGTTCTTTGATATACACTGAGTGTGGTTTTAACTTTCTTTTATTTTTTAACTTGAAAATATCCATTAAAATTTCTATCTCTATTGATATTCTCTATGATGTGACATTGGCATATTACCTTTTTACATCTTTAAACATTGTTTACTTTATTTCTTTGAACACATTTATAAAGGTTACTTTCAAGTCTTTTTCTCTTTAATCTGACATCTGGTTTCCTCGACTGGCAGCTTTGTTGCCTGTTTTTTTTTTTCTGATGTGTGGGTCTTACATTCCAGTTTTCTTTCATGTCTCATAATTTTTTGTTAGAAAGTAAATATTTTAAATAATATAGTGTAGCAACTTTGGATATTGCCCTCCCACCCTGCCCCAGGCCTGTTAGTGTTATTTTCTTGAGGTGTTACTGCTGACACTAAAAACTGAGTTAGAAGAAAAAGGAAGTGACAGAGATACAGAGAATAATCAAATAGACTGCTAAGATTGAGAAAGCCAGTAGGTCAAGATTGTTTATTAACTTCTACTGCAAGAAATCTCATGCTTATTGCAGCTGAGCCATATTATTGTTTGGTCCCCACTTAGAATGCTTTTCCATTTTTTAGCATGAGTTTATTCGTTTTTTAAGCACTGTTTATTTTTTATTTTTATTCATTGACTCCTTCTTATGTTACAGGCATTATAGAAAGAATCCTATATAAATTATCCAACAATTTTCACAAGAGCAATTTAAAATACATGTTATCACACCTTTTTTTTTTTTTTTTTTTTTTTTTTGGCTGTGTTGGGTCTTCGGTTCGTGCGAGGGCTTTCTCTAGTTGCGGCAAGCGGGGGCCACTCTTCATCGCGGTGCGGGGACCGCTCTTCATCGCGGTGCGTGGGCCTTTCACTATCGCGGCCCCTCCCGTTGCGGGGCACAGGCTCCAGACGCGCAGGCTCAGTAGTTGTGGCTCACGGGCCCAGCTGCTCCGCGGCATGTGGGATCTTCCCAGACCAGACCAAGGCTCGAACCCATGTCCCCTGCATTAACAGGCAGACTCTCAACCACTGCGCCACCAGGGAAGCCCTATCACACCTTTTATGAGTGAGAACATTTTGTTTCAAAGAGATTAAATGGCTTGTTCAGGAGTACATGCTAGTAAGTAGCAGAGCCAGGATCCCATCTCAGATATGTCTGATTCTAAAGCCTGGGCTCTGAATAACGACTGTATTCTTCTCCTTTTTGGCTAAGCTACAAGTAAATCTCTTTGCTATGGACATTTCGGTCATAGACCCTGAAATACCAGTAACTAGCTGGGGGTCAGAGTTTGCCGAACACTAGGATAGGGGAACATTTGAATTTATTTGCTGAAATTCACAGTAACCATACATATTCACTACTGAATCAGATGGTCATCAAATGTGATACTGTGGAGGCAGTTAGCATGATTCTATCCTTCTTTCTGGTGTGGAAGACGGTTCATAATCTTTTGCTGGCACCTCCCAGGCCTCACTCCTCAATCCTCACCCCACCCCTCCAGTCCTCCCCAAAAGCTCCAGCATGCCCAATGATCCATCCACATGTAGTCATTTTCCTAACAAGCGTTTTTGTTCTGCTTTGTCATGAATTTATACATCTGTTGTCACTTGATGAGTTGGTCTAGTTAAGAGAGACTGATTTTTAAAAAATTTCTAAGTAAGATTCATATTAAACAATTCATTTATAACTTTATCTCATCTGTACCTCTCTGACCCTGACTTGCCTCTGCCCCTAAAATGTGCTACCCCTGTTGTAACACCTATGGTGCTATTCAGAACAGTGGGAAAAGGCAAAAAGCAAAAGTAAAGGGAGAGGAGGGAAAAATTAATATATATTATATAATACATAATTTAAATATATAATATATATTTCTTTTACTATTTGGTGCATTTAAGTTTATGAAAGGAAGACATATATACTATAATAATGTGTTAGTAATATAATTATATATATAATGATATATACACATATATATCAGTATATATGATATATACTATATATATGTATTAGTCTTCCTTTCACAAACTTAAATGCACTGAATAGTAAAATCAAAATATATAAAGCAACTTGGCACAGTTACTATATATATATCTCCTTATCCTGGCTCCTTATGGTAGAGAATAGTATTTACAAGTCAAGATATGGGCATGAGGCATGCTGAGTACTATTGGGATGTTCTTTCTCTTAGATCCTTTCAATGGCTGGAGCTAAGAAATATATGAGTGTGTATGTATTTATGCATGTTCTTATATATGCATGTATATGCACAAATAGAAAACCATGAGATCAACACTAATAACTTCAGTTTCTATCCAACACCACAAGGCTGATTCTAGCTTTCTGCCTTTCCTTATTTCTAACTAACTCCCTTCTCTCACAGTTAGAAACCTAACTCTTATTATCCTCACCATATTTACTAACTTGATCAAGTTTCCCAGTATATAACCAATCCCCTTGTTGTACTGCTATTGATACCTACTGTGTAGACATCCTCCTACTCAGCTTGGACTTTGCTAAACCACTGTGGAGTCACTGATTTTCTCCACACCACCACGGTCAACTTCAATGGTTGCTCTTCCCATTCTGCTTGGACTCTAACACTTGGACCATGCAGTTGCTCTCTTCACTCCACTGAGGCTTCTAACTCCACACTTGGCCACTATCTTTACTCCTCCAACACCATGAATTCCTAGCTTGCGTGTTCCTCTCTAATGTGTCCTTGACTAAATTATCCTGGAAGAAATGAAGGACGGAAGGAAGGAAGGAAGGAAGGAAGGAAGGAAAGAAGGAAGGAAGGGAGAGAGGAAGGAAGGAAGGAAGGGAGGAAGGGAGGAAGGAAGGAAAAGGGAGGCTAATATCACTAGAAAACAAAGCCTAAGACAATATCAACAGAAAGAAAATTAAAGATGAATATTACTTGTAAGGTGGATATTGAAAATATGAGCAAACTTAATTCAGCAAAGTGTGATAAAAATACATCTAATCAAGTTGAGTTCAACCAAGGACAACAAAGATGTTTTCACATTCTAAACTGTTAATGTAATTCAGTACCTTACAGGCTTAAAGGATAAATAAATATGATCATTTCAATAGATGCAAAAAGCATTTGATAAAATTCAATACCCCTTTTTAGATAAAACTTCGAGAAGTATTAATAAGACATTTTCTTAACCTGAAGTAGCAAACCAGCAACATTCCTCAACAAATATCATAATTAATAATGGAATATTACAAAAATTTTCTTAAAGATCAGGCAAAAAACAATGAAGCCCAAAGTTGTTGCTTCTGTTCATCATTTTACATTTTCTAGAATGTGAAATAACAAAGTAAAAGAAGATGAATATTTTAGGATTAAAAAGTAAAAGATAAAACTGTCATTCAAGATTTTATTTTTATCTAAATAGAATCACTAGAAAATGTTCAGTCAGATAATGAAAGTTATTATGAGAGTACAGCAAGTGTGCTGGATATAGAATCAATACATGAAAATCAATGTATTACTTTATATCAGGAACAAATAGTAATCTAAATTTGCAAAAAATATTATTTACAAAACAAGTTACATGACACCTTATCTAATAAAATTTACCTTTATGGGAAAATATTTTATTTAAAAACCTCTAAGCAAGACCTAAACAGTTGGAAAGATATGCTATATATGAAAGAAAAGACTTTTCTACTGTCAAGTTATCTATTCTCTATTAATTGAACTATGAGCTAACTACAATTTGAATAAAAATCCCAACAAGATTTTTCCTGGTACTTGAAAGGTGATTCTAAAATTTTATTGGGAGAGCAGAAGACCAAGGCTATCTAAGATAATTTTGAAGAGGAATATAAAAGGATGATGCTTTCCTTACAAGTTATACAGATTTATTTAAATGCCAAATATTTAAGAAGGGTAAGGTATCTGCATTATTAAGTATAAAGATATATTAAAATGCTGAAATATTTAAAATTATTAGAGATGATCCAGTGGAATAGAACAGGAAGTCCCCAAAATGGATAGTATCCTTTGAAGCATAGAATTTTTTGATTTTGATAATGCACAATATATTTAATTTTTTCCCTTGGGCTTTTGGTGTCACATCTAGGAAACGATTGCCAAACATAAGGACATGAAGATTAACCAGTATGTTTTCTTTTCTTCCAGGAGTTTTATAGTTTTAACTCTTACATTTAGGCCTTTGATCCATTTTGAGTTAATTTTCAAATATGGTGCAAGGTAAAGATCCACTTTCATTATTTTGCATGTGACTGTCCCGTTGTCCCAGCACAATTTGTCGGAAAGACTGCTATTTTCCCATTAAATTGTTCTGGTACCCTTATCAAAAATTACTTGACCATAAAAACCTGGTTTTATTTCTGGACAAAGAGACAAATTAAATTGTTTAGTTTTTGGTCCCTTCAGTGTGAAATCAATATAGCTTGGAGAGTTCCTTAAAAACTTACATTTCTTACAATTTGGTAACTATAAGAGCTTTTATTTTCTGAGACACTAGTACTGTCCTTATTATGCCTACATTATTTTGTTTACTCCTCAGAGTAACCCTAAAAAATGGGTATTGTTATATGATCACTGCTGATGAGACAGAGAATATAATGAGTCATAGCAAACACTTAGGGGTCATACCGCCTTGGTTGAATTCTGACTTTACCATCACCTTTGTAGCATGGCCAAGGCACTTAAGTTCTTGGTATTTCAGTTTCCTCATTTGTAAAATAGCACATACCTCATAGGATTGGTGTGAAGATTAAGTAATTTAATATACATAAAACACTTAAATTAGTCCTTGGCTCAAAGAGCTATATAAATGTTATAATTGTTTCAAATATAGGAAGACTTGGATACATAAAATTAGGCCATTTGCTTCAGGTAATTAATTGAGAAATTGATGTATTTTATATAGCAAATGAGTTCTGTGCTTTTGCTCCTGACCACTCTGCTTTATGCCTCCCATGCTGTTTATTTAGATGATTATTTTTTATTGTTTTATGGGTGACTGGTAATGCCTATTCTTAAAATTTCCCAGGTGACAAGGGTTTAAATTTAAATAGAATTTTGGAAAAGTGATCTTCATTTGTCCATGTGTTAGGTTGGTCTCCAAATTGTCTTCTGAGGAATCTTTTGGTCCTGCCTATAGGTACTTTGTTAGCTAACTTGTGTCGAGTCGAAGTGAGATGTGATCCATTCATTTATGTCATTGTCAGACTGTAATTTTATAACCTACTACACAGATGACTGTTATTGTGTTAGCCTGCTTTTACCTAACTGATAACATATAATACAGGTTTTCCCTGATATCTGAAAGTAGAGCATTCCTATGAAACATTTTGTTAGCTGAAATGATGTAAACCTTAGGACACATATTGCTAATAGATGAACAAAATAAATCAAGGTAAAGCACAGATGCTCACAGACACAGTTCAAAGCTATGGCAGCCTGATGCTGAGATGCTGACAGTAGTTGCCAGGGAAGGAGCTTGGCGGTGCCACTCATGCTGCTTGGGGTGTGAGTTGCCTCTATAAAGGCTTGCTGCAAAACAAATGCTGAAGCTCTTTTTACTTTTTGTTTTTTTTCCTAAAAGAGAAAATCCTCTTCTGATTCCTTTTGGTTAGCAAAAACAAATATTAATGTAGGTCTTTAACAAAAGCAAAGTGGTATAAAGCAAACTTTCAAAAAGCAAGGGAAGTCTGTATCTGCATGTTAAGTTTTATACAGATAGTGTATACTCAAATCTTAAGTCTTTACTGTTTACCAAAAGCTTTGGGTCAAAAGAGAATTCCTGAGAAACATTCAGTCCATCCATTCCTGCAGATGTTTAAAATGTATTATTAATTGAAGTCAGATCATCAGAGGACTGTGCCTCTGGTTTGCATTATCATGTCCCCTTATAAAACGATTTAAAATAGATTTAATTTTGGAATTACGCAAATAAGTTAAGTTGAGGATATGTAAGTAATAGTTCTACAAGTTCTGTTTTATATATATATTATATGTAAAGGATTTTATTCAACTCAAAACATTTATTAAATTTGTGACATGTGCCGTATATTCTACTAAGCTCTGGATATGCAAAAACAGTCAAGGCATGATCTTACCTCTGAAGGACTTATGGATTTGCAAGCACAGAGTAAACAAATAAGTGCATAAAACTGTTATAGCTGACATGACCACATTATATATCGACAACAGCAAGGTAAAATGAATCAAGAGTTCAATTTCATCTGAAAGGTCTGGAAGGGCTTCATGGTAAAAGGGAAGACATAAAGATAGTAAAAGAAGGTAGGTTCATCTTTCTAAAAGGCTTGTATGCAGAAGGAAAGTGATAAGGTGGTGTTATATTGAGGGAAGGGTCAAGTCTTCTTTTGTTTATTTGTTTTGGTTTGTGTGTAATGGGGAAGATTTGAATAGGCTTTAAAGAATGGGGAGAAAACCATTAAAAAGAGAAATACTTGCTTGCTTACCATCTCTCACCCCTTAGATTGGAAGTGGCCATAAATATGGCAGCTCACATTCCTGGTGCAAGTTGCTAGTGCCAGAGGGAGCAATATGGTCCTTATTCTCAAGTAATTATGGAAATGTTTTTAATCTGTCTGGTGGCTTCCAGAAATACTGGTGAAAGGGCTTGGCTTTATTTAACATAACTTGGAGCATTCCAGGGACCGAGGCCACTTCCTGGATGGCATTTGCTGAGTTTCTAAACATGATAGTATTGACCATAGCACTATGGGAGAAGTCTAGACAAGCAATAGGCAATTTGGCAAGTTTGGGAATGAAGAAGTTAGGAAAGGAGAATAAAGGCTTTTTAAAATTTCCTGTGTCCATTGAGGAATCAAGAAGGACACATACATGAGCAGAGCTGGATACAGGCTCAGAAGAGATGTGAGAAGACCCTAAAGTTTCATCTCTGCCTGATCTCCAAGCTCCACACAAGCAAGAAGTGAAGGTGAAAGCAAAGTTGTAAATGGCATAGCTAAGTTTTGAAGGACTGCCCCCACACAGAGCCAATCTGCAAAGACTAGGAGATTCTTTTTATCTTTTTCTTTTTTGTTTTTTTGCTAAAAGAATTTGAAGAGAACTCTGTGAAAACACTTGGAACACAGAGTTCAGTGGTCATACACAACAAAAATACAGACTTTGCAAAAGTAGTTTGGGAAAGTCAGTAAACCAGATAAACAACAACAACCCACAACAAGTAGCAACAATAAATCCTGGGAAGGGGGCGAATCTGATTTCCAGAGTTGCCATATTATATTTTAAATGTCCTGTTTTCAGAAAAAATTATGAGCCATACAAAGAAATAAGAAAGCCTTCTTTATTCAAAAGTAAAAAACAAATTAATAGAAACTGTCCCTGAGGAAGCACAGAGATTGAATTTACTAAACAAAGACTTTAAATCAAGGGTCTTAAATATCTTCAAAGAGCTGACAGAAATCAGGGGCAAAGAACTCAGCTAGGCGCACCACCTATCACTAAACAAAGAATATCATTAAAGAGATAGAACTTATGAAATGGAACAAAGTACAATGGCATAGGGGAAAGATTTAACCTGATCCAAAAAGGACACTTAAAAAAAATGAGACTGATGTTAAAAGGTGAGGAGGGTTGCATCTACAGAGAAGGTTTAAGAACAGGTTTGGAGAATTAAAGGGACGTCACAACTGAGAGCTTCTTTTGCTCTGAGTCAAGGTCAATCGCTGAGAGGAGAGGATAATTTCTACAGGTTTGAGAAAGCTTGAAGATGAACATTCGGATAAAATAAGACTTAATATTCAGTTGACACTGGAAATCAGGAATTGAGGTGGTGGGACTCTGAGCCATTGTGATATCTCCTCATCAACCACCGAGTAGGAGCAGAAAGGGACTGTTGTCATATTGATCCAAAATTCTTGAACTCTTAACCAGTAAAATCTCTTATTGCTCTTTTAATAGTATTTCTTACTAGTATCATTATCAGGAAAGGGTGCTTTTCCTAAATAATATTTTACTTTAACCTCCAACTGTCTGCACTGAAAACTTTTTTCATCAGGTGTTAAGATTACAGAACAAATTTCTATTTCACTTATAGAAACTGCAAAGAATCATAGGGTATGCATTTCTACAGGTAGATTTTTAATTCTTAGTTTTTCTTGACCAGCTTTCCTATAACAACATTTCATAAAATTGATATTACTTAGAATTCAGTTCTAGGAATTTTAGCTAGGTAGCTGAACACTGCATGCTCTATCCTCTTCTTTGACAGTCACGAATTACATTCATATTATCCAGTGTTTCTGTGATAAATAATTTAACTATTTTTAAAGCCAGCTTTTCTCATATTTATTTGTTACTGCAGAACATTTTGCAAAACACAGCACTGTATGAGATACCAGTCTGAACAATTCTGCCTTAAGCCACTTATTTCATTATCTTGTGTTTTATATGTTTTTGTTTCTTTCTAAAGTGCCTTGAAATCTTTGTCACTTGAGAAAGGCCAGGGAGACCAATGGGTCTCTAGATTGAGGGAGGAGGTGCTTTCCTCTGACTCTTATAGGTTAGTTTACTCCCAGGAAGTAGTCTACCCATTTCATATCAACATCTTCTCCTTTCCCTAATTCAATTTAAATGCTGTTTTCCCATTTTGAGGGGTTCATTTGTTTGTTTAATATAGAATATAACAAGAAGGAAACACAAATGACCCATAGGTTGACTGCTTAGTGAACCTCTGATGATATTAACAAACAGAAAAGTGATATGTTAGGCACTTCTGGAAAGAAATTCCAGATATTACAAAATAATATAATGCTATAGATGTTATCCTTCCTAAAGGAAACCACTGTTAATAGTTTCTTGACTTGATTTCAAGATAAAAGCTCATATAACAGTAAATAAATATACTTTAAAAATAA
Organism: Balaenoptera borealis; assembly: GCF_965194805.1. NCBI lineage: Eukaryota > Metazoa > Chordata > Mammalia > Artiodactyla > Balaenopteridae > Balaenoptera > Balaenoptera borealis. Next base: position 16,195,522 of record NC_138871.1, read on the forward strand.
GCAAACATTATCATACTATGTTGATTTACTAACTTTTGGCTTTTTCCCCCTTAAAATACATAAAAGGAACTTTTCTGTATAATTATAAAGTGTGGCTGCCTCACTGTTTTTACGAGTTACACATCATTAAAGGAAGAAAAAAAACCAGAATTAACCACTCCTCTTAAAAACTTGACATAACAGGGTAAATTCTCAGGAATATAATTCCTAAGTCAAAAAGAATGGACATCCATTTACATACAACCAGAAATACATGATATTGCCATTTTCTTCTTGTCATCATATTTTGAAGAAGACATTGTGAAGCCAGCATACATGCAGTGAGGGTGCAAATGTCAGGAAACCAAGTCATGTGAGAACAGATTAAGAATGGGTTGCTGATCCTCAGGTAAAAATAGCTAGAGAAAATTTATTAATTTGCATTAAAGCATGAATGAATTCTACTCATCCTACTTAATCTTCCCAGTGTAGTTGTATTTCATAAGAAAACTATTTTAACATGAGCTATTTTCTAATTATAGGATTTTAGGCAGTGCAAGAAATTATTAAGTACAGGTAAAATTTAAAACAAAATGAAAACAAGAGTTGTCAGAGTTTTTGACTTACAGGGTTCAAGACTCTACCACATTAATCTTGTAACAGCTTCCTTACTGAATCTATTACTCTTTTTCCTCCTTGGAAAGGGAACTGTATTAAAGGATTATAAGAAACTATAGATGATTTACACTATAGATCAAAATAGTTGATCACTTTATTTTCTAAAGTTGAGTTTTGACAAATGTATCAGGAAAAGAAAGCTCTGAATGAGGGCAAGGAGAGGGGAAAAATGATATTCAATTTTGGACCATGACCTCTTTAAGAGAGAGACTGGCTTGATCTTGGGGTACCTTTTTGGGGGAAAGAAGGCAGCTATAGAGAATGAATAATTGCCTCAAGGATGAAGCTGAGTCTCATAGAATGGGAGTATGAAAACTGCCTAGTCTATTTCTCATCTCTTCTTTACTATTTTCTCTTTCTCTCTCTGTCAAAATTAATTCAGTACTATCTGCTCAATAATGTTTTTGGGAGAGCAGGACGTCAGGTGCAGCCCTCCTAACTCCTCTCATTCAAGTCCTAAGAAGGCAAGGTCATGTCTTCACCTGTTTTTCCCTGATTTCCAATTCAGATCCTCTTTCCACGTTCTACGTAGAGTGTGTACATATTGTTTGGAATTCTCACATTACTACCACTTTTTTCTTGCCTTCTTAGAAATGCTTCTTGTCCTATTTTATTCATGGAATTCTAGTGGGTCATTCCATATACCTAAGTAATTCTGCCTCCTTAATCACATTTGATTGGCTTTACACCAATCAGGGTTGGCCAGCCGAATTCTTCCCTTGGACTTTTTCAGGCGGACTACTTCATGCCTTCTTGAATACAAGCAAGGGAGGGTCCAGAACACTGAAGACTGAACCTTCACCTGAAACATTCACCTGAGTTTCAAAGAAATAAGTTCACTTTTCTCCTCTTGCCATTTCTCAAGGGAAGGTGGGGTTCTCATGGGAAGGATTAAATCAATAAAGTTGAAATAAAGACATCATGTTTTAATTGGACATTTGAGTGAAACAAAAGTAAAATTTGCAGTGTACAATAACAAATCTGATCATTCTGACTCATGGTGATACGAACATTCTAAACTCTCAAGAGTGGCACTGCAGATGATACCATTTCATAAAAAATATAGGCACAGACAAGTTAGATGTTCTTCCCTAGAAAACTTTTAAACTACTGTAAATACCCAGTGAAAATAAAGGAAAAGAAAAAAAATTAACCAACCAGCTAGCACAGAGTAAACTTTAGGTAATTCACCTTTGATGGACGGTTTTGATTGCACGTGGAAAGTTATTTTGGAATTTGAAGATTTTTTTTTCTGAATTCTTTTTTTTTAAGGTAGTTTAAGACAACAGTCTTGAAAAATGTTTCCCAAGGTCACAATCTATCTTTGACTGGGCATCTTCCATGAAGATATGAATTTAAGGAACAAAATAAAAATTGATTTGTCTAAAGAAAAAAATATAATGGATACTTTTTGGTAAATGTGATTTATGGTAACTGATGGCTTGGGTTGTGAACTTTCATTTTATAAATCAGAAAATAAATCTTATGATATAGAGATTGATGCTAATTATGAAACTCAAGTCTAAAACATATCAGATCTTTTTTTTTTTTTCCTATACCCGGAGTTCTATACCAGGACCTTATTTAAAACAATAATTCAAAAAGCATTATTTGGGCTTCCCTGATGGTGTAGTGGTTAAGAATCCGCCTGTCAACGAGGGGACATGGGTTTGAGCCCTGGTCCGGGAAGATCCCACATGCTGCAGAACAACTAAGCCCACAAGCCACAACTACTGAGCCCGCATGCTACAAGTACTGAAGCCCGCTCACCTAGATCCCAGGCTCCACAACAAGAGAAGGCACCATAATGAGAAGCCCGCACATTGCAAGGAAGAGTAGCCCCCACTCACCACAACTAAAGAAAGCCCATGTGCAGCAACGAAGACCCAATGCAGCAAGAAAAAAAAAAAAAAAGAAAGAAAAAAGAACCACCAAAAAGCATTATTCAAAAATGGATTTGTTAATGGAACAATTTTATAAATGTCTTTATTCCCAAATAACTATGAAACAGGGAGAAACCAAAATGTTAAAACAAAACCAAAATTGAATTAATAATGAATAATGCTCTTCAAAAGTAACAATAGTAATGAAGCTCCAATCCAACTTATAGCATCTATTTCTATATTCAGATAAAGAAATGACCAGTTGTGCTGCAGGCTCTGGCAAAGGAAATCAGTCTCGAGAGGCAATGTATCAAGATATCAGGGTTTGGGGGATAATAAGGAGAGGGGTTGAGGTTAGAGATATAGGTGACCCAAAGAGCCAAAATGAATTCACTTCCTAATGCACCAGCCTGGTAGGTAAAGCAAACGCTTAGTCATCTTTATATTCTACTTGGCTCCAAAATGTTTGAACAAACAGCCTGCAAATACATAGAAAATGTACAAAATAACAGATTAAAAGGATGGTGAAAGAAAAAAGTAGAGATGCAGAGGAGAGCCACGAATAAGAATAAAAGTGCTCATTGGAGTGACCTAAATTCTTGCTATAGGTGAGTCACAAATTTTACTCAAAACTTCTCAGCAATCAGTATAGAAAGAACTTGAGTTTCCATGGTGGATGATACAATTCACAGTGTTAATGGGACGAATACAGAAAAATTGTTGATAGGAAAGCAGTTAGAGAGTAAAATTCTTTTGGGGTCCTCCACTATAAACCATTCATTGTGGATGCTGATACCATGTTGTCTGCTAAACTCTTTTTTATCTGGCTTTATCCAGAGGGAGACTTTAAAACATATCAGATCTTAATTTTGGCTTTTCTGGACAAGGTTTACAGAAACGCCATATTTTCTAGCTTTATTAAAAAGCTGTGATATGTAGAGGTCAAAATCACTGACTGACTGTTGATAATTTTTCGGACAAAAACATTCAAAAACACTGAAAATTTGGAAATCAACTTATCTGTAGCATTTCCATAATTAAGTCCTTCACTTATGTTTGTTGGTGAATCCATTCACTTATTCAACTCAAATTTGCTGCACTCCTAATACATGTTAGGCATTGTGGTAGACCCTACACCAGCATGCTTGCTACCCTCTCTCTGATCACCCTTACCTCAGAGCCCTCTCTTTTCTTCATGGAGTCCTCACCGGTATTTCTATATCAACCTCAATGACTCATGGAAGTTATGCTCCAAATCACAAGTAACCAAAAAATAAAATCTCATTTGCATATGTCCTAAAAGGGGATGAATCATTTCTCCTCCTGAAATAAGGGGGAAAAAACCAAGACAAACAAAACAATAAAGGGATAGATAGATGAATCTCTGTAAAGCAGGATTCACGTCTTTATCCTGCTCCAGATACAGTATATTTTGCTTGATTGCTATCTCATTTTTAACTTATAGCTTTTCCAATTCTCCAACATTGAGTAAAGTCACAAATCAGATACTTTGATAAAATTCAGGGGAAAATTTACACTTTGGTGAGCAACCACAGTTTCTTTGTTTACATGATCCTCTCAGGTTCTTTTCATATTCTTTCCAAACCAAAGCACATGAGTATGATTAAATTTCTCATATACATTTGCATTCAATGTACTTTTTTTCAAATTAGAAGTAGCATAAAGGCCATAGAAAATTTGTGAGGAAGATTAATTGCCCTTCATTTCAAAAATATTACTCCCTCATTTCATACAAGTAGTATGCATTAGTATAGGGTGAGCTTGTTTTATTTTCTTGTTTTTGCTCATCCAGTTTGAAATACTTCTAATTATTCACTCTCCTTATCAAGCACACATTCCTTGTACTTAAATTTCGGCTTGTGTGTTTTGAAACAGTAAAATATGAGCATAAAAGAATATGTCATTTAAGCCCAACACACACGAAACTAATCCAGAAAGATTCTACTTATTATTATGAAATGTCTTAAGTTATTAAGGTTAGAATTCTCAGCCTGATTCTCACCGAGTTTTAATCCTTCTTTGATACAAATGTAAGTCCCTGAAGGAAGGATAAACAAGTGAAAAATGTATTATTTCTTCATTGCCTAAAATTTAAATTTATGAAAAAGGCAGAAAGGTAGACAGTAATTCGGAAAATCATAAAATGCAAGCAAATTCAGAGGGAAACTTGCATTTTCAAAAGTAGATGGGAGGTTTTAATATTAGTTAGTTATCAGTAGTGCAATATAGAGGCCAGACTTTATTTGAAAGACAACAATCAACTTTTGAAAGTTAAATTTGACTCTTTTTGAACATCGACTATAGTCTGGGCATTATGAGAAGAGGAAATTATTTGTGCCCTCATTCTGCATTTTCATAGAATCCCTGTTTTGTCCATGACTCCATTCCAGTTCCTGTGCAGCCCCAGGCTAGGGTTTCTGGCCCTTGGCCTCTCCAACCTGCCTTCTCCATCCTGAATCTCCTAATAAAATATGGAGGTGTATGTATCATTCTGTCAGTGTTATTTTATTGTCATGCTAAACTAATTAATTCACATACCCAAACAGGTTGACATTTTATTGCTAATATTCTATCCCTTGTGGTCAGTGCATAGGAGTCTATAGTCAAAAAGTGGTCAAGCTTAGTAAACCTTTACCCTATAAGAATACAAACAACAACAAAACAAAACAACAAAAAAAACAATGTCATAAAAGAACATCCCTGACAAAGATAAAATTTTCATCCTCAGAAAGGGCTTAATGAGGTAATTTCTTAATTTCAAACCAAGGATGAATCTAATACCTGGAATTTTAGACAACCCTGATAGTCAAATGTAGAATATTTATCAGAAAGAGCAGCTTTGGGACTTCCATGGTGGTGCAGTGGTTAAGAATCTGCCTGCCAATGCAGGGGACACGGGTTTGATCCCTGGTCCAGGAAGATCCCACAAGCTGTGGAGCAACTAAGCCCGTGCGCCACAACTACTGAGCCTGTGCTCTAGAGCCCGTGAGCTGCAGCTACTGAAGCCTGCATCCTAGAGCCCATGCACTGCAACTACTGAGCCTTCATGCTGCAACTACTGAGCCTGTGTGCTGCAGCTACTGAAGGCCACATGCCAAGAGCTCGTGCTTTGCAACAAGAGAAGCCACCGCAATGAAAAGCCCCCACACCACAATGAAGAGTAGCCCCCGCTGACCGCAACTAGAGAAAACCCGCGTGCAGCAACGAAGACCCAACGCAGCCAAAAAAAAAAAAAAAAAAAGAAAGAGGAGCTTTCATGTTACATATTTTTAGGTAATTGCTTATTTCATCTTTAGCTAAGACTCCAAGTTTCACTTAGCAGCTTCTATTCTCTCAATAAATCTCTAGAAAACAGCTACCATATTCAATCTAGTACCTGCTGTTACTGAAACAAATCAAAACCCTCACACTCAACTCATTCGTTACCTTTTAACTGCTTTGTTATAAATGAGACCAGAACTAAGAAACTTGTTTTTTTCTGGTTAAGCCACATGCATCACACCACTTATGGATGCATGGCTCTGGGTCACAATGTCTTTCCTTCATTTCTACTAGGAAGATGGAGCAGAAGGTCTGGGGAAACAGGGCACCAGGCTGTGACTTGTGATCCATGCTCTCAGTAGCAAGATGAAAATAAAATAACGGGACCAATCCCCAACTTTTCCATCTATCTTATACAAGAACAGGCAGTCCAGAGACATCCTTGGCCCCCATCCAGCATGGCATCTGCGACTCTCAAAGCTGCGGACTGATGCTGGCAATGAAATTCTTAACAAGATATTTTTCGGCCAGATGTTCTGGGAGTGCCCAGGGAATCAAGCTTCCAATGACAATGTAATTTAATGACTTAAGAGTATCTTAACCATATTTCTTTCCAGAATCTTCAGACAAGAAAGTAAGCTTCTGGATACTGGCCATTTATTTACTCAAACTATTATTTACCTAGTTCTGTTCCATAGACACTATCCTTCTGGGACTCTGGTATTACTGAGTTATTTCACTTACTTAGAGTCTATGGTTTAGGGTATTTACTGCCTTTGTGGAAAAATCGTGACAGTGGTAGTGAAAGAGAATACTCTTTTTTAAATTATTGTTATTATTATTTATTAAAGTATAACTCATTTACAAAGTTGTGTTAATTACTGCTGTACAGCAAAGTGATTCAGTTATACATACATACATATATATATATATATACACATTCTTTTTTAATATTCTTTTCCTTTATGGTTTATCACAAGATATTGAATATTGTTCTCTGTGCTATATAGTAGGATTTTGTTGTTTATCCATTCTATATATAAAAGCTTAATACTCTTTTAAGAAGTTTAATCTGCCTCTGTTCAACCTGAAGGCAACTTTACTTTCCAAACCCCATTTATCCCTGAGTGGAATAAACCTATAATATTATATTATGAACACAGTTGATAACACAATGGCCCTTCTTGATGTTTAACTGTTTCTTTTTTACAACATTCCTTCACATCAAGGCCGAAGCAAAGTGCAGGGAGGAGGAGTAGTAGAGAGAGAATTTATATTTCCTCATGTCACCATAAAAGTGAACTTTAAATCTGTTCCGTGTCCCTTAAACCTTCTCTCTCGCCTATGTTCTTAGGCCACTTACAAAATCTTTATAGCTGGAAATATTGACATCACCCTCTCTATCTGCCTCATCTGTGACAGCAAATTAGATATCAAGTTTTAGCAATGCTACCTGCAAAACAGTCATCAAATCTGACCTCTTATCCATTTTTACCATCACTAGAAAACAGCTAGTTCATAATATAAAGGAAGTTTAGTTCAGTTTTTCAGCTTGTCTCCCCTGGCCACATTGGGTAGCTTTTATAACAATGCCTTTCCTTTGAGATGCCTCCTGAGATATACTTTCCAAACTATTGACACAGTTATTTTTCCCAAGCCAACTATAATCCTATCACTTTCCCCCTTAAGTACCCCTAATGATTACCTCTAGGACTCACAGAATTACACTCTAACCCCTTTCAGGACATACAAGGCACTACTGGGCTGCTGAAACAGGTCTTCTGACACACTGCTCCAGTCATGCTAACCTTAATCACCATGTTCTGAATAAGCCATGTATTCCTATATCTTTGGGCATTTAAACAGGTTCTTCATTCATTAGATGTCTTTTCCTCCTTATCTGTCTAATGAATTAATTTCTTATCACAAATTCAAGGCACAGCTTCAACATCACTTGTAAATGTTCACCATTCACTCTCTCCTGTGTATCCACATTAGTTATTTATTCCTGTACTGTGACACATATTCAGCTTCATTGTTAGCCCCTTGGAGAGTCTCTAGGTTTGCTTGCTAGGAAAGGTGCCTCCAAGTGGACTCTGCTATTTAAAAGCTCATGTGCTAGTTGGGGAGATAAGATTAATTTACATGAAATATTATACCAGTGACACAAAATAATGGCACATCAATAATGCAACAGACAGTAATGCTACATGCTACAGAAGTTAGAAAAAACTAGGTAGGATTGTTGGGAAAACTCTTATTGATTAGTTGAAAATGAGTGAATAGAATTACAGGGCATCATCTATGACCCAGAGATTTTACATGTGTATTGAGTCCATCAGAGAAAAAAGAGTTGGTTAAATAATTAATTCCTATCAAAATAGCTATGGATTATCATACCATATATTTGTATCTACCCCTATTTGCTCTAGATACATACCAAGCAAGACTATAATACAAAGGATAAATTTAATAAAACATAACTAAGCTCAAAATTAAAGTACATATCTTTCTGTACCAGAAATCAAAAAGAAATGTGAATTGCTAGTGTAAAGGGCAGAAACAGTGTAAAGGCTTTCTGGGTTCTGTGTTCGGAGAGACTTATGTGTCATATATAAAGGAAGCTTGTTCACATACACAGGATTCTTTTCAATGCTAGAAGCCACAGTTTGCAATGCTGTGGATATCTATACAACAAATAACATAGTGACCTTTTAAAAAGCAAAAACATAGGCAGTGTGAGAAGACATGGGTAGAAGAACATTGTTAAAAAGAAATTAATGTGCTACCTTTAGTAAAACAGAGTTCACCTGGATAAGAAATTTTAAGTAAGACTAGAAGACCTAAAAAACAAAAAGAAGTTGGCATTATTTATTACATACAGCTTTATGGTTATATACCAAATTTTATACGCAGATAAAAGGCATACAACTTCTTAAGCACACATAGAACATTCACAAAAATTGATCACATGTTAGATAAAAAAAAATCATTAGTGTATTCAATAAAGTAGAAATATTATAAACAATAATTTAATCACAATGTAATAAAATTAGAAATTAGCATCAACATTTTTAAAAAGGCCCTGAACATAATATTCCCTAGGTCCATCCACATTGCTGCAAATGGCAGACTTTCATTCTTTTTCCTGGCTGAGTAATATTCCATTGTATAAATACACCACATCTTCCTTATCCATTTGTTGTTGATGGACACTTAGGTTTCTTTCATATGTTGACCATTGTAAATAGTGCAGATATGAACATTGAGGTGTATGTATTTTTTGAATTAGTATTCTTTTTTTTCTGCATATATACCCAGGAGTGGAACTGCTTGGTCATATTGCAGTTCTAATTTTAGTTCTTTGAGAAACCTCCATACTGTTTTCCATAGTGACTGTACCAATTTACATTACCACCAACAGTGTACAAGTGTTTCCTTTTCTCCACATACTCTCCAAGATTTGTCATTTGTAAATTTTTGATGATAACCATTATGACAGTTGTGAGGTGATATATCATTGTTGTTTTGATTTTCATTTCTCTAATAATCAGCGATGTTGAGTATTTTTTCATGTGCCTGTTGGTCATCTGTATGTCTTCTTTGGAAAAATGTCTATGCAGGTCTTCCATTTTTTTGATAGGGTTGTTTGTTTCCTTTTTGATACAGAGCTGTATGGGCTGTTTAAATATTTGGATACTAACTCCTTGCTACCATACACTGAGGAAAGATGTGACTTGTATCCACATCAAATGCAGCTCTCCAACCAAAGGCACTGGCCACACACAGTTTGTATACAGAGGCTCTCACAAATGAACACTCTTTCAAGACTGCAACAAGTAACTGTTTTACCTAAGTTCATAAAGACAGAGAAAGCTATGCAAAATGAAAAGGCAGAGTAACTGCTCTCAATTGAGAGCAAGAGAAAACCCCTGAAAAATAATGAAACAGAAATAAACGATCTACCAGATAAAGAATTCAAAACATTGGTAATAAAAATATTAACTGAATTAGGGAAAAGGATTGATGTAAACAGTGAATGTTTTAACAAGGAACTAGAAAATATAAAAAAGACCCAATCAAAAATGAATAATTCAGTAACTGATTTAAAAACATACACACACACTATAAGGAATGAATAACAGACTGATACAGAAGAACACATATGTTATCTGAAGACATAATAATAATAACACCCAATCAGAACAGCAGATAGAAAAGCAAATTTTAAAAAATAAAAGCAACTTAAGAGATCTCTGAAATAACATTAAGTGTACAAAAATTCACATCATAGGGGTCCCAGAAGGAGAAGAGAAAGAGAAGGGGATCAAAAATGTATTTGAAGAAATTATGACTGAAAACTGCACAAACCTGAAGAAGGAAACAGATATCCAGGTACAGGAAGAACAGAGGGTCCCAAACAAGATGAACCCAAACAGACCCACACCAAGACATATTATAATTAAAATGGCAAATTTAAAGGTAAAGAGGGAACTCTAAAGGCAGCAAGAGAAAACCAAAGATTCATATACAAGGGACTTTCTTTAAGGTTATCAACTGATTTCTCTGCAGAAACTTTGCAGGCCAGAAGAGAGTGGCTTATTATATACAAAGTGCTGAAGGGGAGAAACTTGCAACCTAGGATACTCTACTCAGAAAGATTATTATTTAGAGTAGAAGGAGGGATAAAGAACTTCTTGGACAAGCAAAAACTAAAGGAGTTCAAAATACTAAATCTACCATAAAGGAAATGTTGAAGGGTCTTCCATAAGTGCAAAAGAAGTAAAAATCTATAGGAAAGGTAAAATTCCAATAGGAAATGTAAATATATAGTAAGGATCCCCAATCAACCATTTAATTATCCAGTACATAGATTAAAAAACAAAAAATTGTAAAATCAACTGTAACTACAATAAACTGTTAAGGGATAAGCATAAAGATGTAAAATATGACATCAAAAACATAAAATGTGGGGGAGGGAAGTAAAACTATATCCTTTAGAATGTGTTTGAACTGACATGACTACCAGTTTTAAAAAAGTTGATATAATTATAGGTCATCATATAAGATCCACAAATCAAAAACATACAATAGATACATAAAAACTAAAAAGAAGGGACACAAGCATACTACTAGAGAAAAATTTCAAACCACAAGGTAAGAAACAAAAAGAATAAATGAACAGAGAACTACAAAAATAACCAGAAAACAATAAAATGGCAATAAGTACATAACTTTCAAAGATTAGTTTAAATGTTAATGGACTAAATGCTCCAATCAAAGGCATAGGGTGGCTGATTGGATTAAAAAAACAAGACTTTTCAATATGTTGCCTACAAGAGACTCAATTCAATGCTAAGAGAACACACAGCTTGAAAGTGAGGGGATGGAAAAAGATATTTCATACAAACAGAAATGATGAGAAAGCAGGGGTAGCAACACTTGTATCAGACAAAATTAACTTTAAACACTTGTATCAGACAAAATTAACTTTAAAACAAAGATTATACAATGGAGAAAAGACAGCCTCTTCAATAAGTGGTGCTGGGAAAACTGGACAGCTACATGTAAAAGAATGAAATTAGAACACTCCCTAACACCGCACACAAAAATAAACTCAAAATGGATTAAAGACCTAAATTTAAGGCCAGACACTATCAAACTCTTAGAGGAAAACATAGGTAGAACACTCTATGACATAAATCACAGCAAGACCCTTTTTGACCCACCTCTTAGAGAGATGGAAATGAAAACAAAAATAAACAAATGGGACCTAATGAAACTTAAAAGCTTTTGCATAGCAAGGGAAACCATAAACAAGACGAAAAGACAATCCTCAGAATGGGAGAAAATATTTGCAAATGAAACAAGTGACAAAGGATTAATCTCCAAAATTTACAAGCAGCTCATGCAGCTCAATATCAAAAAAACAAACAACCCAATCCAAAAATGGGCAGAAGGCCTGAATAGACATTTCTCCAAAGAAGATATACAGACTGCAAACAAACACATGAAAGGATGCTCAACGTCATTAATCATTAGAGAAATGTAAATCAAAACTACAGTGAGATATCATCTCACACCGGTCAGAATGGCCATCATCAAAAAAATCTACAAACAGTAAATGCTGGAGAGGGTGTGGAGAAAGGGGAACTCTCTTGCACTGTTGGTGGGAATGTAAAATGAGACAGCCACTATGGAGAACAGTATGGAGGTTCTTTAAAAAACTAAAAATAGAACTACCATACAACCCAGCAATCCCACTACTGGGCATATACCCTGAGAAAACCATAATTAAAAAAGAGTCATGTACCACAATGTTCATTGCAGCTCTATTTACAATAACCAAGACATGGAAGCTACCTAAGTGTCCATCAACAGATGAATGGATAAAGAAGATGTGGCATATATATACAATGGAATATTACTCAGTCATAAAAAGAAACGAAATTGAGTTATTTGTAGTGAGGTGGATGGACCTAGAGTCTGTCATACAGAGTGAAGTAAGTCAGAAAGAGAAAAACAAATACTGTATGCTAACATATATACATGGAATCTAAAAAAAAAAAAAAAAAGGTCATGAAGAACCTAGGGGCAAGACGGGAATAAAGATGCAGACCTACTAGAGAATGGACTTGAGGATACAGGGAAGGGGAAGGGGAAGATGGGAAAAAGTGAGAGAGTGGCATGGACATATATACACTACCAAATGTAAAATAGATAGCTAGTGGGAAGCAGCTGCATAGCTCAGGGAGATCAGCTCGGTGCTTTGTGACCACGTAGAGGGGTGGGATATGGTTGGTGGGAGGGAGGGAGATGCAAGAGGGAGGAGATATGGGGATATATGTATATGTATAACTGATTCACTTTGTTATAAAGCAGAAACTAACACACCATTGTAAAGCAATTATATTCCAATAAAGATGTCAAAAAAAAAAAAAAAGCAAAGGTCATAACAAAAGAAAAAGAAGGGTGTTATATAATGATAAAGGGACCAATACAAGAAGAGAATATTATACTGTTATATAAAGTAACTCAAACAGTAACTCAAAACAGTTATATGACAGCTAAAGGCTCAGCTGAATATTTCCATGAATACAGCAATTTATTAACTACTTTCTTGTTATTTTGGTCATTTTAGACACAGGTTCAAACTGTCAAAATATATGATTGATTTCCTATAAAGCAAGATCACACAGCAATTTGGGGAAGAATCTCTCCAAGAATAATCAATCTATTACCTAACTTTTATTGAATAATTTTCAAGCTGTTATAATGCATGTTAATAATGGTTTGAAAAGTCATATACTAGTTCTAGTTTTAAGGAAAGGGCTGAAGTGTGATCTATCAGTTGCAGCTTGAAGGAAATATTTGTGGTCAGCATTTTAGTGGGAAATCACTGAGGGCAATGGCATGGAATTACTTTGCCCTGTTAATAGAAAAACACTTAGTTGTATAGAACTGAAAATCCAGTCATACTGCCTTCTTTGGGCCTCCCTGGTGGCACAGTGGTTAAGAATCTGCCCGCCAATGCAGGGGACATGGGTTCAAGCCCTGGGCGGGGAAGATCCCACATGCTGTGGAGCAACTAAGCCCATGCACCGTAACTACTGAGCCTGCGCTCTAGAGCCTGCGAGCCACAACTACTGAGCCCAAGTGCCACAACTACTGAAGCCCGCATGCCTAGAGCTCATGCTCCGCAACAAGAGAAGCCACTGCAATGAGAAGACCACACACCGCAACGAAGAGTAGCCTCTGCTCACTGCAACTAGAGAAAGCCCACGTGCAGCAACGAAGACCCAACACAGCCAAAAATAAATAAATAAATAAATAAAAAATTTTTTAAAAAGTTAACGATGGATCCAGCTATAGAGCCTGAATCACAAAGAATTATAGGTTTTGTTCACAAAGCTGCTTGGGATTGCATTTACATAGTAACAGGTGATGTATTGTGCTGAAGTCAAGAAAGCATCTACTCTCCCTGCACCTTGAAGAGGACAATGTCCCTGCACACGTCCTTGTACCTGTTGGAAATCACTTAGAATCTATTCTCACAACTTTGTTCCAAGCCAGAAATTGGGGTTTGCACTTCTAATTCTAGGGCTGAGGTTCGTTTTCAAGACAGTATACTGTCTCTTTTGGGATTAATCACCTGATATATTTGATACATGTATTGTTTCCTATCACTCTTTGGGAATAAACCTCTAATCCTCTGATGCTTGCCACTAAGAACTTCGTGCAATAACTATATTTCTATTTAATGTTATTGTCCTTTATGCTGCCTGGGACAGAACTTCCTTTCAATTACTCCCTGTTTCAGCTACGGGAGTCTTAACTAGTGCATTGTCTTCAGGATAACTTGTGAAATCATTGACCTTAGGGTGAATGTCTCTGTATGAGTGGTTTGTGGGTAGGGATGTGTATCCTACCTGCCTATGCTGAGACATTGTTGTGATCACATAAACATCTGGCTGTATCCATGTCCCAGGAGCTAGAGGTTGCCAACCAGAAGGCTGGGACTGTTGCACTTGAGTCAATTTCTGAAGGTTTCCTCAACCTTCCTAAATCCTTCCTTTCTAATACATTAGGAGATTTCAGAAATTCTCTTCAAGCTATCAGGATGATTTCCAATCTTGGAAATGGACTGACTTAAACTCTTTCTTCCCCTTTCCTCCAATATGGGGAAAACCAACTTGAAATCACAAAGAAAAGGTCTTTTTTGTTTTGTTTTGTTTTGTTTTTTTTTATTGGAGTATAGTTGATTTACAATGTTGTGTTAGTTTCATGTGTACAGCAAAGTGATTCAGTTATACATAGACATATATTCATTCTTTTTTAGATTGTTTTCTCCTATAGGTTATCACAGAATATTGAGTAAAGTTCCCTGTGCTATATAGTAGGTCCTTGTTGGTTATCTATCTTATATATAGTTGTGTGCGTACGTTCACCCCAAGCTCCTGATTTATCTCTCCCCCCCATGTTTGCCCTTTGGTAACCATAAGTTTGTTTCTGATATCTATAAGTCTGTTTCTGTTTTGTAAATAAGTTCATTTGTATAAATTTTAAAAAATTAGATTTCACATGTGAGTGATATCATACCAAAGAAAACGTAAGCAATAGTATGGATTTCTGCTTTCCTGGCCACATAAGAAGTGGAAATTCCCTGGTCATACCCTCTTGCTGCATCCACTTTGCTGAAATCAAATAACCTCAGGTTTCTTCTAAGAGCACG
The DNA here is from genome assembly GCF_965194805.1 of Balaenoptera borealis. NCBI lineage: Eukaryota > Metazoa > Chordata > Mammalia > Artiodactyla > Balaenopteridae > Balaenoptera > Balaenoptera borealis. The sequence continues at coordinate 16,210,576 of NC_138871.1, forward strand.
TCTAATGTTGGGACATCACAGGGGATAACTTCCATGCACACTGAGAATCAGTCCTCTTACTTAACCTTGGGAGAAACTGTATTCTCTTTGTCACCATGTGGAGAGATTTCCTATGACTGTATCATTAAAAAAATGGACGCTATATACCTCGTGCCAGGAAAGTTACCTTGTGCTCCTGCTCAGACATACCAATGTCACCTCTGATGCTGAGGTTTCTCTTTCATCTCAAAGATCGAAATAAGAAAGGTCAAGTACACTGTACACAAAGTGCCTATAGGCCAATGTAGAGGGCACTATGGGTGGTGTCAACACTGTCACCATAGCCCAGCCACTAAGACCCCAGCCACACTAACATCATTATGATGGTCACAGTTGTCATCAGAATTGCAATTGGTGTCTATGCTCTCAGGCTTTTATGGAATTTGCTGGCAAACACTCCTTTAACTCATTCATTTCTTAAGGATCTCTTTGAAACGTGCCAAAGATGTCCCATTGCTCTTAGGAGCAGAATCATTAGTGGTGGACCTTGTCAGTTTTTCTCCTCAGTGCCTCTCCATTACCCAGCAGAGGGCTAAGCCCATGACAAATGATCGGTACATGTTTTTTGAGTTTATGAATTAAATCATCTACTGTAGGACCCTCCTATGTGTCTACGGGATTGGTTACTCTCTGAGGTGCAACCCTATATTTAAAATCGTCCTTCTCTTCAGAGTTTGATCCATTGTTCTCATCTCAAACTTCAACAAGGAGTTTTTCGCAAAACAGTAGGCACACTGGCAGTCTGTCCCTGTAGTTCTCCAGACATACCTGGATCTTAATTTGGAAGGATCTCAGGTTTAAGTTGTAACCAGTGATATATTATTGATGTACATGTCTGCTTCCCTCATAACAATCCAACCTTCTTGAGGTTTTCAATTTCTCTTATTCCTGTTCCCATGTGGCTAAATAAATTAAATGTGTGGTGTGTGGGGGGTATATGTATGTGTGTGTGTCCGTGTGTGTAGCTTCATTCCCACAATAGGTCATGTCCTTGAAGCTTTCTTTACTAAATGTTGAATAAAGTGGGAAATTAGGCCACAGTAATTTGAGACCTGCCCAGGTGGTCCTGTCTCATGTGCTATATTCAACATGTTACTCTAGATTTGGTGTAGAAATCCGTATTTCATTACTTTATTTAGCTGCTTGGAGGGAGAGGTATATGAAATGAAACATTCTAAACTCAAAGCCCATCTTTATACTAGTATATGTCTCCATGGGTTTCCACTTATAAGTTGAAATATGAAAAAATCCTACTGTAGAGTTCCAGGCAACCTGGCTTTTAGATGATGGCAGGGACTGTGGTCATGGACCTCAGCCTCACTTATATCATGGAAAGACCTGAGACAGAAATATAGCTGAAACTGACCTTTAGATTCAACTACGTGAAATAAAAGATTTTTTTTTTCAATTATTTTCTTTTGCTTCTGTTAGTTTTTATTCTTTCTTTACTTTTTTATTTTTAGTTTTCTCTTTCACCCTCACAAGCAAGCGTCTACAACTGCAGAATACTTATTTTGGGCAAACCCTATTGGATGCTTTTTAAATAAAGAAATGGGTGAGAAATGAGTGAACCCTTAACATCAAGAAGCTTATAATAAATGTGTGTGTATGCATGTGTGTGTGTGTGTGTGTGTGTGTGTGTTGCTGTGGGTTGGGGCATGAAGAAAGAAAGGAAACCACTGAATAAAGAAAAATAATTGTAGCCCAGAAGCAGGAAGTTTCTACTGGGGAATTATGCAACTAGCTTATAGAAATACAGGAAGCTTTGTGCCTAAATTTCCATACATACAGAATGAGAAAGTAGGATTAGAAAGGTTTCCTCACTGGTTTCCCTGTCTCCTATTTCATCCCTGTCTAGGCTCTTTTCTCTGTTTTCAGAACATTATTTCTTAAATTAATTTCTCACTTCATCACTTCCTTGATCAATGAGTTTCAGGATAAAGTCCTTAGCTCAAAATAATCTTGTCTCTCCTCTCTCTCTAACTCCTGTTTTCAAACGTGGCTATAGCCTTGCAATCATGATCCCTAACTCCCACTTAGCTTTTTCATAACTTAGCATTTATATATGCTGTTTTCCTGCCTGGAGTGCCCTCTAATTTTTATCCCTTGCTAACGTCTACTAATTTTTAAATTATCTTTTGAGGTGAAAAATACACTTTGCTAATTCTCCTTCATGAGAAAACTGGTTAGCTGTTTCTTTCCTGTATTCCTATAACTCAGCGTATTTAAATTTTCACTGATTATCAAGGACTTGTATTAGCTATAGCAAATGACTAATATTTTTAAACTAAGTTATTATTATTCACTTTATTATTGCTTTATTTTTAAAGACTAGCTACCATTAACTGAGCTCCTGCTCTGTGTAAGTAAGAGAGAAAATATAGCAGTCTACACTGTAACATGCAGTTATAAGGGCTGGGAATTTCACATATGAATTTTGAAGAGCCTTTATTAAGCTATATTTTTTGGTTTGATTTACTTTCAATCACTCTCTTTAATTGGCTAGGGTAAACTATTTCATTTAAGATCTAACACCCAGGGGCTGGAGGGAGGGAGAAGGGGAGAGCTAGGAGTAGAAAAGTACTGAATACCGTGTCAGAGTGGGAAAAAGGATCATCAAAGTTTCTCCACCACTCCTACCCCCACCTCCCTGCAGGACGACCTCAGCTGAGGTACCAGAGGAAGGCCTGTGAACTTAGGTGCATGGGCTAGGAATGTAAAGATGCATAAAAACATGGCCAACCCAAGAGGCTTGAGTCCTTGGCTGCCACTGCCTTTAGAGACTGTAATACACTGGCTGTGAACCAAATCTGGTTACGGGAGGCCAGCTTTCCTCTGTGAGACCTGCCAGGTAAAGCCTTTGTAATTGCCTATGGTTTGGCCTGAAGTATCATACATAGTTTTTTTTTTTTTGGTGGGGGGGTTTAAACTTGGCATTGACATATATACACTACCAAATGTAAAATAGATAGCTAGTGGGAAGCAGCTGCATAGCACAAGATCAGCTCGGTGCTTTGTGACCACCTAGAGGGGTGGGATAGGGAGGGTGGGAGGGAGACGCAAAGAGGGAGGGGATAAGGGGATATATATATATATGTATAGCTGATTCACTTTGTTATACAGAAGAAACTAACACAACATTGTAAAGCAATTATACTCCAAAAAAGATGTTTAAAAAAAAAGTTTAAAGCCATACATAGTTTTTAAACCAGTAGTTTTATTACTGTATTCTTTATTGAGTTCATTCCAAGCACTCCTTTTGGGCAACATACTTATGTTGGCTTCAGGAGAGACTAAGCAGTAATTGGCTCATATCTCTTCTATCTTTTCTACAATAATGCAGCTTTCTCTTCTTGTGCTGCCACTAGTGCAGGTAGTCAGCAATAGTCTTTCATATGTATCCTCTTTCGATGATGGGGTCTTCAGGATTTCATAGCTCAAGGTCTAGCGTGGTCCCATTGAAGCCTTTCACCTTTACCTTGATGTAAGAGGGAAGCGCCCATTCCCCTTCCCCATAAGGGGATATTATGTCACAGTACTGCAAATTTTCCAAAGAAATTCTTGCTCTGAGTTTCTTTAACTTCAACAATTCTATAACTATGAAATGCATATAGGACTAAGTGCTATTAAAACCCAGTTTTTGGTTATCTTCTTTGCAAGTCCTACATAGTATGTAAAGTCCATATTTTTAAATATTGCCACGTTATTTTATGTTCATCCTGACACATAAGTGTAGCACGAAAGACCCCAAATAGCCAAAACAATCTTGAAAAAGAAGAACAGAACTGGAAATCACACTCCCTGACTTCAGACTATGTTCATCCTTTTGGGAAGCTGGCCAAAATTGAAATAAAGTATAAGATTCCCAGTATACTTAAAGCACTGCTGAGAAGGAAATAATGTAATTATTCATTCTTGATTTTATAGCTGAAAAAAATAAGGACCAAAGAAGTGCAATAATGTTTAAATCATTATTATGCATATTATCAGGATGCTGGAAAATTATTTATATTTAATTCTAGCAGTCATCCTCATACAAGTTTAACTAAAAATATAATTTGGGGGAGAACAAATAAGGACTTTGAGCCTCAGGTTTTTCATTTTTAACCTAATTTTCTTTTAAGATTAAATAAAATAATGAAAGTAAATTTGCTAGCATGGGGCTGATGCATTGTGTGTCCAGAAAGTATAAACACTGTCCTTTCCTTACTACTTTTCTTCATGTTCCCTCTCTAAATCCACATATATTTCTAAAAATTCATAATATAAGTTTAAAATAAAATAAAAATCACTTAACTTTTTTTTTTTCATTTGAAATTAGGATAAATTTTGAGACTACTTATTCTAATGTAGGTCCTAGGGAAGGAAGAAGATAACCTAGAAGGGGAATTATTGCATCTCAATGTGAAGAGAGGAGGAAAAATTATACAACAAATCGTGTGTGGATGAGAGACTAAAAGAGGAAATGAAGGTCTGGGATGGAGAGACAAATAGCAGTAAAGGAAAAGATCTTCATGTAGCACTGAAAATATAAACTGGTGGAGAGATCAAGGGTCTCAGGCAACTAATGATTAATCTGTAAGCATGGCTTGCTTTGTAAATAAATAACCTGGAACAACATTAACTAGACCAGTTAGAGCTCTGAACACACAGAAGCAGTTAAAAAACTAGAAAATATTAGACAAGACAGCTGAAGAATGACAGTGCCTGGAAGGAACCAAGTGCATCATTTATTGAGTATATGACTTACATGCACTATAAGCAAATGCCATATCTCAGTAAATGGGAGTAAATTTATCCTATCAGAAGGTCAAGATTATTTTTGGTTTTACAATTCTCACTGCTGGCCTGTTGAGAAAGGATTTTGTAAAAATTACTGCCCACTGGGAAATTTCAGGTTTGTAAAATATCTGGTGATTATCTTGGAAGAAAGATGCAATTCCAATGTGAAATTTATTCTGAGCTTGTATCACTCCTGGTCCTAAGTTCCTCCCCATATATAATTAGGCACATCAGGAATAGCAAATTATATCTTCCTGCAATGCCAATTTCTCTGTCATCTTGATCAAATACCTACTATTAGTCACTATAGCTGTAAGCCATGCCTGACATCCCTTTTGACACACTCCATAAAATGGCATGCTAGTTCTGATGAAGCTGTATTTCCTGATATTCCTCATCCTTTTTCCTGTTTCAATCAGAGATGTTATTTCATCAGTGGTGCTGAGACCAGTGGACTCAAGTGCTGATTCAAGGATCAATTATTTGTTTAACTTGGAATCAGGCATGCTTGTACATATGGATGAAGTATGGGGGAGAAATAAATTTGTACTTGATTTGAAAAGGCTCTGTATCATCATTGGACAATGCTGCAGAGAATTGGTTTGGGTCTGAACTGATTTCAAGTCACAGTATCCCCAGAGTCAACTCAGAGGTGGATCTTTAGGACTGAGGGTTCTGCTCTGAGAAGCCAGGTTCCAAAGCTCTGATATGGATATCTGAAATAAAAATCTCAATGTATTTTCTTTTTTTTTTTTTTTAACTTTTTGAGTTTATTTATTTATTTATGGCTGTGTTGGGTCTTCGTTTCTGTGCGAGGGCTTTCTCTAGTTGCAGCAAATGGGGGCCACTCTTCATCGCGGTGCATGGGCCTCTCATTATCGTGGCCTCTCTTGTTGTGGAGCACAGGCTCCAGACGTGCAGGCTCAGTAATTGTGGCTCACGGGCCTAGTTGCTCCGCGGCATGTGGGATCTTCCCAGACCAGGGCTCGAACCCATGTCCCCTGCATTGGCAGGCAGATTCTCAACCACTGCGCCACCAGGGAAGCCCCTTCAATGTATTTTCTTAATAGAAGAATAGAAAGAAGCACAAACTAAGAGATACAATGATAGAAATTACTCAATTTGAAAAACGGAGTGAAAATAGGCTGCAAAAATAAGAGACTCAGGGACTTGTGGGACTGTAACAAAAATGTAGTAATATTTGTGTCATCAAGGTTTCAAAAAAGGAGGGGTGAAAGGGCAGGGTTGGAAAAGGATTCAAAGAAATAATGGTTGAAATTTCCCCAAATTTGGCTAGTCATAAATGTACAGATTCAAAAATTGAGTGAATTTCCAAAGAGGAGAAACTAAGGAAATTCATATCAAGGCACCTTATATTCAAACTTCTACAAACTAAAAAAAAATCTTGATTAAGTGTGAGAAAAACATCTTACTTATAGGAAAAAAAGATTTGAATGACAGTAGATTTTCCACCAGAGACCATGAAGACTAGAAGGAATTGGCAAAACATTTTTCACATGCTGAAAGAAAAAAATCTGTCAACCAGAATTCTGTATCCAGCAAAAGTAACATTCAGGAAGAGGGGAAAATCAAGATATTATCAGAAGGAGGAAAACTAAGGGAATTAGTTGTCAGCAGAACTACCATGAAAGAATGGCTAAAGGAAGTTATCTAGACTGGAAGAAAGAAAGAAAAAAGAAATCTTGGAACTTCATAAAGGAATAAGAAACATGATAAACAAAAATATGGATAAATACAATGGACTGTTTTTTGCATTTGAGTTTTCTAATTTATATTTGATGATGAAGGGAAAATATAACACTGCTGGGTATGGTTCTAAATATAAAAAGAGGAAATATTAAACACAATTTAATTTTAAACAAGGCATGGTAAATGGATGTAAAAGGGTGTAAGATTTCTCCACTTCACTTGAACTGTTAAAATAATGACATGAATAGACTTGGATAAGCTATGTATATATAATATAAACCTAAGCAACTGCTAAAACAGCTACACAAAACACTACATGTAAATTGAAATGGAATTCTAAAATATGTCAACAAACTCATATGAAGGAACTAAAGAGAAAAGAAAAGAGTAAATATTTTAATAAACCAGAAAGAACAAAGGGAAAACAAAAAGTAAAATGGCAGATTTAAACTCTAACCTATCAATAATTGCATTATTGATGCAAATTGTGTAAATACAGCAATTAATTCACAGAGATTAAAAGTGAGGATTGAAAAAAATGGCCCACCCATAAGATGTCTTGATGTCAACAAGAAGCTCACTTCAAATATAATGATATAGATAGGTTGAAAATAAAAATATGTGTGTTAATTTCCTAGGACTACTGTACCAAAGTACCAAAAATTAACAGGATTAAAACAGCAGAAATTTATTGATTTATCATTTTGGAGGCCAAAAATCTGAAATCAAGGTGTTGGCAGGGCTGTTCTTCCTCTAAAATCTCTAGAGAAGAATCCTTTTTTGCTTCATCCAGCATCTAGTGGCTCCAGGTGTTCCTTGGTTTGAGGACATATCTCCAATCTCTGCCTCTGTCTTCACATGTTCTTTTCCTGTGTCCTTCTCTTCTGTTTGTTATGAGGAGACTTGTCATTTGATTTAGGGTACACACAGGTAATCCAGGATTATCTCATCTCAATATGCTTAACTTCATTACATCTGCAAAGATTCTTTTTCCAAATAAAGTCACATTCAGTTTTCAGGGTATGGGCATATCTTTTGATGACCACTATTCAACCCATTTCAGGATGGAGAAATATATATCATGTCAACATTGACAATAGAATACAGGAATGACTATATTTATATCAGCTAAATTAGACTTTAGAGCAAAGATAATTACTGGAGAATATAGGATTACATAAAATGATACAAGAAGTCAATCTCCAAAAAGACATCACTGACCCTAAATATGTATGTACTAAACAACATAGCTGCAAAATACATGAAGCAAAAGTAATAAAACCTAAATGATAAATAGACAAATCCCAATTATATTTGGAGACTTCAACTACTCTCTATCAATTATTGTTGGAAAAACAAGGTGAAAAATAATCAAGAAAGTAGAGTAACTACACAACGCCATCATCCAACAATATCTAATCAATATTTATGAAATATTCCACCCAATAACAGCTGAATACACATTCTTTTAAATTATCCAAAGAACATAAACCAAGATGGATTACATCCTGCACCATAAAACAACACCAACAATTTTATAGGAATTGAAATCACAGAGCATGTTTTCTGGTCAAAATAGAATTATACTAGAATTCAATAAAAGATAATAAGAAAATCTCCAAACAATTGGAAACTAAACAACACCTTCATAAGTAATCCAAGTTTCAAGGGAAATAAAAAATGCATTGAAGTGAATTAAAATGAAAATACAACCTATTAAATTTTTTGGAATACAGCTAAATCACTGATCAGAGAAAAAATTATAGCAATACATGCATATATTTGATAATAGAAAAGTCATTTATCGGGCTTCCCTGGTGGCGCAGTGGTTGAGAATCTGCCTGCCAATGCAGGGGACACGGGTTCGAGCCCTGGTCTGGGGAGATCCCACATGCTGCGGAGCAACACCCGTGAGCCACAACTACTGAGCCTGTGCATCTGGAGCCTGTGCTCCGCAACAAGAGAGGCCACGACAGTGAGAGGCCCGGGCACCATGATGAAGAGTGGCCCCTGCTGGCCACAACTAGAGAAAGCCCTCGCACAGAAATGAAAACCCTACACAGCCAAAAATAAATAAATTAATTAATTAAAAAAAAAAAGAAAAGTCATTTATCTATAATCTAAGCTCCTACCTAAAGAACATATAAAAAAGGGCAAAATAAAACCAAGACAAGCAGAAAGGAGAAAAGAAGAAAGCAGGAATTATTAAAATTAAAAATAAAACAAAAATGAATGTAAAAAGAACACAATGAATAAATCAATTAAAAATTCTTTAAAATACTTATAAAATTCACAAACCTCTAACAAGACTGACAAAGAGAAAAAGAGAGAAAACACAACTTACCAGTATCAGGAATGAAACAGGTATCACTACAGATATTGCCGCTATTGAAAGGATAAGGAAATATTATTAACGCCTTTATTCATGTGACATTGACATTCATAGATAGATCTATGGACCAATTCCTTGAAAAACACACACTACCACAATTTACTCAATATGAAATGGATTATTTAAATAACTCTAAACTATTAAGGGAATGTAACTCAAGTTTAAATACTCCTCCTTAAAAATCTCTTGACTAAAATGGTATCACTTAACAAGTCTTTCAAATGCTAAAAAATTCACAGTGTTACACATCTTTTCTAGAAAACTGAAGAGCAGTGAACACTTCTCAATTAATTTAATAAAGCAAAGATTATCCTGATAAAAAAAATGAGATTAAAACCAAAAAATTGGCAGCTCACCAATACCCCTCATGAATATAGGTGTACATATCCTTAAAAAATATAATCAAATGTAATTAATCAATATACAAATATTTACACACCAACCAAGAGGAGATTATTCCAGGGGTGCAAAGCTACCTCAATATTGGAAAATCAATTAATGTAATCCACCATAGTAACCATGGTTAACATATTAACTCCATTTTAATAGGATAATGAAGAAAATTTACATGATCAAGTTTATCGAAAAAGAAAAAGCATTTGATAAAATTTAACACCCATTCACAATTTTTAAAAATCTCAGAAAAATAGGAAGAGAGTTACTTTTCAAACTGATAAAGAACATATCCAAAAAAAGAAAAAAACCCACAACAAGCCTACAGCTAATGGTACATTGACTGATGAAATAGTGAATATTTTCTCCCTAAGATCAGGAAGAAGGCAAGGATGTCCATTCTCACTGCTCTTAATCAACATGGGCTAGAAGTTCTATTCAGCATAACTAGACAAGAAAAGAAAGTAACAAATATATTTATTGGAAAGGAAGAAATAAATTGTCCTTATTTGTGGATATCATGAATGCCTATGTAGAATACCCCAAGGAATCTACCAAAAAGAATATTCCTCCTAGAACTAAGAAGTGGGCTAAGCAATGTCCAGGATTCAGGATCAACATATAAAAATATAAACCAATTATATTTCTACATACTAGCAATAAATACATGAAAACCAAAATTAAAAATACAGCACTGTTTACAATGTCTCAAAAATGATCTATGAAGGTATACATCCAACAAAACATGAACAGGTCATCTATGCTCAAAACTGCAAATGCTGATGAAAGAAATCGAATAAAGTGTAAACAAATGGAGAGACATATCTCCATATCTTGATGGAGTTCATGGTTTGGAAGATTCAATACAATAATGATGTGTATTCTCCCAAATTAATCTACAGGTTTGACATAATTCCTATCAATAGTCCAGCAAGATTTTTTTTCTATGGATATAGACAAGATTATTCTAAAATTTATACAAATAGGAAAATGTATTAAAATACCAAAACCAATATTAAAAAAAATAATAAAGTGGGAGAAATCAACATACCCTATTTTAAGACTGTGTGATATTGGGAGAAGGGTAGATTCATACCTCAATGTAATGAACTAGAGAATGTAGAAAGATACCCAGAAATATACCCAGTTGATTTCTGAGAAATATGCAACAGCAATCAACTGAGGAAAGACAGCCTTTTCAACAAATGTTGCTGGAGCAACTGGACAACCATGGGTAAAAACAAAGTAAAACAATACAAAAACAAATAAGGCCACTTGGAGCTGTCTCACACTTTATACAAAAAAAATTAACTCAAGATAAATTATAGATTTAAAATGTAAAACTAAAAAAAGCTTGTAGAGAAAAACTTATATAAGAGAAAGTCTTTGGAACACAGGGCTGGGTAAAAAATTTCAAATGTGACACTAAAAGCACAATCCATAGAGGAAAAAATGGAAAAATTGAACTCCAATAAAGTAAAAAAAACAATTCCCTCTGCAAAATACATGGTTAGGATGGTAAAAAGACAAACTACAGACTGGGAGCAAATATTTGCAAACCACATATCTGACAAAAGACTAAACTAGAATATACAAAGAACTTTCAAAACTCAACACTAATAAAATAAACAATTTAGGAAATGGGCAAACAGTAGGAAGAAACATTCACTGAAGAGGATGTAAAGATGGCAAATAAGTACATAAAAAGTTGTTCAAGATCATAAAGGAAACGTAAATTAAAACCACAATGAGATATCATTATACCTGTATCAGAATGGCTAAATAAAAAAAAAAAAAAATAGTGAGAACACCAAATGCTGGCAGATATGCAGAGAAACAGATCATTTCTTACATTACTGGTGATAATGTAAAATAGCACAGCAACTCTAGAAGACAGTTTGGCAGTTTCTAATAAAACTAAGTATACAACTAACATATGATGTAACAATCACAAACTTCTGGGCATTTATCCTAGAAAATTGAAAACATTAACACCTGTATATAAATGTTATTGCAGCTTTATTTGTAATAGCCACAAACTGGAAACAACCCAGATGTCTTTCAACCTGTGAATGGTTAAACAAACTGTTGTATATCCATTCCAAGGACTACTACTCAGCAATAAAAAATAACAAATCATTGACACCTACAGCAACCTGAATGAGAATTATGCTGGGTTAAAAAAAAAAAGACATTCTCAAAAGGTTATATATTGTATTATTCTACCTAATAATATTAAAAAAAAAAGAAAGTGACAGAAATGGAAGCTGGATTATTGGTTGCCATGCATTAAAGAAGGTTGGGGGCATGAGGAAAATGGGCATGGTTATAAAAGTGCAAGGTGAGTGATCCTTGTTGTGATGGAAATGTTGTGTATCTTGACAGTATCAATGCCAATGCCTTAGTTATGACATTGTATTATAGTTTTGCATGATGGTATCATATGGGGAAAATTGAACAAAGGGTACATGTGCTCTGTGTGTATTATTTCCTATAACTAGATATGAATCTACAACTTTCTCAAAATAATTTTAATTTTAAAACATGTAATGAGTATGGTCAATTGATCTTTGACAAAAGAGCAAAGAAAATACAATAGAGAAATGATAATCTTTTCAACATATGGTACTGGATCAAATTAACACCCACATACAAAAAAATGAATCTAGGCACAGAACTTACACCCTACAAGAATGTTAACTCAAAATGGATTATAGGTCTAAATGTAAAATGCAAAACTATAAAACTTCTAGAAGACAACTGGAGAAAATCTAGATGAACTTGGGTATGGCAATGACTTTTTAAATATAATATCAAAGGTCTATGAAACAAATAATTGATAAGCTGGATTTCATTAAAATGAAAAACTTTTGTTCTATGAAAGACACTGTCATGACAAGCCACATATTGGGAGAAAATGCATAAGACAAATCTGATAAACACAGTTATTCAAAATATAGACAGAATTCTTAAAATGCAACAGTAAGAAAAAACAACACAATTAAAAACAGGTAAAAGACCTGAACAGACACCTTATCAAAGAATATGTCAGATGGCAAGAAAGCATATAAAATGATGGTCCACATCATATGTCATTAGAGAGACACAAAACAACAATGAGATAACACTACACACTTGTTAGAAAGGCCAGAATCTGGAACACTGACAACACTAAATACTGGCAAGAATGTAGACAAACAGGAACTCTTATTCATTTCAGGTGGGAATGCAAAATGGTACAGCCACTTTGGAACATGATTGAAACATGAGTTCCAGTTTGGAAGTCTCCTACAAAACTAAACTTACTCTTATCAAACACATGACTCACCAATCATGTTCCTTGGTATTTACCCAAATCAACTGAAAATTTATATACTAACAAAAACCTGCACATTAATATTTATAACTTCCAAAAAGCAAACCAAGATGTCCTTTAGTGTATGAATGAATAAACAAACTGTGCCACATCCAGTCAATGGAATATTATTTAGTGCAAAAAAGAAATAAACTAGCAAGCTGTGAAATGACATGGAGGAAACTTGAATGCATATTAGTAAAAGAAGCCAATCTGTAAAGTTTACATGCTATGATTCCAACTACATGACAGTCTAGAAGAAAAGGAAAAACCATGAAAATAGTAATAAGATCAGTGGCTGTCATGGGTTGGGTGGGGGAGAGAAGATTTTGAGCACAGAGACTTTTTAGGGCAGTCAAACTTCTGTGTGATACAATAATGGTGGATACATGTCATTATACATTTGTCAAAACTCATACAATGTACAACACCAAGAGTGAACCCTAATGTCAAACTCTGAGCTCTGGGTGATTATGATGTGTCAATGTAGGCTTATCAGTTATAAAAAAATGTTCCACTCTAGTATGGTATGTTCATAGTGGGGTGTCTGTGCATGTGAGTGGACAGGGTATAGGGGAACTCTGTACTTCCTGCTCAATTCTGCTATGAACGTGAAACTGCTCTAAAAATGTAAAGTCTGTTTGAAAGGGAAAAAGAAGTGAAATGAGCTATTAACTCTTTTTTTTTTTTCCTTTTGTTAAGCTTTTACAAACATTATCAATACTAAGCAACAGTTCATACCTAATAACTGTTGATAGCCCAGTTCTAAATTAACTTCATTTTCTGCCAAAGACTATAATTCCCTCATATTTTAAATTCTCATATTTCTAACTCTTCTACTGTATATTATATTTTTTCTAAATTAAATCTAATTGGTTGGACAGAATTTAGTCAGCTTTCCCATCATGTGTCTGTGGGTGGTTATAGGGACAGTTTTGATATGGATTTCATCAAAAAAATTCAATCTTTGGGCAGTTCTACCTAAGTCAAAACCTGCCTTTTTTTAAAGTCAGGGAATTTTCAATAGTTTTGACTTAGGTGTTTTGTTTTTTGTTAGCTCAATAATGTGTATACTAAATGTTCCTTGTTCAATATGATTTTTGCACCTTGTTACAATCTAGTGAAGTGGATAAGGTACTTATTTATATGATATCCTTTCTCACTGTATTTAGTATTGAATTAATAATTATATGTTGGATATTCTTAAGCAGTGATGATTTTTTTATTACTTTTTTATGTCTTATATGTTTAGCCATTCTTACATCAGATTTCCAAATCATCTCTTCAAACCTAGATGTTTCCTTTAGTTCTCTGTAACATCTGTTCTGTAGATTCCATGATAAATATTATCTTAGTTAAATATTGGATGCGTAATATTCTTTATGTACCTCCTGTCAATATCTTATTCTGCTTTACTTGTCATCATTGAATAGCATCAATGGCTTGTTTTTATTCAAGTATATTGTAAATTCTAATCATTGCATGCATGATATTTTTATGTGGAAGTGACAATTTGAGTTATTTTAATCAAAAAGTTTCCATTCACAAATTACTTAATTGGACAAATTTTCCCTTCAATAGTAGTTGTGAAACAGATAACAAAATTAACATGTATATACACATATATGTATATATTATGGTATGTTATATGGTATAATATTACATATTATAATATAAAATGTGTATACTATTGTAATATTATATATGTATGTGTGTGTGTGTGTATATATATATATATATATATATATATATATATATATATATATTAGAAAATCCTGGTACTACAATTTATTTTTCCATTTGAAAACTATTTGGCATAGGGTAAATTATTGCAATTGTTAATTTGGATACTATTGGATTTTACAAGAAACATTTCACACTGTCAAAAGTATGTGAAGAATGCATTCTACAATATGAGACTATATTATTAACCTAAGTCACACAGACTAAGATCATTACCCACTATAGTAAAGTACCTTTTAAAAATTTTCTTATCCAATATGCTAATTTCCTGTATGTAATTCTCTTTCTCTCTCAATGGGAATGTCAAAGCTACATTTTGGCTTCTGAGTTGTAAATTTTATGTTAATCATTCTCTTTTAAATTCTTATCATTTTGATAAAAATGGGAGTTCATTTGTTAAAGAATATGAAATTGCACAAATTTTATTTGACCTCTTCAGGTTATATATTAGATAAGAGTATTTTTTTTTAAAGTATTGTTCTTTTTTTTTTTTATTATTATTTTTTTTTATGTGGACCATTTTTAAAGTCTTTAATGAATTTGTTACAATATAGCTTATGTTTAATGTTTTGGGTTTTTTGGCTGCGAGGCATGTGGCATCTTAGCTCCCGACCAGGGATTGAACCTGCACCCCCTGCATTGGAAGGCAAAGTCTTAACCACTGGACCACCAGGGAAGTCCCAATGAGAGTATTTTTATTGATCATTTTCACTTTTCACAATTACATTTCAGTAATTGTCTTTTTTTTTTTTTCAAAATTTGTTATCTTGCAGTTCTGGATATCCAAAGTCCAAAATCAGTACCACTGGTTTAAAATCAAAGTGTCACCAGGCTGGTTCCTTCAGGCAAACTCTAGGGAAGAATTGCTTCCTTGCTTTTTCCAGTTTCTAGGTGCCACCTACCTTCTTTGGCTCATGGTCTCTTCCTAAATCTTCAAAGCCAGCAAGGTAGCATCTGACTTCTTTTCCATCACCACATCTCTTTCTCTGAACAAACCCAGGAAAGTTTTTTAAAGATTCATGTAATTAGGTTGAGCCCACCTGGGTAAATCTGGGTAATCTCCCCATCTCAAGGTCTCTACCCTTAATCACATCTGCAAAGAACCTTTGGACATATAAGGAAACACATTCACATGTTCCAGGGATTCAGATTCGGATATCTTGGGGACCATTATTCTGTCTCCCACAAAGAAACAAAGATATTACAGAGGTGTGTCAGGTAATTAATTAATGAAAATGTTACACTATTTTTCTGGATTTTGTGATGTTTGCTAGTTGTCCTTTAATATTTGTAATTTATTGCACTTTCTCTTCTCATTCTTTCTCACAAATACATATCCTGTTTGTTACCTAATAATGTATTTGCAACTTTGTATTCTTTTTCCTAAGTCTCCCCCAAGTAATTAAGTCTTAATTCCTTAAATGAGGAATCTATAATGTCCTGTTTGAGAATTTTCATAGAGAGTATGTTCGGTAGAAGGTAGGTCAATTTAGTGGTTTCACATTGTATTGGCTTTCTATTACTGCATAATAGATTACCACGAATTTAGAAACTTAAAACGGCATGTATTTATTATCTCATAGTTTCTGTGGGTCAGGGATCTGGGCAGGCTTATCTGGACCATCAAGAGTTGTGGTCTCATCTCAAAGTACCCTTGGAGAAGAATCTGCTTCCAAACTCTCATGGATTTTCCAAGCTCTATGTTCCTTTTCATTGTACAAGTGAGGGATTCAGCTTCTTGTTGACTTTCAACTGGGGTCACCCTCAGTTCCTTGCCACATGGGTGTCTCCACCATGACCAGCAAGGGAAAGAGTCTCCCATCAAGATGAGCTTTACAGTTTTATGTAATAGAATGAAGGAAGTGACATCCTCACCTTTGCTGTGTCCTATTGGCTAAAACAAGTCTCAGGTCTCAACTGGAAAAGAGAGGAGATTGCACAAGGGCAGGGGATTGTGTGCACCACCTTAGAGCCTGTCCTTCACAGACGACTTCTTTGAAGCTTTTGTATTTCTTTTTCTTTTTCAGCTTTTTTTCTTTTCAGAACTACATTTTCTATTTTAAATTTTATCATAACTTCAACTTTCACTGATTTTCAATAATAAAATTATTTTTAAAATGCAATTGTATTTGAATGTATGTTCACTAAAATTAAATTAAAATTGAAATAGGTATGATATTAACTAAATTAAAATTATCTTCATATAGTTTCAATGTTCTTTTTGTTGTAAATTATTGAAAACTATGTATTAAAATTAAAATGTAGAATACAAATTATATTTAGTAACGTCAAAAATTTAAATCAAAATAATTGAAATAGAGCTGACATTTTAGTTCATTTTTAAGAAATATAATTGAATTATATTAAATAAAAATTGTAAATAGTATAAACAATAGATATTTTATTCATGCATTTAACATTTTTACCTACATATTTACAAAGTTAAAGTTAAATGTCAATTGTAGAATAGTGCAGAATGTTCCTTAGCTGTTATGTCCAATTGGTGAAAATACTGTACCTTTCAGACCTTGAATCTGACCAGGAAAAGATGTAATAGAATGGACTGTGAGCTAAGAAATTATACTTCTTTATACAAAATTCTATTGCCTTCATACTGAGAAAAAAGGATAGAAAAAATAATTTATTACCAAGAGCTTCCTCTTCTCAAAACTTTTTTCACTTAGACACAATGTCTGTCTCCAGCATTGGAAGTTGAACAGCACAGACCCCTTTATGGCAGTGGGATGCAGTTACCTCTGTTTTGGTCATGGGTCTTGAGCCAAGAGAGCAGATGTTTTGTGTTTTGGATCATACGTTGTTAGTCCTGATTTATCCTTCTGTTCTCTAATAATTTTATTTATTTTAACTTATTAGTGACAATACAATTTAATAATTTCATTTATAATTTGTCAATATGTGGGGCCTGGAGTAAAAGCCTCTTGCCTGGGTATAAGGGTGATGCTGACCAAGGCCACCAGGAAAAGATTCTGCAAAGCCACAGACATTTCCTTCTGCTGAAAGGATGAGTTCATAAATTGGGATGGTCCAGCAATTTTCCCTACAAGTAGACCCGCTGCTGGGGAAAACCAAAGAGCTCTGGAAAACAGAGGCATTTACTTTCTATGGGCCTTAGTGTTCACCTCTTTTAAAAGCAAATGATGATGATATGGTGAAGATATATATTCAACAAGAATACACTGTAGATAAAACAAAAAATTGTAGAATGAAGAGTGATGGTGAAATTGTGATCCCATCAAACTCTGCCAAACTATTGTTCTTGACAGAAATATTTTTAAAAGGCTGACATTTCTCTTTGATTACTTCAGTTTCCCTTTTCTATGTTGTTGCTTTGTTTTCCACATGGCAGGGATCTCAACTTTGTTAGGAGCCACAAGTCTATGAATATTTCAGAAGTTTCTCTTTCATCTTCTACACCAAATCCTATTTTCAGGAAATAAACCGATTAGCAATTTCATCCTCAGGAGACATGAATACAAGAGATTATGATGTTCCCCTTTTCAAAGGACTTTGCATTTTCAAAGGCATATCCCTAAGCCAAGGAATAAATTTCTAATGTTTGCATTTTGGGCTTCAGGGAGTGAGTAGAAAAAGCTTTATTTGGGGAAAGAGAAGGGAAGTTCTTAATCTGCTGAAGTGACTCCTCAGTGTTTTTTCTGATCGTTTCTGAACTTGACTTAGTCATAGCTCACTATTAAGAACATTCTTCAATCAATACGTGACCCTACTCCTTAATGGTGAAACTCTGTTAAGTTTCAATGACAAAATTCATATAGTATCTGAGACTATAAGAGTTTCTTCTCAGGCATCTCTCACAGGAGAAGAGAGAGATTTGTGGGAGGTTGAGGATGTGCAAGGTATAATCAGGTACGTTGGTGGCTGCCCACCCTGTAGAAGTCTGAGTCCTGTGCAGAGGCTCTATAATCCCCTAGTGTGTTCTGAATTTCAAGTAGTCCTTTCCCTCATGGATTTTTCAGCAGACTTTTGATGTTGGTCTGGTTTATACTCCAGGAGCCAGGCAAAATATAGCATTAAGCAATCAGAGTGCCACCATTCTCTGTTCTGTGCCTTTCTTACAAGAGAAAAATGGCAGAGGCGGGTGAATTGGAAGAGTCAGAAAAAAAAATCTAAAGAACTTTAAGTTACTCTAGAGGACCGTTCCATTCTAATAAGACATTTTTTGTCTATTTTCCACTATATTCTATTGTAGCTTCACCTATTCTCAGGGAATAATCACTCTAGGCCATTGCCATCAGTCACAACCACTGAAGTAGAGTGTAGGCACCACTCAAAGACCTGCACAGCAAACTAACTCTGGCCCCTTCTAAGGTCTACATGTGATTCTGTTGTCTCTTTCATTTTTCCTTTAGTCCTTCACAAATATAATGGGAAGGAGAAATGTATGCCTTATTTTCTGAAAGATCTGGAAACAGAATAAAGCAAAACTTCAAAACTGTGAAAATCAGACTTGATTTTTTTTTTAATACAGCAGGCTCTTATCTATTTTATGCATATTAGTGTGTGTCAATTTTTAAAATTAGATGTAGTTTTAATAAGTTAGCATGGCACTGATGTTACTCTAGGAAAGTCCATTACATAGCAACAAAATTCTCCCCATAATATTATTTCCCTATCTACCAGTTGATACCTATATACTATGCCTTGAATCTAATTTGGTACTTATATACATACCTCATAGGCAACTGCTATCTTGACTTCTAACACTGAGATTAGTTTGAACTTTATATAAATGGAATCATATTATATGTATTTTTAGTGAATGACTTTCTTTATTCAAAATTATGTTTGTTGATTATTCCTTACTGTTGCTTGTAGTTATAAAGTATTGCTTTATTTACTGTACAGTAATCCATTGTATAAAACTAAAGATGGGTTTTGAAAGAGAGAAAGTGGGAGAAAATTGAGTGTGAGGCTTCCAAGTTCAGGGAAGTGTATGGATGCTTGGTTCTTCTTAGCGGTCTTTACTCCATTCTGGTGTTCGAACATGGAGAAACCTCTCTACTACCTCCGTTTGGAAAGATGCTTATTATTGGCAATCTTGGGAAGTGTGGTGTGTCAGGGATGCATGCCACAGCTGGAGAAAGCGTCCTCTAACTGGGCTATCTCACATTTCTCTTTGCAGTAATGTAAAACCCACCACTGGAGCCTACACCAATATCAATAACTCCAAATTTGGGATTAGCTTCTACTAATGATAGATTTTATCAAGTGAGAGATGAAAAAATCCAAATGGAGGAATCAGACATTTTCTGTTAGTTTATAAAACTAAAATCTCACCTGTTAGTACAGAACTATGTAGTTCACTAAGTATTTTCATATGCAATATTAGGGCACAGGGGGAGAGAATAGAATGAATGGGAGATTCAGATCCAGATGGCCTATAGTTTGAACTCACTGAAGCTCACTTAGTCTTGCTTTTGTCAGCTCTGGAATGAGGATATACAGTTCTCTGATCTAATGAAGGGCGAGAGCTCCCACAGTGGTCAATATTATTGCTCTGCCTGTGTTTACCTGCATGGCAACATTTGGAGACAGGCAGCTTGTGTTTTTAATCCGTATTTTACTGATATCAACATTGAAACTTAGAGAGGATATTGTCCAAGGCTATTCAGCCTGTAATTAGAAGATCTGAGACTTTGGTTTATAGTTTAGTCTTTTCCTTTCTATCTGCCCAGGCTCCCCTTGATAGAACCCACAGCATCTCCTATTTGAGATAAATAAAGCCTCATGTTAATGGCACAAATTTATTATTATTTTTTTTTCTGATTGGGCACAATGCCCTGAAAATTTCTTATTAATCTGGTAAACAAGGCTGTGCAACACAAGATGTCTTAAAGTTTTCTCTCTTCCTTCTCCCTTCCTCTCCTGGACCTTGTTTAAACCTAGAACAACACTTTGGAAACAGTGCACATGTGCTGTATTATGACCAGTAAGAGTGAGGCTGTATAGCCCTGGTTCCCTGTAGTTGTCTGGGGATCAACACATGTTCCAGGCACCAAACTCCCTCCAGGTGGCAGTGTGCTCCAGAAAAGTCCTGAGAAGGGACACATCACAAAAGAAAATGACATTGACTGTGTTTTACTAAATAAGCTTTGCTACTTTAAAAATGTTATCAAAGGTAGTCTCTGCCCCAGCTCCACTGACACAATCATTTTTCTACTGTGGTGGCAGCTTGAGGAGGAAATAATGACCCAGTGTATATAGTGCATAGAACTTTGGCCTGGGAGTCAGACCAAGTCTGGGTAATGGCTCTGCTACTGTCTCTCTGAGTGATTTGAAGTCTGGGTTTATTTGATGCCTTACTCTAACATGTGATGCTAATCTTGAGACCTAGGGAAGTATCTTTAGGTTGGGGAGTTATGTTGGCACTCTTAGTTTGTGTATCTGTGAAATAAAGGTGTGTATAATATGATACCCAAGATCAATTACAGATGTTTATATTCTGAGACATGATAATGCACTGATAAAATAGTCCCATATCAATTTACAGTTTCAATTAAAATGACAAGTCCTGGGAGGGGAATTTGAGATAATCATTTTTAAAATGTTATTATTATATTTTCTTGATTTTAAAATGTCTGTGATATTAAGAAATGCCATTGTTTATAACAGCTTTCCAGGCAAAAAGTACACTCTTGAAAATAAACAAAATGTATTCTCCAGTTAGCTGGCAGCATTATCTATTTACACAATTAATATGACTTTAGATCTTCACTATCACATCCTAGAATCCAACATTGCTTAGCATCTAAGATTTCTTCACATTCAGGTTCTAAAACGAACTCACTTTTGATTCTTTGCCATTTTGAGTGACAACATGAAGACATACAGCCTTTTTAGTTGATTTGTGATGATGAGCCATTTTATACCAATACAATTAACAGAATCACTCTTGTAGTAAAATGAAAAAGATTGAAGTTTTATGTCCATTTCTAATTTGAGTAAATTAATAGTTCTTTTTTTCCCCCTAAATTGAATTATACATCACTGAAAATTAAACAGCTTTTCTTGAGAGGTCACTGGGAACTTTTGACGTATTTTCTATGCCTTTCTAATAGTAATTCACTATGTGAGAATGAGGCATGCCAATCTCTCCAATTTTGCAAATGCTTGATCTACCCTGAAAGGTTTGACAGTTACAATAGCCTTTAATTGCAGTGCCTGACATGTGTCAGGAAACACACTTTTATAAATGTCTTAATAACGAAAGACTTCATAGCTTGGTGTGTCTTGTCTTCTAAAGTCCTATGAAGTAATTGCTTTTACTTCATAAGATATTTTGTAAATTATTTATTCTTCCGGTGGTACAGATTTGGTTTCCTTTTAAAAAGAAAACTTTCTTGCTACTTTAATTCTATGGGTTTTTTTGCATTTATAGTATATTTTATATATTCTATCTGTAGTGTTGCATCTTAGTGTAATTTTTGTAAACTATTTTCAATGATGATGAAATGCAAATCTAAGTTACAATTCAATTGCATGTATTGACAGCTGTGAAAATAGCTGAACCGAGGTAATAATCTCAAAAGCAGATACCTTTTTAACATGGCACAATTAATACAAGCTGGACACTGAGGCCTACTTTAGCACTTACATCTTATTTCTAGGGTGGGGAAGATTATTTTGACAGAAACTTAGAGATACATACTGGTTCGGTTATAGTTAAAAGATAGGGGAAAGAGTATTTTAAAATCAAGAAACTACATGTATCTATGAATGTGTGCACAAGTGGGACATATTTACTTCTTCTTCTTACTCTTATTATTATTATATTTAAGCAAATAATACTTTAACCATAACATGGATGTTAATTTTGAATAGGGCAATGTAACAAGTGCCTGAGAGTTAACACCGCAGGGATCTCTCCAGTCAAAATAGAGAGAGATTCAATTTAACTTTGGTACCTGTATTCTTACTATAAAATCTTTGCCATGACCTCTTCCATGAAATATGCATATTCCTTCTCTAAAAATGTCTTTCACAGATTTCAGGGTTTCACTTTTTAAGTCATGAAATACACAACTACCCAGAAACTCTGTGTAGAGCTAGACTTGGAGTCAAATAGATTCAGAACTCAGTAGTTGATATTGTTTGAATTAGCATACTTCCTTTTAAGCTGTGATTCTTCATACTTGGCTAGTATACATTTTTCAGATTTCCAATATGCTGTTCCTTCAGTAAGCACTTATTCTCAATCCTAGAAAAAGTTGTAATAAGCTTAAAAAGTTAAGATACATAATTAACAGTTCAAATGAAAACAAAAACCACAAGATAAGTTAGATGAAATATACAATATCATGGACCTACAAAAAGAGGAATTGCCTCATCCTTTATCTTGTAGTACCTGCCTTCCCAGGTTTAGGCAATGTCTCACCTTCAACTCACAATTTCTGAACTTATGTTAAATGTAATTTCAAGATCCCTGAAAGTATTCATATAGTTCACACCTAGCCCCCTTAGCAGGAGAAGAGAAATGGCTGTTTCCAGAGTGATAGATGCTGTGCTGATTAATCCTTCACAAAAAACAGAAGCTAAGGGGAAACTATATAAATCAGGTCTGTTTGTTTTTGCTTTATAAATTACAGTGGAAATAAATGAAGAGCACTCAAATGAGACCAAGCAGAGGGTATTTATTTGGAGCTTGCTATATAACAAGGGAGTCAGCCATCACCACTTGAAATTGGCAGAGGTGCAAAGGCCAGCAAAGGAGTGAGAAAGCTTTATAGTGAGAAAGGGGAAGACTTCAAGTATAGCCTGATTGGAGGTTGTTGGCATGAGGAAGCTGGAGGCATGTGAACTGTTAGTGAGGCATCCTATGTGATTGGTTTCAAAGTGTGTTTGGATTTCTCTCGTTGGGCCTGAGTTTGAATTATGGGCAAAAATTATGGAACTGGTGGTCATTGACCATGCCCTGAGCATTCTGGGTATATTGCTTGCAAAGGTTATAGTACTTTTGCTTCCCAGGCTGACTGCTGCAGAGGTTATGGGTCAGAATTCTACTGTCATTTGTGCTCTGACCTTTGTCTACTTGTATATTCAGTCTCTCATCCATGTCCATATAATTTAAAACCTGCCAAAAATTTCCCACAATAACTTTGATACTGTATGTGACAAAGGTAAAACAAAAAACCCACACACTTTTCAACCAATCTGTTTCAAATTTTCGGCAGTGTTTGATTTGTCGGGTAAAAAGGACTGGAGATTGGAATGCAATTTTATTTATAAGTGATGATAATTAGGATTCAGTAAAATACACAGTTGTACAGTTAACACTCCCACACTCAACTAAAACACTACATCTGAAACTTACCTGGAATAATATGCAGTGCATGTTTTTTCTGGTAATCAAAGGAGGATATTTTTAGATAACAGATCCAGTGAAACTGAATAGAGGCATAGGAAGGGACATGGACACTTAGGACTGGGGTGGATCTTAGTGACCTCTAAATTGGAAGAAGATTAAGTAAAATATTCAAATGATCACAGTCCAGTTAGTAGCATAGTTGATGTCGTTCTTCAAATCAGCCTACTGCGGGGATCAGCCAACATTTTCTGTAAAGGACTAGATACTGTCTGTTGCATATTAGTATTACTTTTCATACATCCCTTTGGAAATGGAAAAAACATTCTTAGCTAGTAAGTTGTGCAAAAAACAGACCATCATTTGTTGATTCCTGTTCTAGTATATTAAATAATTAAAGACCATGTAAGGAGAGCAAAAACGAAGTTTCCAGTTGACTCTTACGTTCCACTCCCAAAATTGAGCACCAGAAAACCCCACTGAAAGCAGAAAAACAAAGCTAAGTTTATTGAACCTACTGCAGTAAGGGAGACACCCACTTTGACGGTTCTTATGTGTCTCTGAAGGCAGAAATTTAGAAGAGGGTATGTATTGGATTAAGGCTTGAGTAGGGTCATATTCACCTAAAACATCAAAAGATAAGTCTTGGAAGGCAGGAAACTGTCTGAGATCAGGTAGAGTTTATAACAAAACAACTTTGAAATTGTAGTACAAGGTGAAAATGTAATTATTGACAAGCAAACTGTTATGCTTAATAAGTAATCTGCTTAGTTTGTTCAGTTTTATCTTCCAGTAACAGGTATTTCTTGAAGCAAATAGCTAAGAATGTTTTTTTTTTTTTTTTCCTGATTCCAGTATTGTTCAGCAAAACCAGAAAAAACATGGTTTGTTACAGATTTGGTAGCATAGGATAGGTGCATAAGATCATGTTGACTTCAGTTCTCACTACCAAAACATAATTTAGTTATAAAAATTAACTTGAAAATGGGCAAGCCATATATTTATGTCTCCAGCGCCTAACAGTAGTGCCTTGCACTGTGTAGAAGACTGATGAAAAAATACTGAATGTCACTATATGATTTCAATTTTTAATCCAAAAGGATTTAATTAGCTAAAAACAGTGATCATATGTTCCATCACCTTGAGCTAAAGGCTTTGTAAATAGTAATAAAGTAGCTGGAATTAAATGAGCAGTAGTTAACTTCTTACCTAACAGCATTTCTATTTTAACCTGGAGTTTAGTGGGAAAAAATTATCCTTCTAGTACCCTGGGTCTGTTTTTGTCTAATTATCTCTTCCATTTTGAGACTGAAGTATTCTAGCTCTACTTGTGATAACATCTGTAAAAGAAGCCAATATTCTTCTGCAACATACAAAGCTCCCAGTGAAAGAGTTGCTTACAGGTAAGGGCGGGGAGGTACCACTGGCTTAACCTATTCATGTCGCAATCTGAAAGCAGTAAACTCCTAGACACCTTCATTTCCCCAGGTCCCCTTGCTAAGCCCTCAATTTTTAGAGGAAAATCTATTTCTTATATTTCTAAGTGGAAATTATCAGCTGATTGTAGATAAACTGTGCGTGGGAGCTGGCAGCAACGCATGTGATAAAATCCTAGGAAATGTTCTTTATTTCACGTGTCATTTGGCTTTGCCTTGAATAAGCTGCACTCTAACAGCAGGTAATTGTCTTTTTTTACTTCTTTTTTGGCTGCTTTTAGCAGTGCATTCTCTCCCTCCTTGCTGCATAAAGCCCCCTCTCTCCACAAACGTGCATTCACGCCCACACATTTCTGATGCAGAACAGGACGAATGCATCCCAGGGCATTTTTTTTACAGACCAAAGGGCAAAACTGGAGGGAGACGAAATAACTGAAAATTAGTTTAGAATAATCAACATAAAAAAACAAAAATTGAGAGTTTGAGACTGAGGACTCCAATGCAAGTTAAGTTTAGGATGAATCATGGACTAGGTCATGAATTAGAGGTTCTTACCTACCATAGGTTCTTAAGGCAGAAAACATCTTGCTCACATAATTATATAATTCATAATTATATGAACGAATGAAAAAATAAATGAGCAGGGAGAAAAACAGGCAGTTTCATGGAAAGTAAGTACTGGCAGATATTAGAGAATTGAAGTAGATCATTAGGGCCTATACAATGCTCTGGACAATAGATAGGATTTCTCTCACAGATGCTAAATGCACGGGAAAACCACAGCTAATTGAGCCAGCATTTTCAGGGAGGCTTTGATTTTGCATTTCATGGATCATGTCCTTTGGGGATACACAGGGTTTCAGCAGGACCCTGGCACCAAATGCCCCAAAACGGAGCAATATTGTATAATTGGATAGATTACCTTGTTCCCATCGCTTGTTTAGAGAAATAACAGATCAAAATTTATTCCACGAAATAAGAAATAGTCTTTTAAAAAGAGCTTCAAGAAATTTGTCATTTTCCTCTTCTATAAATTAGTAAAATGATAAACAACTAAAGATTATATAGTATTTACTTTGTGCCAGACTGGATTCCAAAATTTTTATACTTTTTAATTTAGTTAATCAGCATTATACTCATCATTTTGATCCCCATTTTACACCTATGGATACTAAAACACAGCGGTAGATAGTCATAGTCATTTGACTATGTCACGAAATCAAATCCTTGGTAGATCCAGGTCTTGATCACAGACAAGATAGCTCCAAAATCTAGGCTCAAATTCACCATAGCCAACTATGATTACCTCATGGGATTGTTATTTGTTTGAATCAAAACAACGTATGTAAAAAGTTTTAAAATGTTATAGCAATTTGAAACAAAAGTGCTTTCTTTTCCAGGTAAAAAATATATTTCGGGAAGTTGATCAATGTAATTTATTGACATTTACCTGTATACAATTGCTAGATGCTTTAGACAATGGTGATTGCCCTTATCGTAGTGTAATGGGCATAGAACCAGGAGCTGGATAACTCATACTCTAATTGGTGCTTTGAAACTAAATTTGCTAGCCAAGTTTCTTGGCTTCTCTGGTTCTCAATTTTCTTATCTATACAATGAAAATAGTGGTAGGTCAGCTGTCTTCATACAAGGGTTGTAAAAACACTTTAAACAGTACATGGGAAAGTGATTTTCAACTGTAAAACATAATCAACATATTTAATATGTTGAATTTTGCTTCCAACAATGACAAACTAGATTATTTTGAAATAACCCACCAACTGGCAATGACTAGGAAAGCTGAATTATTAAAAAAAAATACTGTTTGAGCTTTAGCAACGCATCAAGGCACTAAGGAAATAAGATATATGGAACCAAGTTCCAGTGTAGGAGGGAAGCCTACAGAGGTGGTCAAGTTCTGGTTGGTTTATCTGTATGTTTATTTGCTTTAGTCATTCTTTATCTCCTAAAATGGTATCTGAGGGACTGACATAGAACCTTCAGTAAACTTACAAAAAATAATTAGAATTCTAGGGCCACCAAAATGGAGAGATCTTAATAAACATTTTGTGATTTTAGTTGGGACCATAAATGTCTACATCCTATGTATTAGTTTCCTATTGCTGATGTTACAGATTACCACAAATTTAGTGGTTTATAATATAATAAATTTATTATCTTGCTATTTTAGAGGCCAGAAGTCCAAAATGTATCTCACTGAGCTAAAATCAAGGTGTTCCTTTCTGGAGAATCCAGAGGAGAATCTGTTTTGTTTGTTTGCTTTTTCCAGTTTCTAGCGGTGGTCCACATTCCCCAGTTTGTGGTTCCCTTCCCTCTCCAAAGCCAGCAGTGGTTGGATCAGACTTTTTCACACTGCATCACTCTGACACTAAGATTCTTCTGGCTTCCTCTTCCACAATAAGAACCCTTGTAACTAGATCAAGCCTACCAAGGTAATCCAGGAAAATCTCCCTATATTTTTTTTTTAGGCATAAAAACGAATGTTTATTTAGAATGAGAAATGAAGACACTACAAATAACCAATTTTCATAAAGTTGATAAGTACTTAAAAATCACAG
The DNA here is from genome assembly GCF_965194805.1 of Balaenoptera borealis. Lineage (NCBI taxonomy): Eukaryota > Metazoa > Chordata > Mammalia > Artiodactyla > Balaenopteridae > Balaenoptera > Balaenoptera borealis. Next base: position 16,238,345 of record NC_138871.1, read on the forward strand.
TTTTTTGAATGTAAATATTTTGTACTTAATAATTTTATAATAATTCTTTTTTTCTACAATTTATTGTTGCATGCTATTCATATGACAACTATTTCACAATATTTTCTGTGGAATCTATAGAAAGAAAATATAGTTCAATATTTCTTCTAGCATGGTTGAGCAACATTTTTTTTTTTCTGTTCTTGAAAGTCTCAGCTCATCACTCTGCGTTTGGCATCTGTAACTTCTAGATTCTTTCTCAGGAAGCGCTTCCTGTGGAGACAAGGCTTTGGGGAACTTCACTCCATTGATTGCTTCTAGGCATCTGGCATCCCCTATAGTACCCGGTTTAGCTTTGCTCTATATTCTCTAATCCATTTCCCTTCATCTGCCCATAGGCAGTCTAACCTCAGCCAAGACTGAGAAGCATCTTATTCATATCCTTCTCCTTGGCATCAAGAAGAGAGTTGGAGATGCTACCCTGGGTCCATCAAGGGGCAGCTTTCCACTGCAGGCATGCTTCCTCTGACCCCTGCTCTTACGCAGCCCCAGGAGTTACGTTAGGGCTGAGGGGTTGACTCCCACGCTGGGGCAGTGCTTCAAGCCTCTGTCTCAGGCCTGGGGCTGCTGCTCCCTCCATATGTTCCCCAAGGAAAACCCCGGGTCTTTAGGTGCCTGGGCAACTGAGGAGCCCTGAAGATTAGGCTATAGATACTCACATCACAGATTTAAGAGTCAAGTTATGATCAATCTGTTCTATAATCTCCCTATTTTGATGTCTGCTATTTAGCAACCCTAATGCTCCTCTGCAAAGCAAACTAACATAATCAGACTCTAGGAATCAGAATACACATATCTTTGGGGGCCATTATTCTGTTTACCACCCGCTAGGCTTAATGTGGACTATAATTAGATATGCCGTCCCAGGAAGTAAGTTCAGATGTGGATACAATGAACCTCTGATTGAAGTAAGAAGATTTGGGATTGTTAGCATTTCTAAATGGGCTTCATGTAAGGAGCAAAAGTAAATTTTCTCTGAAGGACAAGAATGACACCTACACCCTCAAGTTTTCTAAAATATTTAGACTACCTGGCACCCAAGCAAAAGAATGAGATTTGTGGGAGGATAATACTTGAGCAAATAACACGTGAAATATAGGGCAATTAAAACAGATTAATGTGATATAAGAAATTAATGTTATCATATATCATGTTTAAAATAACTAAGATTAATACATTCAAATATTTAAAAAACAGACTTACACATTATAAAATATTCAAATGATAGTTCTATACCTAAAGAATATAATCACTAGAATTAAGAACTCATCGAATATGTGTTCCAATTATCAATTTTTTAATTGTTAGTTCTAATTCACTTTTTTGGGAGAACTGCTCTGTGATAATTGAGATGAGGTTTATAAATATTTCTCCTTTGCAAGTCAGCATGATGTTAAGCCTTTTGAGTAGAGGATGCTAGATGTTCGGTAGAGAAGGGAATGCCCTCCCTTCCTGGTTTTAGGGCAGTTTACTTGCCAGATCCCAGAGGAGTGAGAATTTTTTTCTCCATTTCTTGGCCTGTGCACTTTCTCCAGTACTAAGAGCCAGCTGGACACCTACCTCTTGTTCTACTATTTAATAACAACATGATTTTTCTCACTCTTACTTTGGGTAATGGAAATATGTCTAGGAGCCTAGGACACTGTAGGCATGAACTCATGCCTAAATTGCTGCTCCCACACTCTCTTCTCAGCCCTATGCATGCCCATGCCAGAGGCCACGTGGTACTGACATCTAGTGAGCTGGCTGCCTGACTTTCATCCCTCTTGCCACCCTAGTCCAAGCTGACAGAGAAGTGTGCTAGATTCCTGCAGAAGGAGACCTCACCAGCTCCCAGCTCCAGCAATGTAGATTGACCTCACTCCCTCTGCATGCCCATCTGAAGGCATGTACCCTGTGTCCCAGAGAGTTGGGTTGTTTCTGTTTGTTCAGTGGCTGTGGAACAGCTCTGGCAGGGCAATCAAGTGAAGTCATCCTCTATCTAGTGAGCTTTAGCCATACCAGTTTAAGGTCTGCATCTCTTTTCCAAGTTTGTCTTTTCTCTGGGACTCTCTCTGAGCTCTAGGGAATCCTTTACAGTTTTCTTTTCATCTTTATAGTTAGTCTCCTATTATAGCTTAATAATTCTTTATATTAATCACCACCAATTTAAATAAACTGTGTGGTTTCTGTTTCCTGATTAGTCACAGACTGATTCAGTGCACTGAATAACAGATTAGACATGGCTAGAAAAAGAATTAGGTAGCTAGAAGGCAGGTCAGAAAAAAAGTATCCAGTCTAAGGCAGAGACAATTTTTTTGGGGGGACAAATTTTTTTTAAAAAATGAAAAGAATTAAAAGGGACTCAGAAGGCAAGAAGAGAGAAAAAGGGGCAGAAGAAATATTGGAAAATAATTTCTAAGAATTTTGTCATACCAAAGAAAGACATCAGGCAAAGATTCAAGAAACATTGTAGAACTCAAACAGAATGAATTCAAAGAAAACCATACCAAGACACACTATTATAATGTTGCAGAAAAATAAAAACAAAGAGAAATTCATAAATGCAGTCAGAAAAGAATGTCATAATGCTTTTGCAGAAGTAAGAAAACTGAAAGGATAATTCACAACAGAAAAAAAACCCAAAAGGAAGCCCAAAGACAATGAACTTTTACCTTTAAAAACTTTTTAAAAACCTCTCAATTTAGAACTCAATATAAAATAAAAATATGTTTAATTTTGAAAGACATTTTCAGCAAAACAAAACCAAAATATTTGTTAGTAAAAGATATAAAGTAAATAAAATAAAATTACCAAACAATTTTTGAGACAGGAGATATATAATTCTAGGTAGAAAAGAGAGAAGCAGGAATAAGGTAAAGAAGAAACAATTCCAGAAATATGTACACAGACTATTTAAAATAACATAGATAACTAATACGAACCTACTGTATAGCACAGGGAACTCTATTCAATATCCTGTAATAACCTATATGGGAAAATAATCTAAAACAAATGGACATATGTATATATATATAGCTGATTCATTTTGCTGTGCACCTGGAACTAACACAACAGTGTAAATCAACTATACTCCAATAAAAATAAATAAATAAAATAACAATAGGTGGAGAGATAGGTATTAAACTAATAGATAGATGGGTAAATAGAGTAGATAGTTAGATAGAATTCAACTGCAAGGCAATAATAACCTAAAAGGTTGGAGGAAGGTACAAGAAGTTAAATTGTTCTGAGAGTCTTACAATATATTGATAGTCATAAAATTATTTATTCAAAGTAGGTCTCAACAAATCAAGGGTGCATGATATAAAAGCATGCATAAATAAAAGCTAGCCACAAAAGCATGCATAAATAAAAGCTAGCCACAAAACTACCTTAAAACTAAAATAAATGGATAAAAGGGGGAAAAAATATGGAACTGAATGTCTAAGTAGAAAACAAATAATAAAATAGTAGGTTACAAATATACCAGTAATTATATTAAATATGTTCTCAATGCCAGTTAACTGAATTGTAAGGAAGACCACAAAAAAAAAAAAAAAAAAGAGGAAAGAAGCACAGCTCAACATCAATTTCACTGAGAAAACTTGAAATATCTCAGATACAGTTTGCAACCCTTTCATCAAACAAGATGCCTTCAGTTATAAGAGATAAAGCAGATACACATAATTTCAGCTCAGAGACAGTGCCTCCTCCATGTCTTACTTTTATACTATGCAAGAGACATTTCACAGTCCTTCCAGTGCACCTGGAACTCATCAATAAGACTTTTCACAATGAGTAAATCTGATAAGCAGGTAAATTGACTTGGTATGTCACAAGGTTAAGTTTCATCATGTATCTTAACTGACTACATTCCAAAAGCATTATTATGAAAAGACCAAATTCCCGAGTATCTCTAGGTCTGGGATAAAAAGTCAGTCCAGTTTTTAGTTCTTTACCTGTACCATATAAACACTAATCAAAAGAAATCAGTTTTTTAAAAAAATTAATTAATTTATTTATTTTAATTTTGGCTGTGTTGGGTCTTCGTTTCTATACGAGGGCTTTCTCTAGTTGCGGCGAGCGGGGGCCACTCTTCATCGCGGTGCGCGGGCCTCTCTTGTTGCGGAGCACAGGCTCCAGACGCGCAGGCTCAGTAGTTGTGGCTCACGGGCCTAGTTGCTCCGCGGCATGTGGGATCCTCCCAGACCAGGGCTTGAACCCGTGTCCCCTGCATTGGCAGGCAGATTCTCAACCACTGCACCACCAGGGAAGCCCAGAAATCAGTTTTAGTTATACTAAGGTCAGGAAAAATAAACTTCATGGCAAAAACTACATTTCATGATGGTAAAAGGGTCAATTTACCAGAACTACATAACATCTCTAAATGTATACATCCAATAACATATGTAAAGAAAAATTCATCAGAAATAAGTGTAGAAAGTCAAATCCATGATCATATTGGAATATTTTAATGTCCTACCCCCATACTTAATAGAATAGGCAGAGATAAACAATTACTGATAGCATAGAATATCCAAGCAACAATTTTAAAATTTTGACCTAATTGACATATTTAGAAAAAATGTACCCAATAACTACAGGCTAGATGTTTTCATTAATTGCTCATGGAATAGTTACCCAAACTGATCATATTGTGATCCACAAAGGAAGAAATTGGCTCATATAAATTATGCTCTTTGATCACATGGATTTAAGATGGAAATCAATGCAAAAAAAGAATATTAGAAAATCCTCATGGAAAGAAAGAGTTAACAGATGGTTGGTAAAATTGTCTCAAGGCTCAAAGATACCTGAGAATTTGATTCTTGACCAATTCTTCTTGTAATACTAAACTCAAAAGTTATATATCAGATCCAAGATAAAGTTGAATCCCTTTGATGTTACTATACATTGCAGCAAATACCTCTACCTGCTTGATAAAATTGTTTATTGAGTAACCTGTAAGTGAAGAGTAACTTGTAACTGATGTGATGCAGCTGCAGCAGAGAATGAAAATTAGTCACATAATTTGAAGGGTTCTGTGACTAAAAAGATTTAAAAAGTAAGGGGATAGGCTTTCAAGTACCTGAAGACCATGATGGCCGACTAGCTACCTGCTTCACAATATTTCTTCCCAAAACAATTTAAAAAAAGGAAAATGAAAAGAAAGGTGAATTTACATCAAATCCATACCTTCTGTATACTTGAGGACAAAGAATGCCTAAACTTCAAAATAATCATGAATAAATAAGGGAAAGTTCAAATACTTGCATATGATCACGTTTATTTCTGCCCCATCGTCACTCTGCTGCAGTGTTTGTGGCAAGCAAAGATAAACCAAGAAGAAAACTGGTGAAGACAGAAATAGAAAGCTAGCAAAGTGGTCTAAAGTTTACCTTCAATCTGAAAATACTAAAAAATGGGAAAAATCACAGTATGGACTACAGAGATAAGACTTCAAAGTACATGTGACTTAAAGAGTCAGGCACAATTTTGACGGAGCAATCTCCAAAACACCTTGCTTCTGAGAGAGAATAAAGGCAAAGGGGACAAAAAAAGGAGGATTGTGTTCTTTGGCAATTTGTTAGTGAAGGGTTAAAGAAGCAAAAGGAGAAAATTTAGTGACCTATGAGACAAGGAAACCACAAAACTGGAGGACTCATATCTCTTTCTTCCACCATCAAAATAAGCAAGCAAGCAAGAAACAAACAAAATCCACTTAAAGTACCAGGACTTTGTCATACCGACAGAAGAGGGTACCATTAAATCAAGAATCTAGTAAAACACTCTAATACCACAAAATGAGTAAAAGAAAGGTCAATAGGCTCATATAGAGAAAATAAAATATTTTGAAAAACAAAATTTCACATATATCAAGAAAAATATTGGCCCCCAGCCCCCAAATGAAAGGATTAACACTTTCCTAAACTGAAGTGGTCCATGCTCAGCCACACTTGTCCCATGTAATTACAAACGTCCCAATGCAGGGTGGTTTTCAAAATCGGATTCTGTGCCTTGGAGTCAAGAGAGCACCACCATTCCATCATGCATATGACATTTCTTCTACTGTATCCCTTCTGAAAGTTGAATAAACTTGGTTCTGAGTGAAGTGTATTACATCTTACGAATTTGATTCTCAATCAGAATCCAAGACCATTGACACTGGTTAGACAAAGTATAACTCACGGTTTTGGAAATTAAAAAATGCCATTCAAGTAAATAGTGAGTCCAAGAAGAAATCACAGTGGAAATTAGAAAATATTTTGAACTGAATTGTAATAAACTTATGGCATATCAAAACTTATGCAATGTCCATAAAGTTGCATTTAAAGGAAAAGTTATATCCTTACATGTATATATCAGAAAAAAACCTGTAAATCAATTACATAAACACTTATTTCAATAAGTTAGATAAACAGTATTTAAAGAAAGTACAAAGAAGGAAATAATAAATATAAAGAAATAAATGAAGTAGAAGACAAAAGTTGGTTATTTCAAAAACAATATTTTTAAGACATCACTAAATGAAAAGACATATTACAAACATCAGGAAACTACTAGAAGGAGCATCTCTATAAATCATGTAGATTTTAAACTGATATGAGGATATTTCAAACAATCTTATGCCAGTAAATATAAGCTAGATTTGGAAGTTGCACTAGGTGAAAAGAGGTATTGAAACTTTGGACTTTACTAAAATTAGGAACTTGTGTTTATCAAACACCATTGAGAGCATTAGCCCCAAAATGGAAAAAGACATTTGCAACAGCTATAACTGACCAAAAAAATTCGTGTGACTCACTTTATTGCAATATTCACTTTGTTGTGGCGGTCTGGAATTGAACCCACAATATCTCCAAGGTATACCTGTAATCAGAGTACCCAGAGAGGAATCTGGGATAAACGTTTTAAAAATAATTTAGTGGAGATAGAAATATAATTTTATATTGGCTAAGAAAGAGAACATTTCATTAACAGAACAATAAGTTTGAAGACTCCAGTGGGGGCGGGGCCGTTCCAAAAATCATGTACCTGGAGAATGCAGATGATGAGTAGGACTGAAAGCTCATTGGTTCGACATTTATGAAAGGTTATATAACTTACCTCAAAGTGTCAATTTCAAGGCATCAGGGTCAATAAGTATCTTTGTTTTCCTAATAGTCCATCCTGGATCTATGTTCCATGTTTATGAATTAGTCTAAAATCTTTTAAAACTGTTTCTATTTCTAGTTTGTCTGTGTATTAAAATGGAAACTAGGTTTTATGACAGTTGAAAAACAAATGGATCTAGAACTTTCTTGAGAGAATTCACTTATTCCTGACCTTTCAAATTATGAATGAAAGAAATTTTCATTTCATCAGCACCACATCAACCCAGTTGGACCAATAACATTAAATGTGGAATGAATAATGAAAGAATTGCTCCCCAAAGTAAAGCAATGAGGAGAATGCATCACCAGTGCTGAGAAATTTATCCAGAATCTCCCTCGGGACTCAACTGACATTGAAAAACAGGTACATCCCTAAGCATTGATGTTATGTCACAAATTCGGCACTCTCAATGGCAGTTGTGTGCATCTTCACCCCTGCAACACCAGGAGCCATTCTTAAGAGATGAAAAGACATAGGTATTCTTTTCTGCTAAGGAATGAATGCCATCACACAGATGTTTCATCCTTCAATGAAAGAGACTTCTATTGCATTTTATAGATTTGGATGTCCAAGAAACTGTCATTTAGATAAAAGACAGACGGTGAAGCTAAAAGAGCTGGAAAAATAATCTTTAGGTGGAGGGAATTGTTTGTTCCTTGAGAAGACATCAAAATAGACACTGCTAACTAGACCACAAAAATAGTTCCCTGCCAGAATAGTTCTGTCAGCTTTAACAAATATTTATCATATATACAGCACAACTATTGTAGAGGCCTAAAAAGAAGCTGAAGACCTTGTAGCCTTAACGAAGTTACTCCAAAGGGAAATATAGAGCGTACAACACTGGATTCTGAAACAAGAGGTAGTCAAATTAGTAGTAAGGTCTTTATGGTTGAGACTGATATAGTTGTAAGAAAGTACATTAATTTATCCTTAAAAGGTGGTAGTTAAGTAGTTAAGACCTTGGGATATGGGATCAGAGAGCGATATGGTTGATGCCTGGGTAATAGCAACTTTTGTGCTTTGCAGAGCTAGCTTCTGGGAAGAAGGTAGGAGTCTTGTAACCAAGAATTTTCCTCCCTTTGGAGAAAGGGATTCTGGAACTTGGATTTGTCAGAAACATACACCCACACACACACGTGTATGTGTGTGTACTTACATATTCTATGTAAAAACATTTAGTGGGCCCTGCATGATGATAAAGGCATGTTCTTAGTGGCTGGTGATACAAGGATGAATGATAGAATAAGCAGTGGTCCCTAACACACAGGTGTGTACACAAAATGTAACTTTATAATTCACTTACCTGATCTTATCTGATGTATATAACATTGTCCCATTTTACAAATGATGAAAGCAAGGCCAAGAAATAGAGATAGTTAATGGCCAGAGAGGGGGGCTAGGACTACTTATCAAAATTCAGTGTTCTAAATACTGCTACACCATTACACAAATCCAATCAGGTTATTGCTGTGCTTAATCCCCCACAGGGTAGTCTGTTACCATTAGAGTAAATGACAAAACTATACAAGAAAGATCAACATGCCCAGGTCCCTGGTAAATACTCCAGCATCCTGTCTGGCCACTCTCCTATCCCTCTCTCATTTACAGGCACCCTGGCCTTCAGTACCTCAGACATACAGTCCCTTAGCATCTTGTACTCCTTCATGACACTTGGCCTATTTAGTTTTATTAGTCACTATGAGTAATGATTTATTTACTATATGATTTCCCAGCTAGGCTGTAAGTTTTGTATTGGCAATTCCATCTTTGTGTTGTTTACCTGGTCTATGCCCAGTGCTTTGCTCAGTATCTGGGGCATAGAAAGTGCTCCCTATGTTTCTTAAGTCACACACTAACTCCAAATAAGAAAATTATCTTCCTATGACCTTGCACAGCCCCTGGTCCTATGCCATCTTTCTGAGAGCAGGCAAATTGCCTCCAGCTCCTTTGGTTAACCTGTGTAACTTCTGCCCATTCTTCCAAATCCAATTTAAGACACTCTAGGACAGTTATTTCTCCATCTTCCCATCTTCACACATTTGCTGTTAGAATCACACATTCAACACTTGATTACATTCATTATTTTTATAAAAAATATGTATATTTCATGAGCATGTTTTCTTTCTCAATGAGATTTAAGATTTTTTTAAAAAGAAATTCTGAAAATCTTTTTCTTCTCATGTTTTTTACAAAGCCTCATGCCTGCTGGGCATCTTCAGATTGATAAATAACAACTTGATGACATTGATTTGGAAGACACTGGAGAGTAGAGAGCAGTTAGGAGGCAAACGTTTTTGATAGAGCACGTGGTCTGGAGCTGATCAAAGAGAGGGTTGAGGAAAGGCAGCCCTTTTTCTTTTCATTTCTTTTTTAAGAGGCTGCATGTCTAGAGATTGTTATGAACATTTCAAAACATATCTGAGTAAATAACAGAGTAGATATTTGTCTCTCGGGATGCATCTGTGAGAAATGTACTGACAAAGTCAGTCTGAAAACTAATAAGAAAGTTAAGGTTAATAGGAGACATATTGTTTGAGAACTCCAAATACAATATTTACAGAAGTTCTAATTTAACTTCATATAAAAAACCAACACAGAAAGAGAAGCAAAACCCACTGGAATTTAAAATCACTTAAAATCATCTGTGTATTTGGCCTCTTTTATTCAAATATTTTTGGAGTTTTCAAACACTGAATTTAATCAACCCAGCAGTACAAAAATTGGCAATCTGACAGAAAGGGAATAATTGAATAGACTTTCTTCTTTCATCATGAATAGAACTTGTGGACTGAGGAAAACTATTTGTTCCCTATTCATTCCATGTCATAAATCTATAGAACTGAACAACCGTGTTCTGAAAATCCCTCTCAGACAGGGAACATGAGGCTCTTAATCTCAAAATCCTATGTCCCAACCTGTACTGAGCTGATAGGTTTCTTCTTTTCTTACTAAACTGTGGGTCCAGAGATTTTTTTTTTTTTTTGTATGCCTATTGTTATGTAGTGTCTGGCTTTTAAAAGGCACTTTGTAGAAGTGAAAGGATAGGAGAAGAAATTCAAGAAGATGCTATTGTGAAAAATAATATTTCAAAATGATATTTGGCAAAACATGAAAGTCCCTCAGCCACAGTTCAGAAAAATGTATTTTTAAACAGACTTGACTTAAGTAGGAACAAAGATGACAAACTCCCTGCTGCAACATATTTCCAGAATCTGCCTCCTAGAGTATCTGACATTTCCTAGTTTGTTTTAGCTTTGGGTTAAGGCCTTGCTGGCTCCTGTTAAAGTATTAATGTAGGATCTGAGATATGAGTAATCATTGAACCTATATCAGCTACATGAATTAGTGTATCAGATATACCAAGACAAAACTTGTTGAAGGATGAGGACGTAGGCAAGATAAGTTTTGACAAGAGACAAAGGGAATTATGGTTCTGGGCTTACGCTCTTAGAGGAAAAGTTTTATGATCACCTCGAGGTAAAAAAATAGTTGTTGAAAGGGAATAAACAGGATAAGGATAGGAGAGGTAAAACTGTTTAATTCTCAGTTTTGAAGTGGACCCACCACAGACAGTTCAGCTCAATAGTGTGGCTAAGTTTTTAATCCTGATTGGCTTAGATACTCTGCTATAATATGGAAAGGAATTACAGAAATGAAAAAAAGTGTCATTGTCACAGAAGTGTCACTGCAGTGACACAGAAATATATCTTTTCTCTCCAAGACTAGCAATGAGCTACATTCACGCTAAGTTGTCTATACTGACGAGCTATGTTAGCTACTCAGCACAGTTATTCTACCATCTCTAAATCTGTTTGGGAGCTAAAACCAAGACCGTATGCACAAAGGGTTTCAAGTAGGTGTTAGGGCCAGGTAGAAGCATGGGTTATGTGAATATGACAATGCTTGCTCGCTTCATAAAATAGTGATGAAAGTCTTTTCTTGGTTTTATTTTTTCTCTCAACTCCACTCCCTACCCACCACCCTACATCAAAGTTTACACTATCTCAATATATTCTGTTATTTTTTTCATACAGGTGAATCCATGAATGTTCATCAGTTACACTATGCATCCAACAATTACAAAATGTAATTTCTTAGAAATGTTGGATGGGCATGTTGGGACCTGGGAAGAGGTGGAGGTGTGTATAGAACACAGGATTCCTTTACTTCTTCCCCAGCTATGCCCTCCTGATTTCTGTAAACTGTAAAATGCTATGATACAGAAACACGCACACCTGGAGGGAATGATCTGCCTTGAAGTGGAGAGCTGAGACTTTGTACTCAGAGCACAAGATATCTGCATCTCTCCTTCTGTTTTCATTCCCAGTGTCTCCTTATCTCACTTGAGCTACTGAAATACCCTTATAGCTGGTCTCCTTGCTTCAAGATGTCCACACTCTCCCTCAGTCCATTTTTCATGCCACACCCAAATGATATTTCTGGGTCTGAACTAGGATTATATAATTTCCTTTATTAATATCTTCCAATAGCTCTTTATAACCCTTAGGATGAAATTAAAAAACCAAGACAGACATATACATCCTTTTCAGATTTGTTCTCTTCCTCTGTTTTGGCTTTCTCTTTTATACTATCTAGACAGTCTATGCCACTTGTCATAGGCCATGTATGTCTTAAGCTCTTGAACATGGTATATACTAAAAGTGATTGAAGGAGATGAGAACAATAGAATTAAAAATTTACCTTTCTGTTAGTCTTAGATTTTTATATATTGGTCAGATTCACTTTTAAAACTAAATACACCATAATGTGAGTTCCTTGAGGTAAAGTTATGCCATATGGCATTCACTGCTGTATCCTCAGATTCAAACACATTAAAGAAAAGAAGTGAGAGAGAGAGAGAGAGGGAGAGGGAATGTCTTCTTCAGGATGAAACTATCTCAGGAATGTTTACAGAACAATTGGGCTCCAATGAGTTGGATCCTTAGTTAAATAAAAATTAAGGGGAAAACATTTTGATCCAACTCCTACTGCAGAAAATGTATCCCAAACACCTTATTCTATCTTTCTTCTATGATAGAAGTATGGCGCTCATTGTTCATAATTGAATTTTTCTTAGATAAAGGCTTGAATGACACTCTTGGTCCCTAGTCTATACACTCACTTTTTTTTTTTATGGCTTCATTACTAGAGGAATATGTATTATAGTTGAGTTTAAAGTCAATTGTGCTCCATGAAAAGATGCTCAACACTGCTAATTATTAGAGAAATGCAAATCAAAACTACAGTGAGGTGGTGCCTTACACCAGTCAGAATGGCCATCATTAAAAAGTCTACAAATAACAAATGCTGGAGAGGATGTGGAGAAAAGAGAACCCTCCTACACTGTTTTTGGGAATGTAAGTTGGTGCAGCCACTATGGAGAACAGTACGGGGGTTCCTCAAAAAACTAAAAATATAGTTGCCATATGATCCAGCAATCCCACTCGGGCATATATCTGGAGAAAACTCTAATTCAAAAAGATACATGCACTCCAATTTTCATTGCAGCACTATTTACAATAGCCAAGACGTGGAAATAACCTAATGCCTGTTGACAGATGAATAGATAAAGAAGATGTGGTACATATATACAATGGAATACTACTCAGCTATAAAAAAGAATGAAATAATACCATTTGCAGCAACATGGATGGAACTAGAAATTATCATACTAAGTGAAGTAAGTCAGAAAGAGAAAGACAAATACCATGTAATAGCACTTATCTAGAATCTAAAACATGACACAAATGAACTTATCTACAAAACAGAAACAGACTCACAGATATAGAGAACATACTAGTGGTTGCCAAGGGGGCGGGGGGTGGGAGAGGGATGGACTGGGAGTTTGGGGGTTAAGTGATACAAACCTATATACAGATGTTAGATGATACAAACCTATATACAGGTGATTATACACATAATGGATAAACAACCATATCCTACTGTGTACTGTGCTACTGTGTAGCACAGGGTACTATATTCAATATCCTTTGATAAATCATAATGGGAAAGAGCATAAAAAAGAATGTATATATATGCATAACTGAATTACTTTGCTGTACAGCAGAAATTAACACAACATTGTAGATCCACTATATTTCAATAAAAAAATAAAAATAAAGTGGATCATGCTCAAAACAGAACAAATAGCATGTGTTTTTCCTTTTTTTTTTTAACATCTTTATTGGAGTATAATTGCTTAACAATGGTGTGTTAGCTTCAGATTTATAACAAAGTGAATCAGTTATACATATACATATGTTCCCATATCTCTGCCCTCTTGCATATCCCTCCATCCCACCCTCCCTATCCCACCCCTCTAGGTGGTCACAAAGCACCGAGCTGATCTCCCTGTGCTATGCGGTTGCTTCCCACTAGCTATCTATTTTACATTTGGTAGTGTATATATGTCCATGCCACTCTCTCACTTTGTCACAGCTTACCCTTCCAATTCCCCTATCCTAAAGTCCATTCTCTAGTAGGTCTGTGTCTTTATTCCCGTCTTGCCACTAGGTTCTTCATGACCTGTTTTCATTCATTTATTTATTTATTTTTTTCCTTAGATTCCATATATATGTGTTAGCATACTGTATTTGTTTTTCTCTTTCTGACTTACTTCACTCCGTATGACAGACTCTAACTTCATCCACCTCACTACAAATAACTCCATTTCGTTTCTTTTTATGACTAAGTAATATTCCATTGTATATATGTGCCACATCTTCTTTATCCATTCATCTGATGATGGACACTTAGGTTGCTTCTATGTCCTGGCTATTTTAAATAGAGCTGTAATGAACATTTTGGTACATGACTCTTTTTGAATGATGGTTTTCTCAGGGTATATGCCCAGTAGTGGGATTGCTGGGTCATATGGTAGTTCTATTTTTAGTTTATTAAGGAATCTCCATACTGTACTCCATAGTGGCTGTATCAATTTACATTCCCACCAACAGTGCAAGAGTGTTCCCTTTCCTCCACACCCTCTCCAGCATTTATTGTTCGTAGATTTTCTGATGAAGGCCATTCTGACCGGTGTGAGGTGATACCTCAATGTAGTTTTGTCTTGCATTTCTCTAATGATTAGTGATGTTGAGCATTGTTTCATGTGTTTGTTGGCAATCTGTATATCTTCTTTGGAGAAATGTCTATTTAGGTCTTCTGCTCATTTTTGGATTGGGTTGTTTGTTTACTTGTTATTGAGCTGCATGAGCTGCTTGTAAATCTTGGAGATTAATCCTTTGTCAGTTGCTTCATTTGCAAATATTTTCTCCCATTCTGAGGGTTGTCTTTTGGTCTTGTTTATGGTTTCCTTTGCTGTGTAAAAGCTTTTAAGTTTCATTAGGTCCCATTGGTTTATTTGTGTTTCTATTTCCATTTCTCTAGGAGCTGGGTCAAAAAAGATCTTGCTGTGATTTATGTCATAGAGTGTTCTGCCTATGTTTTCCTCTAAGAGTTTGATAGTGTCTGGCCTTACATTTAGGTCTTTAATCCGTTTTGACTTTATTTTTGTGTATGGTGTTAGGGAGTGTTCTAATTTCATACTTTTACATGTACCTGTCCAGTTTTCCAAGCACCACTTATTGAAGAGGCTCTCTATTCTCCACTGTATATTCTTGCCTCCTTTATCAAAGATAAGGTGACCATATGTACGTGGGTTTATCTCTGGGCTTTTTATCCTGTTCCATTGATCTATATTTCTGTTTTTGTGCCAGTACCATACTGTCTTGATTACTGTAGCTTTGTAGTGTAGTCTGAATTCAGGGAGCCTGATTCCTCCAGCTCCATATTTCGTTCTCAAGGTTGCTTTGGCTATTCGGGGTCTTTTGTGTTTCCATACAAACTGAGAAATTTTTTATTCTGGTTCTGTGAAAAATGCCAGTGGTAGTTTGATAGGGATTGCATTGAATCTGTAGATTACTTTGGGTGGTAGAGTCATTTTCACAATGTTGATTCTTCCAATCAAAGAACATGGTATATCTCTCCATCTATTTGTATCATCTTTAATTTCTTTCATCAGTGTCCTATAATTTTCTGCATACAGGTCTTTTATCTCCTTAGGTAGGTTTATTCCTAGATATGTTATTCCTTTTGTTGCAATGGTAAAAGGGAGTGTTTTCTTAATTTCACTTTCAGATTTTTCATCATTAGTGTATAGGAATGCAAGGAATTTCTGTGCATTAGTTTTGTATCCTGCTACTTTACCAAATTCACTGATTAGCTCTAGTAGTTTTCTGGTAGCATCTTTAGGATTCTCTACGTGTAGTATCATGTCATCTGCAAACAGTGACAGATTTACTTCTTCTTTTCTGATTTGGATTCCTTTTATTTCTTTTTCTTCTCTGAATGCTGTGGCTAAAACTTCCAAAACTATGTTTAATAATAGTGGCGAGAGTGGGCAACCTTGTCTTGTTCCTGATCTTAGTGGAAATGGTTAATTTTTTCACCATTGAGCATGATGTTGGCTGTGGGTTTGTCATATATGGCCTTTATTATGTTGAGGAAAGTTCCCTCTATGCCTACTTTCTGGAGAGTTTTTATCATATATCAGTGTTGAATTTTGTCAAAAGCTTTCTCTGCATCTATTGAGATGATCATATGGTTTTTCTCCTTCAATTTGTTAATATGGTGTATCACATTGATTGATTTGCGTATATTGAAGAATCCTTGCATTCCTGGGAGAAACCCCACTTGATCATGGTGCATAATCCTTTTAATGTGCTGTTGGATTCTGTTTGCTAGTATTTTGTTGAGGATTTTTGCGTCTATGTTCATCAGTGATATTGGCCTATAGTTTTCTTTATTTGTGACATCTTTTTCTGGTTTTGGTATCAGGGTGATGGTGGCCTCGTAGAATGAGTTTGGGAGTGTTCCTCCCTCTGCAATATTTTGGAAGAGTTTGAGAAGGATAGGTGTTAGCTCTTCTCTAAATGTTTGATAGAATTCACCTGTGAAGCCATCTGGTCCTGGGCTTTTGTTTGTTGGAAGATTTTTAATCACAGTTTCAATTTCAGTGCTTGTGATTGGTCTGTTCATATTTTCTATTTCTTCCTGGTTCAGTCTCGGCAGGTTGTGCATTTCTAAGAATTTGTCCATTTTTTCGAGGTTGTCCATTTTATTGGCATAGAGTTTCTTGTAGTAATCTCTCATGATCATTTGTTTTTCTGCAGTGTCAGTGGTTACTTCTCCTTTTTCATTTCTAATTCTATTGATTTGAGTCTTCTCCCTTTTTTTCTTGATGAGTCTGGTTAATGGTTTATCAATTTTGCTTATCTTTTCAAAGAAGCAGCTTTTAGTTTTGTTGATCTTTGCTATCCTTTCCTTCATTTCTTTTTCATTTATTTCTGATCTGATCTTTATGATTTCTTTCCTTCTGCTAAATTTGGGGTTTTTTGTTTTTCTTTCTCTAATTGCTTTAGGTGCAAGTTTAGGTTGTTTATTTGAGATGTTTCCTGTTTCTTAAGTTAGGATTGTATTGCTATAAACTTCCCTCTTAGAACTGCTTTTGCTGCATCCCATACGTTTTGGCTCATCATGTCTCCATTGTCATTTGTTTCTAGATATTTTTTGATTTCCCCTTTGATTTCTTCAGTGATCACTTCATTATTAAGTAGTGCATTGTTTAGCCTCCATGTTTTTGTATTTTTTACAGATCTTTTCCTGTAATTGATATCTAGTCTCATAGTGTTGTGGCCGGAAAAGATACTTGATACAATTTCAATTTTCTTAAATTTACCAAGGCTTGATTTGTGAACCAAGATATGATCTATCCTGGAGAATGTTCCATGAGCACTTGAGAAAAATGTGTATTCTGTTGTTTTTGGGTGGAATGTCCTACAAATATCAATTAAGTCCATCTTGTTTAATGTATCATTTAAAGCTTGTGTTTCCTTATTTATTTTCAATTTGGATTATCTGTCCATTGGTGAAAGTGGGGTGTTAAAGTCCCCTACTATGATTGTGTTACTGTTAATTTCCGCTTTTATGGCTGTTAGTATTTGCCTTATGTATTGAGGTGCTCCTATGTTGGGTGCATAAATATTTACAATTGTCATATCTTCTTCCTGGATCGATCCCTTTATCATTATGTAGTGTCCTTCTTTGTCTCTTGTAGTAGTCTTTATTTTAAAGTCTATTTTGTCTGATATGAGAATAGCTACTCCAGCTTCTTTTGATTTCCATTTGCATGGAATATCTTTTTCTATCACCTCACTTTTGGTCTGTATGTGTCCCTAGGTCTGAAGTGGGTCTCTTGTACACAGGATATACATGGGTCTTGTTTTTGTATCCATTCAGCCAGTCTGTGTCTTTTGGTGGGAGCATTTAATCCATTTACATTTAAGGTAATTATCAATGTGCATGTTCCTATTCCCATTTTCTTAAATGTTTTGGGTTTGTTATTGTAGGTGTTTTCCTTCTCATGTGTTTCTTGCCTAGAGAAGTTCCTTTAGCATTTGTTGTAAAGCTGGTTTGGTGGTGCTGAACTCTCTCAGCTTTTGCTTGTCTATAAAGGTTTTAATTTCTCCATCAAATCTGAATGAGATCCTTGCTGTGTAGAGTAATCTTGGTTGTAGGTTTTTCTCCTTCATCTCTTTAAATATGTCCTGCCACTCCCTTCTGGCTTGGAGAGTTTCTGCTGAAAGATTAGCTGTTATCCTTATGGGGATTCCCTTGTGTGTTATTTGTTGTTTTTCCCTTGCTGCTTTTAATATGTTTTCTTTATATTTAATTTTTGATAGTTTGATTAATATGTGTCTTGGCGTGTTTTTCCTTGGATTATCTTGTATGGGACTCTCTGTGCTTCCAGGACTTGATTAACTATTTCCTTTTCCATATTAGGGAAGTTTTCAACTATAATCTCTTCAAATATTATCTCAGACCGTTTCTTTTTCTCTTCTTTTTCTGGGACCCCTATAATTCGAATGTTGGTGTGTTTAATATTTTCCTAGAGGTCTCTGAGACTGTCCTCAGTTCTTTTCATTCTTTTTTCTTTATTCTGCTCTACAGTAGTTATTTCCACTATTTTATCTTCCAGGTCACTTATCTGTTCTTCTGCCTCAGTTATTCTGCTATTGATCCCGTCAAGAGTATTTTTAATTTCATTTATTGTGTTGTTCATTGTTGCTTGTTTCTTCTTTAGTTCTTCTAGGTTCTTGTTAAATGTTTCTTGCATTTTGTCTGTTCTATTTCCAAGAGTTTGGGTCATCTTTACTTTCATTTTTCTGAGTTCTTTTTCAGGTAGACTGCCTATTTCCTCTTCATTTGTTAGGTCTGGTGTGTTTTTACCTTGCTCCTTCATCTGCTGTGTGTTTTTCTGTCTTCTCATTTTGCTTGTCTTACTGTGTTTGGGGTCTCCTTTTTGCAGGCTACAGGTTCGTACTTCCCATTGTTTTTGGTGTCTGTCCCCAGTGGCTAATGTTGGTTCAGTGGGTTGTGTAGGCTTCCTGGGGGAGGGGAGTAGTGCCTGTGTTCTGGTGGATAAGGCTGGATCTTGTCTTTCTGGTGGGCAGGTCCATGTTTGGTGGTGTGTTTTGGGGTGTCTTTGGCCTTATTATGATTTTAGGCAGCCTCTCTGCTAATGGATGGGGCTGTGTCCCTGTCTTGCTAGTTGTTTGGCATAGGGTGTCCAGCACTGTAGCTTGCTGGTCGTTGAGTGAAGCTGGGTCTTGGTGTTGAGATGGAGATCTCTGGCAGATTTTCACCATTTGGTATTATGTGGAGCTGGGAGGTGTCTTGTGGACCAGTGTCCTGAAGTTGGTTCTCCCACCTCAGAGGCACAGTCCTGATGCCTGGCTGAAGCACCAAGAGACTTTCATCCACACAGCTCAGAATAAAAGGGAGAAAAAAATAGAAAGAAAGAAAGAAAGAGGATAAAATAAAATAAAATAAATATAAAATAAAATAAAGTTATTAAAATATATTTAAAAAATAATTATTAAGAGAAACTTTTTTTTAAAGTAAGAAAAAAAAAAAAAACGGACAGAGAGAACTCTAAGACAAATGGTGAAAGACAAAATCTCTCACAGAAGCATACACATACACACTCACAAAAAGAGGAAAAGGGTAAAAAATAATATATCCTGCTCCCAAAGTCCACCTCCTTAATTTGGGATGATTTATTGTCTATTCAGTTATTCCACAGATGCAGGTACGTCAAGTTGATTGCGGAGCTTTAATCCGCTGCTTCTGAGGCTGCTGGGAAAAATTTCCCTTTCTCTTCTTTGTTCGCACAGTTCCTGGGGTTCAGCTTTGGATTTGGATCTGCCTCTGCATGTAGCTTGCCTGCGGGCGTCTGTTCTTCGCTCAGACAGGACAGGGTTAAAGGAGCATCGGGGGCTCTGGCTCACTCAGGCCAGGGGGAGGGAGGGGTATGGATGCGGGGCAAGCCTGTGGCGGCAGAGGCCCACGTGATGTTGCACCAGTCTGAGGTGTGCTGTGTGTTCTCCCGGGGAAGTTGTCCCTGGATTACAGGACCCTGGAAGTGGCTGGCTGCACAGGCTCCCAGGAGGGGCGGTGTGGATAGTGAACTGTGCTTGCACACAGGCTTTTTGATGGCAGCAGCAGCAGCCTTAGTGTCTCATGCCCGTCTCTGGGGTCCGCGCTGATAGCCCCGGCTCATGCCCGTCTCTGGAGCTCCTTTAAGCAGCGGTCTTAATACCCTCTCCTCACGCACCAGGAAACAAAGAGGCAAGAAAATGTCTTGCCTCTTCGACAGGTCCACATATTTTCCTGGACTCCCTCTCAGCTAGCTGTGGTGCACTAGCCCCCTTCAGGCTGTGTTCACGCCGCCGACCCCAGTCCTCTCCCTGGGATCCAACCGAAGCCCAAGCCTCAGCTCCCAGCCCCCGCCCGCCCTGGCAGGTGAGCAGACAAGCCTCTCAGGCTGGTGAGTGCTGGTCGGCACCGATCCTCTGTGCGGGAACCTCACCACTTTGCCCTCCGCACCCCTGTTGCTGCGCTCTCCTCCGTGGCTCCGAAGCTTCCCCCCTCTGCCACCCGCAGTCTCCGCCCCCGAAGGGGCTTCCTAGTGTGTGGAAACCTTTCCTCCTTCACAGCTCCCTCCCACTGGTGCAGGTCCCATCCCTATTCTTTTGTCTCTGTTTTTCCTTTTTTCTTTTGCCCTACCCAGGTACGTGGGGAGTTTCTTGCCTTTTGGGAGGTCTGAGGTCTTCTGCTAGCGTTCAGTGAGTGTTCTATAGGAGCAGTTCCACGTGTAGCTGTATTTCTGATGTATTTGTGGGGAGGAAGATGATCTCTGCGTCTTACTCTTCTGCCATCTTCTCCGCAACCACCATGGGTTTTTTTTTTAAAGTAAATATACTTTTTCTGTGATTAACTCTTCCTTATTGAAACCTAAGTTCTGGAGACAAAATAGTGTTCATTAAAAACAATTTAAATTTATTTGCTTAGCTACAGTTTTAGGCAGGCAGAATTAAGGAATTGGAGGTCCCATTGATAGCCCTGACTCTGCTGCTAATTTGCTATAATGGTTGGAAAGCCAAAAAATACTGAGCTTAAGGCTAGTACATTATGATAAGAGAAATGAGCTAAATTACTCTAGAAGACTTTTGCATCTAAAATAATAATCACAAAGTCTTTAATTTCTTGAGTTCTTAATATATCCCAGACACTGTACAAAAGTTCCCTAATTTAAGCCTCACACTTGTCTTTAAAATTGGCACTGCTTTCCTCTTGGAGATAAGGAAAATGAAGTTTGAAGTCAGAGGTTTTCTGTCACTGTGCTTTTAGTAATTCATTAATTTCTTCATGGCTACTAGGTTAAAAAAAATGCCAAACAGTTTCATGTTTTAAGTAGTTACAGGTCCAAACAACTTAAGTGTTTATGTCCTAATAACTTAGTAGCTGTTTGGAAAAAAAAATAAATTGAAAGAAAAATAATATATTGATTTTAGTTTCTTAAATAATGTCAATTAGTTACTAATGGGATGTGTGTGCCTATTACATACTCCCTAACTTCTCAAATCTCGGAATCAGATTGAACTCGCAAATCTCATTTCCTGTTCTACATTGATATTAAGCAAAGATACATCCTAGAAAGGAATGCAGTGTGATCTAGTATTGAAACTTTGAACTACCTTAAGCTAGTAAGTGTCTGGATTCTGACAGAAGTGGTGGATCACGGTGTTTCTCTAAGAAAATAAAACATCCTGCGGTAACTCTCTCAGTTCACTGTCGAGTCCCAGCACAGTTAAGTAACTTGTTCAAGACCACATCAGCAGAAAGAGGTAGAGCTGGGATTCGAACCCAATCCCCTTTGAACCAAAAGCAGAGTTTTGGGCTACAGAACACAATTTTTGATGTTCATATGAGGAAGTAAAATGGTGCCAGGATCACTGGATAACCACGGTCAACTATGCTGAGGATGACTTTATCGATATTAGCATTTCCAGTAATTAACAACATCAAACTGTGCCGAGTTAATCCTTCTAGCTACTCAAATCTTAATTAAGTGTGGAGTCTATGAGAACATATTTAGTTTTAAAAAAAGGCCCCACTTTGCAGGAGTTTATAGTCTCTAGCTGGGAAAAGAACATGTATATTAAAGTTTAACGTAAGCAACTCAGCTAGTACCGACAAGCTAAAGATCTTTGTGTTCCTCTTTTGGAAGCATTTTAAAATTCTCAATTGTAATTTTGCTTGCAGGGCCCACAATAAAATGTGTGGTTTAATTAAAAATACTGGGCTTCAAACAAACAGCTATTTTGATCTATCTGGTTGCTTATTTTCATTTAAGTTGTTATGTTCAGTAGTCCTATGTTGTTTATTTTCTATAAATATTTTTATGACTTTTTACTATCTCACACATTTTATTCATTTTAATGCTACTTGCCTATTTAAAAACATTTTTAAGAGACAAAGCAAGTGAAAATTATAATCATTGTATTTCAGAATGTCATTGCTTTAGTAGATTTGTTCAGCCAAAAGGAGCCATAATAATGAGAAATCCCATGAGATCCAGAAAATTGTTGATCCACGGCCAGTTTGCTGCATAATTTGCTTATAATCAAAATATCCAAATAGTGTTATATTGAAATATGGTCATGAATTCAGCTGATTTTATAAAAGTTTTTCTGCATCATCCAACAGAAAAGTTTCACACATTTTTTTATGATGTAATGGATACTAGTATTTTCTGAGCAACTTTTCTAATACATTCATTTTAAATGAAATTAGTTCATCTAAGTGAAGTAATATCTACTCCTTTACAAATTGATTCTCCATAATATTTAAGTGTGAATTCCCAGCATAATGCACATAGGAGATTTGATAAGGAGGAGCTCCAGCAACCATTACAGAACCTTCAGAAACATTTTTACTTCAAATGCTAACTGATAATTGCAATCTCAATATTTATTAACATGAAAAGCACATCTCAGTATAGTACCTACTGCTACAGCTTACATTGAAGAATTAAAACTAAGTTGCACAGTGCATGAAAGGTCTCAAACTGTCTTTTGTAAATGCATCAATGGATTTAAATGAAGCCATTTATTTGTGCTATTTATATGGTGTTTACTCCGCAGTCTAAAATAATAAAACATAGTTTTCTGTATCCCAGAAAAATTTTTCTGGTAACCATTAATAATCTATATAATTTATAAACATTAAAGTATCAAAATAAATTATATTTATAAGAAGAGAATGACATTGTGTCAGTGAGTTAGTCAATAAGGGGCCATAGCTGTTGGTGGAATGAAAGTCATTATTTTGAAATATTTAAAGTGGATGGTACTTTTAGCCAGATAAAGCTATAAGGAAACTTAATTTCAAACGTAAAGTCATGGAAGGCCTGTAAATGACAGATTGTCTGCAGAAACATACTTAGAGTTGAACAGTAGCTATGAATGCAGATGTACAAGTTGGCTCAAGATTCATCACTCCAACTTCATACAAAACCCACTGAGCACTAAACTGATGACATTTTTTTGAATATTTAGGATTGACCATCTCACATGAGTTATGACTGACTCTAATAATTTATTGGTTTTGTTTTCTTTCACACTCATGTCCTTATTTGCAGGACAAAATTTTCTTTTCCTTTGTTTCATTTTGTTTTATCTCTTCTTCTCTCCTTTGCTCCCTTCCCTTTCTCTTTTCCTTTCCTCTTCCTTTTTTTTGAAGGCACTGCTGGTGGTGCCCTCCAGGAGCATGATTTTAGCTGAAAATTAATGGTCCTTTCTTATCCATTAATTAAACAAATATTGACCCAGTATATATCACCTGTGATTCAAGATGGCCAGTATGACATGATACAGCATAAGGGATGAGCCACAGTGGCATGTAGAAATAGAAAAGTATTGCAGGATAGCAAAGCAAGAAGAGATTGTGAAATATGACTGGCATTACAAATAGCATACTTGTCTTTTGGGCTTAATGGCGCCACCACTACCTCTGATAACTAATATGAAATCCCTACTTTTATTATGTTTTTTTTTTCTATGTTATTTGTGAACTTCTCTCTTTACTTATATTTCTATTAATGATTTGTTACATTCTGTAAGATTTCTTCCATGTTGGGGATCCAGTTCTACTCAAATGGTTCAGAATTCCAATGACACTTCCAAATTTTGTTAGGTGGTTCCTATGACTTAAGTCAACCATGAACAATCACAGTTATTAATTGATTCCTGCATTGGCTAAACTGTAGCATCTGACTGGATGCTGTCTTAAAAGAATTATTCTTTCAGAATATTTTCTTCATTGTATCATTGCTAATTGCTTTTTTATTTATTTCACCATTTAAGTAATTATTCCCTTACTTAGTGAATATTTTTAAAAATAAATTTGGGAAGCAGTATAATGTGGTGGAATAAGTACTCAATAAGGATTGGCGATACCTGAGATTTAGTCTGTATCTGCTTTAAATTAGTGTATAAGTTTATTAGAACAGCCATAATGAAGTACCACAGACTGGGTAAACGACAGAAATTTATTTTCTCACAGTTCTAGAGGCTATAAGTTTAATCAGGGTTGTGACAGGGTTGGTTTCTTTAGAAGCTTCTCCTTCGCTTGTAGATAACCATCTTCTCCCAGGGTCTTTACATGGTGTTCTGTGTGTGTGTGTGGGTGGGTGGGTGGGTGTGGGTGTGTGTCCAACTTTCCTCTTATAAGGACATAAGTCATATTGGATTATGGTCTACTATAATGACCTCATTTTAACCTAATTACCTATTGAAAGAACCTATCACCAAATGTAGCCACATTCTGAAGGACTGGAAGATTATGGCTTCAACATATAAATTTTAGAGGGACAAAAATCAGCCCATAACAATAAGCTTTGGTAATTTTTTTGGCCTCAGTGAGTTTAGTTTTCTTTTCTCCTGTAAAACTGAGTACCAGTTTCTACCTGGTTTCACATCCTGAGAACTCTGATGATCTATGACTATATCAGTTATGTATCACATAACATGGGAAAATGCATTGTTGAAAAATAAATTTGATTTTGAATATATGCAACATGTTGACTTCGATGAGCATAATAATGGTAATAAAATTGAGATTTTAAATGCCTTCTGAGTCAATAAAAATAATTACATATAAAATATAATCATTAATTATTTGAAAATCAGAAATATATAGCTGATATTTGTGTACATACGGGGTGCAATTCTCTTGATGGTTTGTAATACATTTTCACATATTTATTTATTTTTGTCACAAATCTTGTGAGCTTGGAAGGACAGGCATTGTGTCTGTTCATTTTTACAGACAAGTTGAACAAAATTTAGTGATGTAATATCTAAGAGCTCACACTTAGTAAGCAGCAGAACTAAGACTCAGAGTTAATTGGATTTCAAAATTTGGGCTTTATCTGCCATACTATGCTCATTCTTTTGGGAAAATAAAAATAAAATAAAGAAAATTTTGAGCAAACAGTATTGTTTAAGCCCTAGACAAATGTAAATGGGATATCTACCAAAAAGTAGAAGGACTTTAGTTCGAGAAAAGAAATAAGACATCAAATTGATAGAATTGAGAAAAGATGGCGTTGCTCACTAGAACAAATAAATATAGAAAAATTATCTGTTTCTCTCAGCTCAGCAGTTAAAAAATTCTCAAAGAAAATTCAGTGTGGGAAATGAGAAAAAAGGAAAAGAACTTGAAATGAGGTCAGTAAATTTAATGTATGAGATTATAAATAAGAACTTTAATGTTAACCTAAATTACAATATAAATGAAAAGACTAAATCAACATATCTAGTTAGCTAAGATTTGCTGCAGGTAGACAAGGAAATCAGACAATCCCAAACTAAATCTCATGCTTATTATCTAGGGTACAGACAAAATGACTCTAAAATATTATTAAACTTTCTCCAACTGCAAAACTGTTTATCACATTTTGGTTTTATATATGTTGTGAGAAAAATTATTCCAAAAGCAATACCATAATCATTTCGTTTCTTATATCAATCTATTATCCATTTAAATACACCAACACTTAACCTTAGAATTGAATAATTAGCAATCATGTATTATCAAATTATAAACTGCTTTCTTGATTCATGGCACATTCTTTCCTTGCCTGTGTACATTCCTTCCTTCCCCTGTCAGTGATGGGTGTTCTAAATGGTTGTACCTTACATTGGTGCCTGTGTTTGCACTTGCTCCAGAAAAACATACCCTTATTTTTTAAGCAAACACTCATATAGTGCTTGTTAAATGTTAGACAGTAATCTTAATCTGTATCAATATTAACTCACTACAAATAATAACTCAGGAGTCTTCTTTCTCAGTTATTTTTAATAAAGACTTTAAGATCTCAACATATCAACCCAAGTCCCAAACAGCTGATCCAATTGATTTTCCAGCTTTCCTCCTTCCCCACCAGCATCAGACACAATACTGCGGATTGAATATTTAAGCATTTTATCATTCCCCAGTAAGTATTAGGTGGTAGGCAGTATAGTACAGTCAGTAAGTGCACGGCATGTTGGCTTTGGAGAGTTTGAGAGCTCTGCTCTATCATTTCCAGTGCCGTTGTCCTACTGCCTCTTCGTCATGAATTTTCTAATCAAGATATGAATGCGTACTGTCACAACCCAGACTGTTAGCAATAAATGAAGGCTGCCTCTGGTGGGGTAAGAATTAATGAATGGGCATACTCAAAATACAGGAAACATAGTGTCCCAATTTGAAATGGGATGTATGCCGGCAAGGAATCACATTCAAGGTAGTCAGCTAAGGCAGACAGGCAAGATGACTCATCAGGGAGCTGAAATGTGAGAAAATCATGTGAGCAGATCGCTGGACCCTTATCCTCCGATGAGTTCTGCTCTACTCCTTCTTTTCATGTCAGGGTCACCTCCCATTTTCCAGATTTCTTCCTTGCCTCCCCCACTTGAATACTTGTCTGCTACTTCTCCTATTCCCTTAGCAATCTTGCTCTTTGATACATCTAATTAAATAAGTTAATTTACTAAGTGACATTGGCAATTGATAGTAGCTCAATATCTACTATCCTTCTAGAGTGTATTTTAATACACATACGCAGACACAGGTGCACTTGTTCATATGCCATGTATATGTGAGGGATTGCCATCCCTTTACATGGGGCAGGACAAGCAGGCAGGAAGTAAAATCCTTTAGAAAGAAAGGTTTGCTTTTCTTCAGGAAGGCTCATATTCTATTGATTGGTACCGAGGGGTGCTTGTCTCATCCCAGTGATTGAACAGTGACTGGAAAGAAGTGGGACTGATAAAGGAGGGAACAGAGTGCCACTGGGAATGCAATAGACATGGCTGAAACTTTTCCAGCCAAGTAGAATTTCTGTAGATGTATTGATTTTTTTTCTTTTTGAAATACAATTTAAAAGGCTTCTCTCCATTTTGTGAGTGAGAACGTTTTTAAGCAAGGCTGTGGCAAAGACATGTTTATGGTTGATACTGTGTCATTTCCCAGTTTATGGTACTTGTTTGGGGAATATGTTTATATCCTTCCTCGTGCTGGCATTTACCAAGTAAAGATGCCACTTGGAAAGGGTGGTTTATCTTTTTGCACCATTATGTTTTGAACGACTTTCAGGTTACAAGAAGCCTTTGAAATTAGCGCCCATGATTTTAAGATTAATAACAGTAATTACAGGGCTCTGTTATAGCAGAAAAAAGATGTAGCTTGCCTGTGAGATTAAATATGAAAGGTCCCTGGTCCAAGGGAATAATAAAAGCTTGTATTTTTTCTGCAAGGACACCACCAGAGTGGTGGTGGTGAGAGTTAAGCTTTTTTTCTGAAGCTATGGTGATACTCCGCAACCTGGCCCTGAAGACCAATTCAGGTCATAATCACTTTTGTTTGATCCTTTTTTTCTGTAATGCCAACACTCATCTGGGAAATTAGGATTGTTTTGAGCCTTTCTCCCCAGCCACATGCTTCAAAGTTCGCAGTGATTTAAAATGTTCACTGCAGTAGCAGCATCTGACAGACCTGCCATCTGGTTAAGCAGCAGTGACAGCGACAGTCATTTCTCTTGATGATGAGTGGCCAGAGTTGGACAGAGACTGGAGAGTTTGGGGAAATAAGAACTGTCCCCCAAAAAATCCTTTAAGCATTTATAATGACAGAAAATGGCAAAGTTAAAAGCAACTCTAATGATTTTCTCACATTAACTTGACTTTTTAAGGGGTCTGTTGGGAAGTAGGAAGGGAAAAGGTAAGATAAAATAAAAGGAGGTGGAAAAAAATATTGGGAAGTGAGCTAGAATGGAGTGGATGAAGAGGCAAGGACATAGGAAAAGATAGGGAAAGAGGTAAAGAATGATGTGGAAGAACAGAAGGGTGGAAAATGAGAAAGGGAAAAAGAAAAGGTGAAAGGAAAGATGAATAAATTGACAGGAAGGAGAAGTGGGGATGGCTAGTAGCACTGATGACAGAAAGAAGAGTAATGAAGAGGGAATACAAAGGAAGGGATAGAGAGAAGTGGCACAGAAATGCGATTCCTGTCTCTATTCCATCATCCTTTTTACTCAAAAGAAGGATTTGGAATTCAAGCTCAAATATAGAATCTCAGGGTTGTATCAACCATGCTCTTTAATAAGAAAAGATACATTTAGAAATATGGAAACAAAAAGGCCATGCTGGAAACCATTCCTCAGGACACACAAGAAAGATAACAATGCCAAGTCTTAAGTATGACAGGGCATCAGGAAGCTCATATTTGGAAGGTCATGTAGGATACTAAGTGCTGGAGAGTATGTGTCCTCAGGAGACTCTAAAGTCTTCCATGGGGGCTTCTGCATGAACATCATCTGGTGAACTGCATCTCCCTACTCTGTCCTCATCCTTCTCATCAATCACCAATTGTATCTTCAATTTCTTTGCCTTCCCCTTGTCACTTTTGTATCTGCAGTAGATTAAATTATGGTTCCCAGTTCCTCACCCTACCTGTATCCAGACCTTTTTTCCATGTGATTTTTCAATTCTTCCCAGCAGAGACAGGATATGCACATTTCTAAGCTTTGACTTTGGGTTTGGCTGCGTAACTGCTCTGGACTAATCAGATGTTGGCAGATATGATGCAAATGGTGTCTTCAGATATACTTACATGATTGGATCTTCTCTCTCGTGCTTCTGCTATTGCCAGGAGAAAAACATGCCCACGTGTCCTTCAGGTTCTCAAAGAATGAAACACGTAAGGAGCAAACCTGAAGTAAACTGATGCCAGGGAACCAAGCCAAGCAGAGCACGGCCAAGTTCAGCAGAACTACTCCAGCTAAACCACAGTTACATGATCAGGAGATAATGTTCATTGTTTAAAGACAACAATGAAATTTTAGAGTTGGTTTTTACAATATGTTTTTCTTTTTTTTTAATTTTTTAAAGTTATTTAGTTATATTTTTAAATGTTGTCTTGACTTAGTTTTCAGGCCCTGGCTAGGGGCCAGTCAGTTCCTCTTCCTTCTCAACAAGGATGGGAAATTCGTCTGTAGCCTATTGATTTGTTAATTCACTTGATCATTTGATCATTTTTGATACCTACTGTATACTTGGCAGTGTGTAAGTCCCTGTGACAGTAACAAAGATATATAAGACATGTACAAGGCCATTAAGAACTTCTTATTCCAGTAAAAGAGATGAGACATTGTTATAAATAATTATTAGTCAACATATCACAAAGAATAAGCCATGAGAAATCCAATTTTATGAAACCCAGAGTTCTATGGTCAAATTAGTTTAGAAAATTACACACCATACTCCTCACTCACCCTTGAAACTCCTCTGAGTACTCTAAGGATCCTATGTAACTAGGATCCATTTCATGGGTAAGAAATTAATGTTTATTGTTTTATCTATTTTTCCCCACATAACCCCTATGACAACTTGTGAGAATATTGTTGCATGGATCAAATTTTGTAAAATATTTCTGTAAGTAAAGGTATAAAGTAATAAGCAGCATAGGAGAGCAATCAATAAAGTGAAGTGCCATATTCACAGGGTACAGAGAAGGGAAAAAATATTTCTTTCTGAAACAAGGAAATAGAAGATTATGGAAAGAGCCACATTAGAGCAAGTTTTGAAGTGTGACTAAGGACTGCAGAAGTAAAAATTGACTGGAGGAGTGTCTGAATTAAAAGGAGAAAGGTTTAGAAGGTCTGTGTGGTCCAGAATATTGATCTTTATATACAAAAAAGAATTTGATTTATTTTGCCTGACTCTTGAGCAGCAGCAATGACACAGATTATTTTTGTTATCAAATATGAGGACATTCTAAGGAACAAAATAGAATGTAAACAGAGTAGGTATAAGGTTTCCCGCTCTTGGAAGTATTTCAGTGGAGGCCAGACAATGGGATAAACACACATACAGATTTGTGTGTCGAATAATTGGTGAGATGCATAGACCCCTGAGGATAGTTAACTCAGAGTCAGTCTTTAAGTCTATGAGTTAACATATTACTCTGTCAGCTTTGCGGAGCTACTGAAGACTTTGAGCAGAAAGACTTAAGGCACAAACTGTGTTTGGGGAGGTAAATCTTGCAGACCTGCGTAGGATGTATCAGCAAAAAGCAGTAAAGTGACAAGGAGGCCACTTACAAAGAATCATGTACAAGCACAAAGATCATGCCCTTTTCCACCAACAAAGATGCCATTCAAATTCCTCCTCCCACCTTCCACAGAAGAGGGGACCTTCTTTATAGAACTGGGAGGAAAGATGGACTTTAGTTCATTTGTCTGGTCTTCTGTGAAATTAAATCTGAGATTTACCATGGGGTATGGTAGTGAAAAGGTGGATAATAATTTAGGCTTTGCAACTGATATAACTTTTTAGCCTCACAAAATATTGACATAAAATTATTGATAAAGTTTATCAAGATACTTAAAGGACATTTCTCATTTTGTATACTATTGGGTAATAAAACCACTTATGCAAATATAGAACATTTGTGGAGAAGTCAGAACATTAGTAACATAAAGTATGCCTCAATCTCTGTGAAACTTAATTTCCTTTTTTTGAAAAAAAAAATCTTGATAATTATATATCCCTCCAAATAGTAGTTATCATTTATTGAATGACTACCAAGTATTAGACACTGCGTATGATGCCTACTATTTATTATTACATTCAAATATTAAGGTAATAACAATGATAAAGGTTTAAAGTTAAGCTAAAATTTAGGTGGCATTACAAAAAGTAAAGCTCTCCTGACGTGGCTGAGAGAGAACTGCAGACCAATTGCAGAATAGGACTCAGGGCACCATTTTATTAATGGTTCTTAAAAGGATAAAAACTAATTCTAGACTCTTTGGTAAAAATAGGACTAAGATACTGCTTTCCCTGCTCTAATGCTTCCCTATGCCTATATATACATGTCTAGCAAGAAGCTTGTACTAAGTTAACCCCTTGTACCAACTTATGTTACCAGCCAGAGTGTCATTTGTTTACCAGCTATAGGGTGATGGTGTAGTAAGTTTCTTTATATAGTCATTGGTTTAAGAAATTTCCAACCAAACTCTCTCAACCCACGTTCTTCAAAGAATAGCTTCTCTGAGCTCTTAGTTGGGGTAGGAGGGATTTTCCATTAAACCATACTAAACAGAGGGCCAATCATACATATAACCTTATGGATATTAACTTCCAAATATAAAGAAGAAAATTAATTATTTGTCATATTCTCTACTTGATAACCCCTATTCAACATCTACTATGTGCCAGGAAGTGCAATTGGGTGTAGCACCCATAGAAATCAGGAAAATCATGGTGTCATGTACCTGAGGAATAGTCAGACAAGAAAACTCTCATGTAGTAAGAGAGTGACTAGCTGTCACAGTTAGTCATGAGTGACAGCTAGTCACTCATGACTAGCTGCCATCTAGTCAAACATTTTAATTTTACAGATAAAAAGACCATAGAGCAAAGAAGGCCACTGACTTGTCAAACTGACATGAGATACCAGTGGTGCAACTAAAATTAAAACCTTAGTCAACTAACATCTGGACCAGAGCTAACTGAACTCTAAATCTCAAGGTACATATTAATTCATCTCTCTTATCCTTTGCCTTTGCTTTTGTTTGAAAACCTCTGACCTTTGTGTTCCCCACTAAACTGATTCTCATTTATCCTCATGATTTCACTGCCATATCCCTGATCAGTCCCTTGTGCTCTTTTCTCCATCTCATTCGAGCCCTTAGGGTTTCCTGCGGATCCATTAGCTTGATCACTGTGTTTCACGACCACCTCCAGCTGATTAGGTTCACTCTTGCCAAGCTGTCATTGTTCCTGAGTTGATTGCAGATAATACTGCCTCCTCTTTTTGTAGAAGTGAGAATAACATACTTTCAATAATAATTAGCTTCTTCACATTTTTCTTCCTTAGCTATGTAGCCTCTGACACTTACCAGTCCTCTGTGATTATAAACACATTATTTTCACATCTATTACTGCTTCCTTGGATAATGTTTCAGCACTGAAAAGAAATCCCACTGTACACATTTCCACTTCTGATGGAGTTCTTTATCCTGGAATTGATGTAACTTCCTTTTCAGTACTAAGAATGTCTGCATGTTCACTCACTACCTTTACCAGGATCACCTGATCTTTCTTCCAGTTTAACCAAGCCTATTGTTCAGTATTGTTTAATAGTCAAGGATGTAATAGAGACTGTGTCAAGATTGAAACATTTTTTTCAGAATATTTCATAATTATATTCTTTTTCTCTTTACTTTCCACTCACTTTCATGAAATCTCACTTATCAGACTGCCAGTGCAAAGCAATTACTTAATTTCTTCCTTTGGGCCTTCACGCAACACACACCTATTACCAGGAACTCTAGTATTTAGTGTGGACAAAGAGATAGAAGACATATTCCCTGCATTCAAGTTTGTGGGGAAGTCAGACAAGTAAATCGACAGTAACTGCAATGTGGTACATGGTATGATGGAATTAAAGACAGAGTGTTATAGTGAAAAGGAAGAGCGATAACAGATAGTTGAATCCTTCCTGCGGTGGGAGAATGAAAGCCTTCACAAAGTAATCGATGGTTAAACTGAGTGTTGAGTATTGAAAGAAAAGAAAGAGTAATTGACAGAGAGGGAATATTATTCCATTTGCAGCTGGGGAGATTGAAGTGTAAATAAAACATTGTCATTCTCAAAAACATAGGGTCAAGAGTCTAAGAGATAGAGTGTAGAGAAAACACACAACACACTCAAAGGAAGTTGGATATATTCTGTGAAATTTTTAAGCATCCCAATTCTACTTGAGATTTCAGTGTACCATTTCCTTTTCTTCTCCTTTAAGATTATTGGTGAAGAATTAAATTTTGTAATATTTTAAGCATTTTATTTGATACAAAAACTTAGAGGAGGTTAGAGAAGTTAATAAAACATATTTAAGAGGTTTTTGTTTTATGGGTAAGAGGGAATCACTGAAGATATTTGAGAAAGACAATTGTTATATTGATGAAAGGTATACTTAGTGAAGTTATTCTGGCAACAATATTAGGATACAATTACACAACAGCAACAGTTTGGAGAAAGTGATAATAGTTTGTCAGTGAGACAAGCCAAGACTAACATTTTAACAAGATTAAAAGTCAAAACCTAAATCAGAAAGGAAATTTAAGTAAGAGATCAGGATGGCCAATTGAATGAAAATAAAAGATCATTCTGAATTATTAAATATGAGTGAATTCAGAAAATGTTATTGTTATTCCCTAGTGCTCAATAATATTTTGTTTGTGAATTGGAACATCTAGATATGATATGAACTCAAATACAAACTTTAAAATGCACACAGTGGCCTCACCAACCAAATTGAAAAACCAAATTTATAAAATGGAGAAGGGGTGTCCTGAAACTGTCTTGGGAATTTGGGAAAGATGCTTTCCTCATACAACGTTTTTGAAACATTTTCGATTAAATATAATGTTAATGGGACACTATTGAAAGAAGATACCAAGAGTTGACATTGACATAAAACATGACCAGGAATTAAAGGGAAGTGTCCATTTTGGTGCACTCCTCTTCAAAATTGGGGGAAGAAATGGAAATATAAGCAGGAAAGAGCAACGACAGTTCCTAGCACTTGGACATGTCTATGCGGCAACAGCTTAGAAACATTAGGAAGTAATAACATTGGAAAAACTGAGATTTCCGTTTGTGAGTGAAAGAAGTAAAGACTAGTCAGTGTACCTGGAAATAGTCACTAAACAGGTGGGCAGCATCAGTGGGAATCTCTTGGCATTGCCAAAATGTGTCTAAGAGATAGATTGTAGAGGATTGTTCCATTCCTCTGGCATGGAACAGAGGCCAAATTAAAAGGATATTTGGCCCCTAGTGCAGTTCTTTTATCAAAAACAGGTAAGACACTACAGTGGAAAGAGTATTATTTCTAGCATTTACCAAGGACCTGGCTCTCTCCTAACTTCCCTTAGGCTACTGGATCACTGAATTGTTTATTTAAATTTCTAACAGCCTGCCCACCTATTTGAGATATGAGATGAATGTTTTTATAGCAACAAAATGGAAAGGGAGGGGATCCCAGGAGAATACAACCACCTTATTTTCTTAGCAAAGGTTTAACCCAATTAAGGATGATTTGAGAAAGTGAAAGGGAGCAGGAGAGCAAGAGGAGAATAGAAGCAGTGTATGAATTAAAAAAAGAATCTGCATTCAAAAAAAGCAGAATATGGATTCTAAAAATGCAGAAAAATACACATCTATTTTAAAAAATAATCTCTATAAAAGAAATACGATTAGAACCATATTCTAAGATATTCAAAATGACTGAAAAATGTGCAGTATATGGCATAAGAAATAAAGATGAGGTAACATAGTAGTCAAGATTTTTGGTTGCATTTTAATGTTATCCATTACAAAAGAGCTTAAACTAAGTAGAACATTTATTGGCTAGCCCTACTTTTAACTCCAGAGAAGACTAAATGCAGTCATAGCTGGGTCTAGATGCTCAAATAATGCCCTAAGAATAGAAGGCATTCTCAACTCTCCTTCTCTAGGCTTTACCTTGCTGGTTTTCATCCTTTTGCAGATTCTCCTCAAATGATGTTCCTCAGCAACCACAGTTAAAAGCTATTTCTGTAATAATCCCAGTAAAAACCGTCCTTGACTGAGATTTTATATTTCCACTGGATCACGTGGAATATACACGGGAAGAACAGTCAAGTCTCTAACACACCCAGCTCTATGAATGGGGATAGGCTCTGCCCCATCCATAACCCCAGAAATGAAACTGAAGTAATGGTCATTCTGCAATGGAAGATCAAGGCACTGTTATCAGACAAAGGTAGAAAGCATACCAGGCAGAAGACAATACCAGTTTTCAGTATATTCCATGCCTTCCTTGGTAACACAAAGATTAAATGCCCTTGTTTCCATAAGGCTCATTTAAAAATAACATCTAAAATGATATAACTACTTCACATACCACTAAAGCTCTACTCACCTTATCTTCTCAAAGAGACAATACTATTTTTTGTACAAATCCAAGTCCATGATCTTTGAATGATGTGCTTTGTTCATTTTCCTATATCTAGACCAGATGGGGAGTAAAAACAATCATAATTTAAAAGAAAAAGGAAAACTCATTTAGAAAAGACGTGAAGAGTGTAAGAGTTTAATGATCTATAATATTCACCAGCTTCTTTAGCCAAGTTTGGGCTTCTTTCAAAATGCAATGATCTGAATTGTCAGAGATTTTGTAGTGACGATTAAGAATGCAATCTGACTTCCGTTATCATGGAGATATCTTATCCCCATTGCCATCAATGAACCCATTTCTGTAACTGCATCTCCTGACATCAACCCTGGTTTACAGAGGGCCACCACTACTAAGATGTGATTTTGGTGCCCTCGGCAGTGTAAGCTTGCCACCTTAGTAAATGGAGTATCTTCAGTGTCTTTTCACGTGGGTGGGTTTTCTGGAGACATGCAGTGTTGTCACTCTAGCATGTCACTTCTCTGAGCCTCTTAATCTCCTTCTTCATCTTCTATCACAGCAGTCCTGGAATTACCACTTCACTGAGAATGGGTTTTCAAAAACTGTTCTAGCAGCACTTTAACCACCAACTCTCAGTCCTTATCTGGATGTTAAATGTAGATCATAATATAATGTTAGCATATCAACGATTTCTTACTAAGTCTAGTCTTTGACAGGGATAAATGAGATACTGCAGACGTATCCCAGAGGGTTCAGGTGAATCTCATTGTTCTTGAGTGCATCAACCCAGATGTTTGCATCCAGCCCTAGTCTCAAGGTTCCACTCCTAACCAGCCATGGTCCTGACCTTGGCATATCAGACATGCTGGCATGGATAATTCAATCTTCTCTAATGTACTATTGCCCTTATAATTCAGTTCAAGGTCTCAGTTTTTTCTGGCCCATAAGTTCAGAATATGAGGTTCTTGATGTGCTGCCTAGGAGTCCCTCTGACTTTCATATCTAACCTTAAATCTGTGATTCATCACCCTCAGCCTTTCGTTGTCTTTTTCCAGTGCATCAATTGCAGGCTGCAATAGACAACTTCCTTTTAAACCTCCCAGTAGCCTGTGACATTACAGCAATTCCTACGAGCCATAGGTTACCTGTAGTGGACTTAACATTAGTAGTAGGGTTTTCTTTGTCCCCTGGACAGCTCTGAAGTCCTCTTTTAGGACTCTTTTCTTAGGCCATTCCTAACTACAATTGCTAGCACACAGATTTCTTCTATTAGTTTAGTCTGTAACAAAACAACAAAAAAGTGTGTGTGGGTGCATGGCTTCACTCATCATTTCAACAAATATTATCCTGCTTCCACTATAACCCAGCACCCACAGATGCCAGCAATACATAGATTTATAAATCCATTGTTCTTACTATTGTGAGTCCCCAGTTTAATGTGAGAGATATCATGTAAAATGATAATGATAGCACAATGTGAAAATGAAGAACCATATAATTTTACCTGAAGAAAGTATGTTAGTGTTGTTAAAAGGACATGTTGAGCTGGATAGTAGAGAAAACATATGTTCCAGGCATACCTGGCAGGTAAGATATTGCAGAGACAGGAAACAAGAATACAAAATATGGTCACATGAAACAGTCTTGTTTTAATTAACTAAACATAATTAAAGTAACTCTGATGTGAGAACACTTAGCGGCCATGTAAAGAAAGAGTTTATTCATTCTTTTTGCGTTTTTTTAATTGAGGTAAAATTCATACTACATTAAATTAATGTGCTATTTTAGAGTGGTTAATTTAAATGAATTAAAGTTGATTTTAAAGTTTTTAAAGTTAATTTTATTTATTTATTTATTTTTAAAGTTTATTTTTATTTATTTATTTATACATCTTTATTGGAGTATAATTGCTTCACAACGTTGTGTTAGTTTCTGTTGTACAACAAAGTGAAGCATCCATATGCATACATATATCCTCATATCCTCTCCCTCTTGAGCCTCCCTCCCACCCTCCCTGTCCCACCCCTCTACGTCATGGCAAAGTACTCAGCTGATCTCCCTGTGCTATGCAGCTGCTTCCCACTAGCTATCTATTTTACATTTGGTAGTGTATATATGTCGATGCTACTCTCACTTCGCCCCAGCTTCCCCCTCGCCCCATTGTGTCATCAAGTCCATTCTCTAACTCTACATATTTATTCCTGCCCTGACACTAGGTTCATCAGTACCATTTATTTTTTTAGATTCTATATATATGCGTTAGCATACGGTATTTGTTTTTCTCTTTCTGACTTACTTCACTCTGTATGACAGACTCTAGGTCCATCCACCTCACTACAAATAACTCAGTTTCTTTTCTTTTTATGGCTGAGTAATATTCCATTGTATATATGTGCCACATCTTCTTTATCCATTCATCTCTCAATGGACACTTAGGTTGCTTCCATGTCCTTGCTATTGTAAATAGTGCTGCAATGAACTACATGTCTCTTTTTGAATTATGGTTTTCTCAGGGTATAGGCCCAGTAGTGGGATTGCTGGGTCATATGGTAGTTCTATTTTTAGACTTTCAAGGAACCTCCATGCTCTTCTCCATAGTGATTGTATCAATTAACATTCCCACCAACAGGGCAGGAGGGTTCCCTTTTCACCACACCCTCTCCAGCATTTATTATCTCTAGATTTTTTGATAATGGCCATTCTGAATAGTGTGAGGTGATACCTCATTGTAGTTATGATTTGCATTTCTCTAATGATTAGTGATGCTGAGCATATTTTCATAGGCCTCTTGGCCATATGTATGCCTTCTTTGGTGAAATGTCTATTTAGGTCTTCCGTCCATTTTTTAATTGGGTTGTTTGTTTTTTTATACTGAGCTCCATGAGCTGTTTGTGTATTGTGGAGATTAATCCTTTGTCCGTTGTTTCATTTGCAAATATTTTCTCCAATTCTGAGGGTTGTCTTTTCATCTTGCTTATGGTTTCCTTTGCTGTGCAAAAGTTTTTAAATTTCTTTAGGTACCATTTTTTAATTTTTGTTTTTATTTTCATTACTCTAGGTGGTGGGTCAAAAATGATCTTGCTGTGGTTTATATCAAAGAGTGTTTTTCCTATGTTTTCCTCTAAGAATTTTATAGTGTCTGGTCTTACATTTAGGTCTTTAAGGCATTCTGAGTTTATTTTTGTGTATGGGTTAGGTAGTGTTCTAATTTCATTCTTTTACATGTAGCTGTCCAGTTTTTCCAGCACCACTTATTGAAGAGGCTGTCTTTTCTCCATTGTATGTTCTTGCCTCCTTTGTTTTAAATTAGGTGCCCATATGTGCATGGGTTTATCTCTGGGCTTTCTATCCTGGTCCATTGATCTATATTACTGTTTTTGTGCCAGTACCATACTGTCTTGATTACTGTAGTTTTGTAGTATAGTTTGAAGTCAGGAAGCCTGATTCCTCCAGCTCTGTTTTTCTTTCTCAAGATTGTTTTTGTGTTTCCATACAACTGTAAAATTTTTTGTTCTAATTCTGTGAAGAATGCCGTAGGTAGTTTGATAGGGATTGCATTGAATCTGTAGATTGCTTTGGGTAGTATAGTCATTTTCACAATATTGATTCTTCCAGTCAAGAACATGGTATATTTCTCCATCTGTTTATGTCATGTTTGATTTTTTCATCAGTGTTTTACAGTTTTCTGAGTACAAGTCTTTCACCTCCTTAGGTAGGTTTATTCCTAGGTATTTTATTCATTTTGTTGCAATGGTAAATGGGATTGTTTCCTTAATTTCTCTTTCTGATTTTTCATTGTTAGTGTATAGAAATGCCAGAGATTTCTGTGCATTAATTTTGTACCCTGCAAACTTACCAAATTCATTGATTAGTTCTAGCAGTTTTCTGGTGGCATCTTTAGGATTTTCTATGTATAGTATCATGTCATCTGCAAACAGTGACAGTTTTACTTCTTCTTTTCCAATTTGTATTCCTTTAATTTCTTTTTCTTCTCTGATTGCCATGGCTAGGACTTCTAAAACTATGTTGAATAAGAGTGGCAAGAGTGGACATCCTTGTCTTGTAACTGATCTTAGAGGAAATGCTTTCAGTTTTTCACCATTGATTATGATGTTTGCTGTGAGTTTGTCATATATGGACTTTATTATGTTGAGGTAGGTTCCATCTATGCCCGTTTTCTGGAGAGTTTTTCTTATAAATGGGTGTTAAATTTTGTCAAAACTTTTTCTGCATCTTTTGAAATTATCATATGGTTTTATTCCTTAATTTGTAAATATAGTGTATCAGATTGATTGATTTGTGTATATTGAAGAATCCTTGTGTTCCTGGGATAAATCCCACTTGACCATGGTGTATGATCCTTTTAATATGATGTTGGATTCTGTTTGCTAGTATTTTGCTGAGGATTTTTGCATCTATGCTCATCATTGATATTGGTCTATAATTTTCTTTTTTTGTGATATCTTTTTCTGGTTTTGGTATCAGGGTGATGGTAGCTTTGTAGAATAAATTTGGGAGTGTTCCTCCCTCTGCAATTTTTTGGAAGAGGTTAAGAACAATCAGTATTAGTTCTTCTCTAAATGTTTGATAGAAT
This sequence comes from Balaenoptera borealis, assembly GCF_965194805.1. NCBI lineage: Eukaryota > Metazoa > Chordata > Mammalia > Artiodactyla > Balaenopteridae > Balaenoptera > Balaenoptera borealis. The sequence goes on from NC_138871.1 coordinate 16,278,027, forward strand.
TCACCTGTGAAGCCATCTGGTCCTGGACTTTTCTTTGTTGGAAGAGTGTTAATTACAGTTTCAACTTCATTACTTTTGATAGGTCTGTTTATGTTTTCTAATTCTTCCTGGATCAGTCTTGGAAAATTGTACTTTTCCAAGAATTTGTCCATTTCTTTGTGGTTGTCCATTTTATTGACATATAGTTGTTTGTAGTAGTCTCTTATAATCCGTTGTATTTCTGCGGTGTCATTTGTGATTTTTCTTTTTCATTTCTAATTTTATTGATTTGTGTCTTCTCACTTTTTTTCGTGATGAGTCTGGCTAAGGGTTTATCAATTTTGTTTATCTACTCAAAGAACCAACTTTTAGTTTTATTGATCTTTGCTATTGTTTTCTTCAGTTCTATTTCATTTATTTCTGCTCTGAACATTATGATTTCTTTCCTTCCACTAAGTTTGGGTCTTCTTTGTTCTTTCTCTAGTTGTAGGGTGTTGGGTTAGATTGTTTATTTGAGATTTGTCTTGTTTCTTGAGGTAAGTTTGAATTGCTCTAAACTTCCCTCTTAGAACTACTTTTGTTGCATCCTGAAGGTTTTTGGTTCTTATGTTTTCATTGCCATTTGTTTTTATGCATGTTTTTAAGTTCTTCAGTGATCTCTTGGGTTTTAGTAATGCACTGCTTAGCATCCTTTTATTTGTGTTTTTTACAGTTGTTTTCCTGTAATTGATTTCCAGTCTCATAGTGTGTGGTAAGAAAAGATGCTTGATACAATTTCAATTTTCCTAAATTTCCTGAGGCTTGATTTGTGACCCAAGTTGTGATCTATCCTGGAGAATATTCCATGTGCACTTGAGGAGAAAGTGTATTCTGCCAGTTTCGGGTGGAATGTTCTATAAATATCAGTTAAATCTATCTGGTCTCTTGTGTCATTTAAAACTTGTGTTTTCTTATTTGTTTTCTGTTTGAATGATCTGTCCATTGGTGTAAGTGGGGTGTTAAAGTCACCTATTATTATTGTGTTACTGTCAATTTCCCCTTTTATGGCTGTTAGCATTTGCCTTATGGATTGGGGTGCTCCTATGTTGGGTGCATAGATATTTACATTTGTTATATCTTCTTGGATTGATCTGTTGATCGTTATATAGTGTCCTTCCTTGTCTCTTGTAATAGTCTTTAGTTTAAAGTTTATTTTGTCTCATATGAGTATTGCTACTCCAACTTTCTTTTGATTTCCATTTGCATGGTATATCCCCTCACTTTCAGTCTGTATGTATACCTAGGTCTGAAGTGGGTCTCTTGTGGACAACATATATATGGGTCTTGTTTGTGTATCCATTCAGCCAGTCTGTGTCTCTTGGTTGGGGCATTTAATCCATTTACATTTAAGGTCATCATTGATGTGTATGTTCCTATTACCATTTTCTTAATTGTTTTGGGTTTGTTTTTGTAAGTCTTTTCCTTCTCTTGTATTTCCTGCTTAGAGAAGTTCCTTTAGCATTTGTTGTAAAGCTGGTTTGGTGGTGCTGAATGCTGTTAACTTTTGCTTGCCTGTAAGACTTTTGATTTCTCTGTCGAATCTGAATGAGATCTTTGCTGGTTAGAGTAATCTTGGTTGTAGGTTTTTCCCTTGCATCACTTTAAATATATCTTGCCACTTCCTTCTGGCCTGTAGAGTTTCTGGAAGTGCCCTCGAGGACTGGAGGAGTGGGAGAGGAGTGGAAGGCATTTTCTCTGCCCACTCAGGCCCGAGAAGCCTGCTGGACTCCCAGACTGGTTCCCCTGCCCTCTGAGACCAGAGGCAAGACTGGGCCTCTTCTGTTCTGTTGAGCCTAAACCCCACTCCCTACCCGCCAGGGCCTTTTCCAGCCCTACAAGTCCTAAGCATAGGCCTCACCCACTGCCTAAACCCCACCCATGCCTAAGCCCTGCCCTCCACAGCAAAGGTCTTTTCTGCTTTTTTTTTTTTTAAGTTAATTTTAAAATGAACAAATCTGTGGCACCACCTCTGTCTAGCTCTAAAATATTTCCATCACTCCAAAATATAACTCCATATCCATGAAATCCCCCATTCCCCCTTTCCCCAATCCCTAGAAGCCACCAATCTTCTTTTGGTTTCTATGGATTTACCTATTATGTACATTTCATATAAATGGAATTATATAATATGTGACGTTTTGTGTCTAGCCTCTTTCACTTAGAATAATGTTTTCAAGGTGAATCCATATTGTAGCGTGTATCATTCCTTTTTATGGTTAAATAATACTCCATTGTGGGTATATACCACATTTTGTTTTTCCATTTATACTTTGATGGCCATCAATGTGTGCTTTATGTATAAGTATTAGGTTGAGTCCCCATTTTCAATTATTTTTGGTGTATACCTGGAAGCGAAATTGCTGGGTCATATGGTAATTCTCTGTCTTCCTTTTTGAGAAGCTGCCAAACTATTTTCCACAGAGCTAAACCATTTTACACTCCCAGTTGGGATTCATTTTGACCAAATGTAAAAGAAAACTTGAAAAAAGTATCTTTAATGATAGAGAAATATATTTTTTCTCTTATAAAAATTACTGTGGTACATCTGGGGTTCAGATAACATTCTCCTATTTTAGCAATCAGGCTTCTTCTATTTCAGAGGTCAACAAACTATTGCCTGCAGTTCCATTTATCTGTCAGTTAAATTTTACTGGTACCTAGCCATTCCCGTTCTTTTACATACTTTTTAAAGGAGCTTAGGTATTACATGGCAGAGTTGAAGAGACACAAAAACAGAATGGCCTGCAAACCCCAAAATATCTGGACTTTCACAGAAAAAGTTTGTCAAACACTTATTTTGTTGGCCTGTCATAGTTAACGTGGGCTTCCTACTCATAACTCAAGATGACTATTTGAGCTTTAGTCATCATCTCTAGAATCTAGCCATCAGGAAGGGGAAAGAACAGAGAAAGGATGTGCTAATCTCTTTACAACTGTTTCCCTAAGGAATCTCAAAATCCATTATTCTAAATTAGTCCCAAGTCCATGACTAGCTACAAAGAAGACTGGGAAATGCAGTCTTTATGTCAGGTAGTGGGCTATTAATCTTAAATTTGAGTGCACTTGACAAGGAAAAAGGGGGGAAAGAAGTGTTTTGAATGACTAGCCATCTCTGGCATGGAGCCAGCATCCACTATAGGAACTAGCATGTACCCTAGATGTATCCAGAGTCCCCCTGAGAATTGTAGGATTTATATAAGCAGGTAGGAAACCAGAGAGCTTTCCAGGACCAAGTAAAGAATCTCAGAACCAACTAGGGCCTTTTTTTACCCATCCCAATCATCTCACGACTTTTGGGTAGATCAATAATAAATCTCTATCTTCCTTGGTAAACTGAGTGATTTCTGAGTTCACTAGGCTTCATTTTCTGGTTAATTTAAAAGTCTGATTGCAGTTTTACCTCTCATAATTGAGATCAATTTAGCATAATCTCTAGTTGTAATTGGATTTTCAAGGTTTTGCATTTGGAAAGGGACTGAAATTCAGAGACGTTGTCAATGGCACACTGTGTAGTATTGGGATAACCAATAGATATTATTTTTCTGAAAGACAAAGATGTTAAATATTGTTTCTACATCAGCTCAGGAAGAAATATCCATAGAAGAAATAAGAATGAGGAAAATTAGCACAATGCAGTATTTACTTAAACATATGGTTTAATGTGGTCACGGACTCAGGAGTGTCAGAGCAGAATATATTTATACTTGCATAAGACAGTAAATAAATAGAACACTCACAAGATTTCTTCCATTTAGAAATATTTTTCATTTGCCTAAGAATATAAACATCAAAAAGAGGTTGTTGTTCTATAATTTTTTAAAAGTCCAGATATTGATTAGAAGGGTAAATTCATTAAATATGCAATGCTATGAGTTCTTAATGCATACACAGTCCATCATTATGTTAGAAAGCAGAGGAGAGAGTGTTGCATTCCAGGGAAATACGGTGTTCAGAAGCTTGTTGATTTATTCACATCAGGGTCATTTTATTTTTAAATTGTGCCCATTTTTTGAGTAAAACAAATGGGAGCTGTCATGAGAATTACAAAACTCCAATGTTTTGTTGTCTTTGCTTTATAGTTTTTAATTCACATAACATAAATATTACATTTTTTGGTGTATAGTTCTGTAAATGCCTAGAATTGTACAACTACCACCACACAATCAAGATGTAGAAGTGTTCCACAACCTCCCCCCACCACCAAATTATCTTGTGATCCCCCTTTGTAGTCAACTTTTCTCTCCACATTATGTAGCCTTTTGAGTTTGTCTTATTCCATTTAGTAGAATGCATCTGATTTACCCATGTTGGTGTGTGTATCAGTATTATTTTCCTTTTACTATGAGTAGTATTTTTTCTTATGGACATAACATTAGTTTATTCATCACCAATTAAAGGGTATTTTGGGTGGTTTCCAAATTTTGCCAATTATGTATAAAGCTGCTGTAAATACTAATATACAGGTTTCCATGCAAATGTAAGTTTTCGTATCTTTTGGTTCAGTAGCTAGGTTTGATTGCTGAATCATATGGTAAAAGTGTTTTTAATTTTATAGGAAACTGCAAATAGCCAGAGTGGTTGTGTTATTTTGCTTTCTTACTAACAATGTATGAAAGTTCCAGTTGCTCCACCACCAACACAGTTTTTGATACTGTCAGCTTTTTTCTTCCCTCCCCTCCCCTCCCCTCCCTTCCCCTCCCCTCATTTTCCCTTCCCTTTCCTTTTCTTTCCATACTATGCCATCCCATCCTGTTCCTTTCCTTTTCTTTTCTCTTTTTCTTTTTCTCCATCTCTGTCTCTTCTCTCTTTGCTATTCTTATAGGCACCTAGTATTATCTTACTGTGATCTTAATTTTCATTTTCTTAATAATTAATGATATTGAGAGTCTTTTCAGTTACTTAATTGCCATCCATATATATTTTTGGGTAAAATGTCTATTTATTCTTTTGCTTATGTTTTCAAAATAGGCTTTATTTTTGAGAAAAGTTTTTGATGTGTAGAAAAATTCAGAAGGTAGTATTGGGAGCTCCCCTATGCCCTACACCTAGTTTCCCCAATTATTAACATCTTAGATTAGTATAGTACACCTGTTACACTTAACAAACTGATATTTTTGTATTGTTATTAACTGAGTCCATACTTTATGATTTTCTTAGTTTTTAATCTAATGCCATTTTTCTGTTACAGGATCCCATCTAGGATAACATGTTGCATTTAGTTATCATGTCTTCCTAGTTCCTTCTGGCTGTGACAGTTTTTTCAGAATGTCCTTGTGATTGAGATCTTGACAGTTTGGGGAATACTGGTCAGGTATTTTGTAAGATACCCCTCTTTTGGAATTTGTCTGATGTTTTGCTTATGATGAGTCTGGGTTTATGGGTTGTGGGGAGGAAGACCACAGAGGTAAAATGCTGATTTCATCAAATCATACCAAGTGTACATGCTATCACCCTGATTCATGACTGTTGATATTGACCTTGATCACCCAGCTAAGGTTGTGTTTGTCAGTCTTCTCCAATGTAAAGTTATTCTCCCACATTTTGCCTTTCTACACTGTATTCTTTGGAAGGAAGTCACTATGCACAGCTCAGACTTAAGGAGTGAAGAATTATGCTCACTTCCCTGAGGTCAGAGCATCTATATAAATTATTTGGATTTTTCCTGCATGAGAGATTTTCTCTTTTCTACCATTTATTAATTTGTTTAATCATTTGTTTATTCCAGTATGGGTACATGGATATCATGAATTTTATTTTATATTTTGGGTTATAATCCAATACTACTTGATTTATTTTTTTGCTCAAATTTTTCCAGCTTTGGCCATTGGGAGCTCTTTCTGTTGGCTCCTTTGCTCTTTTGACATACCCCCATCAAAATGTTTTTAAATTTTTTTTAAAGGAATGTTCTTACTTTTTGGCACTTTAAAATGTTTCAGGCTCATTGTCTATGTTTCCAACTATAAACCTTAATTTTTTCCTTTTTATAATTGGGCTGTTTGGTTTGTTTTTTTTTTATTTTTCAGTTTTAATAGTGCTTCTTTCTCTTAATGGTGTCTTCTACAGAGTAACAGTTTTTAATTCTGATGAATTCTGATGTATCATTTTTTTACTTTCATGGCTCATGCTGTTGATGTTCTACCTAAGAGCTCATTGCTTAACCAGTATTACAAACATTTTCTCTTACTTTTTTCTAAATATTTTATAATAGTATTCCACTTTATACTTAAGCATATGATTGGCTTTGATGTATTTTTATTATATATCCTGTGAGGTATAAATCGTTTCATTTTTTACATGTGGATGTTCTATCATTCAGTCACCATCTGTTAAACAGATTTTTTTCTTTTCTTCAAATTGCCTTTGCACATTTACCAAAAGTTAAGCAGCCATATTTTATTGGGTCTATTTCAAGGATCTCTTTTCTGTTCCATTGATCTGAATGTCACCTCTTTCATCTATAGTATACTGTCTTGATTACTGAAATTTTATAGTAAATCTTGAAGGTACTATGTGAGTCCTGCAGCTTTATTCTACTTACTTCAAAATGTTTTGGTTATTCTAGTTTCTTTACCTTTATATGTTAATTTTATAATCTGCTTCTCAATACCTTTAAAACATCCTTCTTGGATTTTGATTGGTAACTATTTTTGTTGTTGTTGTTTTTTTTTTTTTTTTTTTTTTTGCCATGCCCTGTGACTTGCAGGATCTGAGTTCCCTGCTCAGAGATGGAAGCCATACCCTTGGCAGTGAGAATGCAGAGTCCTAACCACTGGACCGCCAGGGAATTCCCAGGAATATTTTTAATTTATAGGTAATTTGTGGAGAATTGACATGTTAACAACATTGAGTATTCCAATCCACAAAAATAGTATATATTATGCTGCCATTTATTTATTTCTTCCAATTTCTTTTTTTTTTTTTTTTCACTTGATGGTACTGTTGTCTGGAATCAATCCCGTGCTAGTCTCTGTTCTGTCAGTATACCATGATTAGGTACTGTTATAGACTCCTAATATCCTTCATTACTGATAAAGTCCACCAAACATAATCTGCATTTTTTTCTTTTCTTATTTCATTTTACTTTCCATTCTCCCTATGTATTATTATTATTATTATCATCACCATCATCTTCCCATTTGATAATATAAGGATGGTTCCCCAAAATATCCTTTAAGATGTCTGTAGATACTGAAAATTTTTGTTTGTTTGTTTCAGTATTTCACAGGTGGGAGCTATATGTCACAAATAATAAAAACTTTGAATGAGAATTAAAGACTAGATTAGTCTCTAATCGTCAGCATCTTCTCATGGGTTCCTTTGGCAGCTTTGCAGATTTACTCTTCCATCTGCTTTTCATAGGTTGTAGGTTTTTATATGATGACAGGGTAAATTATGGTTCTCCAGAGAAAGAGAACAAATAGAGTGTAGATCGATAAATAAAAAGATATAGCCCTAGATAAATAGATAGATTTATGAAGAGATTGATTTGTTATGGAGTATTGGCTCATGTGATTATAGAGGCTGAGAAGTCCCACAATCTGCTGTCTGCAAACAGGAAACCCAAAATATCTGGCGTTATAAGTTTCAGTCCAACTCTGGAGGCCTAAGACCCAAGAGAAGTGAGAGAATTGATGGTATAAGTCCCGGTACAAGGGCCGGAAAAGACTAGTGAGTGTCCCAGCTCAAGAGTCAGACAGAGAGAAAAAATCCTCATTTCTTCACCTTCTTATTCTATTCAGACCCTCAATAGATTGGATGATGCCCACCCACGAAAGGGTGGTCAATCTGATGTACTCAGACTACTGATTCAAATGCTAAATATCATATGGAAATACTTCCACAGACACACCCAGAAATAATGTTTAACCAAATATCTTGGTATCCTATGATTCAGGCAAATTGACACATAAAATTAACCATCACGTAGAGGGTAGTGAAGAGTGATAAAACAGGAAGGTATTTTGCAATATTAATAGAACTAGGTATCAGACATGTATTTCTTGTAAAGTTAGTTATTACAAGGGTGTGAGGCTTGCAAAAATAATTACATCATCTGAGATTTTGTATACCAATATATTTTGTATGTTACCCTAAAACTCCAATGAGGAAGAGCTGTAAATAAAGGGAACAGGTGTTGGTAACAATAACTACTAGTAAAGCATAGAGTGCTTTGACATTTACTTGCTTATTTGATTTCTAAGACAATTAGACGTGAGTGAGAATATGAAGCTTGGAGATGTTAATGTCCTTGCCTACAGCTGCACTGAAAATATGTTGCAGTGCAAACTTAGATCTTCTGTCTCTAATTCTGTCTACTTTTCATTACAGTAAATTGCCTCTCTTATTTCCACACATCCAAATCGTTAATATTCTTGAAGATTCAAATCATTTATTTAATTCTTTCAATTCATCCAGGTCATGAATTCAACAGATACAAATCATTCGTGAATCCAGTTCAAGTCATTCAATTCAATTAATGTATTCAATTCAATTCATTCAATTTGTGAAAGAATGTTGAGGACCTACAGAACTGCTCGTTAGTTCAATCACACAGTACTATCTTACATAATTCTTCAAATATTTATTAAACACGTACCATATATCAGGGACAGTTTAGATACTGGGGATACTGTAAGCAGACAAATTTTCTTGCTGTCATGGGATATGGAATCTAATGAGTAAGACTGAACAGAAAATAATTAATTAAACTTATATTACTAAGGATGAATGCTATTAAACAAACAAAAAAAAAGCATGAAAGGGAGACGATAGGGAGTTTTTTAAGTTCCGTTTTTAGAATAAAGTGACGAGTTGGAGGCCTCACTGGGAAGGTGACATTTGAATAAATTCCCAAGAAGGCAATGGAGTGAACAATTTGGAGATCTGGAGGAAGAGCATTTGCAGGCTGAGGGAAGGGCCAGGAGAAATATCCTGTGGTGGAAGTTTACCTGTCATGTTCAAGTTCCATCAGATGGCACTTTGAGCAGTGGAGGGAGCAAGAATGGGCATAGAGGAGATAAGAATGGGCATAGAAGAGGGGTTATAGGTGGGCAAGAGGTGGCAACTTCTTTGCATATGGCTTTATTGGCATTGTAGGGATTTGTGTGTCACTTTGCAGAAACTAAGAAAATAATTTTTTGAGCTAAAAGCATAGTCAGTTCCTATTCTTGGCCTAAATGAAATAGAAGAGATAGCCATTAATCAAGGAATTATAAAAATAAATGTAAAAACAAAAATAATAAGTATTAAAATTGACAACAGTTGAATAAACTTTTTAAGAATTGACTTTTGAGCTTGGATATGAAGATGAGTAGACTTTAACTACTTAGGTAGTATAAGTTTAATAATAACAATGCCTTACTGAGTGCTGCTACTCTAAGAATCACCCTTTTCAGCACTTTGCTTGGATGAATTCATTTAATCTTCCCAATAGCCCTGAAAGAGCCCTACAGATAGTTCTTTTACAGATGAGGAAACTGAAATACACAGAAGTCAAGTAACAGTCTTATATTCTCATATTTAGTAAATGAGGAAAATGAGACACAAAAGCAAGAAGGCAGGTCCCAGAAAAGCTGCAGATCTTCGATGGAAAAAAGGGAAAATCCTTGGTCCTCAACCTATGAAATTCCCTCATCAGCCTCCTCCACCCAAGCTAGCTTTCTAATTCTTATTCATATTTCATTTCCTGGTTCAAATTTTCCTCCTATCAGGAGTTGTTCCCCATCTTTCCAGGCATAGTAGACTATCTTTCTGAAATCCTGTATGGAGAATTTATGACTTTTATTTGATAAATAATTGCACACTATTATGTGTCATCTCTTATCATTTAAAATAATTTTCAATAACTTATTTCAGAAGTTTTATGCTTTTTTTTTACTTTAATTTTGCAAATTGATTTCAAGTGTCTAAGGATTTGAGCACAGTAGAAATAATTAGGATGATTGCCTACTCTTGTCCTCTATAGTGCAGGGCATGAAGTTCTGCAATAATATTCACCATAGAAACAAAAAAGCAAAGTGAAATAAAAAGTAAGAAGAAATGTCAGAAGTCTCTAGTGGCTGACACCTTCCTTTTACAGATAAGATTGTAGAATAGTATAAAACCCTCCTCTATTGGTTCTAAGCTGAGGGAGTTTTCAGTCCGTATAAAGTATTATTTATACTGATTTTTAGGATTCAAAGTGGTATAGGAGCCAGCTACAGGATCAGCTGACAACTATAAGCATGAAACTCAAATAAGCATGAAACTCCAATAAAAGATGTTTGGGTAAAAGAACAACCTGGGATCTAAGACAAGACGTGAGAGGCTAATGCAAACAGGGGAGGATAAACACAAAGCAATGCAAAAAGGAAATGTCAATTAAGCTGGATTTCCGTCCTCCACTCTCACTTCTCTGTGGTGCCTGTGAAGCAATGCTTTTCTTATGGGCAGATAATCAGCAACACCTAGAAAATGAGGTGCAGAACAAGTGTATGTTTCAACTCTTCTTGGTTTGGAAACTACAGGGACCTTGGGCAGCTTAAGCCATTTAGGAGAATAAATGAGTTTCTGGTTCCAGTTTTGTTCTCAGGTATCGGTGTGACCCTGTCTTGGTCATCTTCTCCTTTTGGAGGGGTATACATTTCTTATGTTTATTATGAGAGAGTTGCATAAGGAAAATAAAAATAGGTATTTTTATTATTAGATGTTGCACATATCTATTATGAAGGGGATGTTTCCTCCCCACCACCTCACGAGTCATGATTCCTTTCCCGAAGAGGAACTCAGGGACAGCCATATGCATCCTTCTCACTGGGTCGTGGAGGAGGTGGAGTGACTTATCTATTTGGTGAGTTGGGGAGGAGAAATTAAGTGTGTATAGCACCACTCACTTCTCTCTCTTTCCTATTATAAGTGAATTACCTACAAGAAGTACACATTCTGTTCTCCCCTTCAATGATATAGGACTGCTGCATGGGGAGGCCTGCAGCACCAAGCTCTGCTGGATAGAAATCTGCTATTTCTGGGATTCAGTATTAAGAAATCTCAAAACAGCTTCATCAATAATAAAGGGGTTATTTTGGCCCCAAAATGGTTTATTTCTTTGTCTTAACATTTTTCATCAATTTTAAGGTTTTGATTTATCTGAATTTTAGATGCGTCTTAAAGTTGATGACATATGGAAGTTTTATAAAAAGCTTTTTCTTTCTTAACAATAAATAAAATAATGGTATTTCTAATGGTTGGTGACATCTTCTAGCCAATGGAATACATTGTAATCACAATTTATTTGGAAACAGAGTAGGAGTCAATAGTGCAAATTTCTGTCCCCGACAGTGTTATTTCCTGGGGTTAATAAAAACATGCAGCTTCTGTGTGATGGAGAGGGTAAACATTTATTTGGAGGCTGACTAAAATTGGACGTAAATTTATAGTCCAGCCAAATTTATCATTTTAAATAAAATGATAATTAAAATGGTTTCCCTCTGAAGACTGTATTCTCTGTGTTACCAGATGAAAACTACCCTCTGCCCACCACTCACCCCTAGGTTTTCAATTCATAAAAATCCTATTTGCACAGTTAGAGAAAAGACCCAGGTGTTCTACATGATGTTGTTAGTATGAGCTGTCAATTATCTTCAGTGCATTAAGTGAAAAATATTATCTGTTAAATGATCCTTAATGCTCTCTGCTTAATCACTAACAAGGAATTCAACATATAGACCCATAATATCTGGTAGTCTCCAATTTTTCTCCTTGAAGTAGAGCTCTTGTTTAGTGAAAGCTGTGCAATGAGCTTTCATTCTCTGTGTATTTTCCTGAAGTGCCTGGAGAGAAACAGAGAGACGTACTTAGGAAATAATCTCTTTCAAGGTTTTAGGACACACTTGGAGGAAAGTGGTGAATAGACCAGGTTGCATGAAGTGATAAGCAGAGTGCCTGGAGTGGAGTCAGGAGTTCATAGATTTAGTAACTGACCAGAATGTTCACTAAGTCACATTACCTTCTGACATTCTGTCTCTTCCCCACTGAAAGACTGCAGTTGCATTTGGGTGCTATCTAAGATCCTTTTTATCACACTGCTTCTTTAAACAGTTTCTTTCAAGTGTCCAAATCAGCATGACACACAATGCAGAATATGTGAACGATGTAGGAAAAAAACACCTGTAAGAAAGACACCTGTGAATTGACTTAAGAGGTGTGAACCATGGTTATACCAAATATTAATACATGTTATAAATCTAAAGCAATTAAAACCACATAATGTAATGCAAGAAACAAGATCAGTTAAGTGGCATAAAATAGTCTGAAATTGACTGGATTATATTTAAAACATGTTTATCCAGTTAATATGAGAAAGGTTGAGTTATTCTATAAAAGATCTTGGAACAATTTCTTATCTATTTGAAAACCAAAATTTAGATCCTCACCTCTTAGATTATACTAAAATATATTTCAAATGCCTTATGCCCATTAAATGTTAAAAGTAAATACATTAAAAAATGAAGGATATTATGAATATATGACCTTCAAGTAGAGGAGGCTTTTATAAACATCAAAGAAAGTTATCCATTAGTTTTCCTAAGGCACTGTGTACAACATTTTCTGTCAAGGCTTCCAGTTTAGGGTGGGAAAATGAGCACATCCATACCTTGTCTTCCTCCCGTGGTCAAAAATTGAACTGAAAGAAAAATTTAAAAAATTAAATTACATTCATTGTGATAATTACAGGAAGAGAAGATATCAGTGGATTAGAGATTTGACAAGTTTCTGGAAAATAGAATATGGATTGAATCATGATAGGCAAGTTTCAATGAGTACCATAGCCCGGCCCAGATCCTGAAGGGTGCTCTATGTGCCAGAACTGTCAAAACCATGGAGAGACTCCAAACCCAGAGGCAAACGTTGACAGATTAAGAGTAGATATTATTGAAAAATGAAATAAGTAATTGAAGGAATGGCCACCTGGGAAGGTTGCCTCCAAACTGTGGTGGATATAACAGCAGAGACACTAATAATATGAAATTAGAAGCTGCCTAGAGAAACTCTGGTCCCAAAGTAAAGTTTTCCTTAGTTTGTGTTTGGAATAATAGATAGGAGGGATAAAGAGGCCCAGACTGTGTTTTCTACATGATCAATGTTGCAGTCGTATTCATTTATGCAATACTCTCATGGTGATAGTTTTTTCCATAAAGATTTGGCATTTTCCACATTTAATTAAATTTAGAAAATGCAACTTATAATTAATAATTAATGATTAATCATATTAAATATGTCTTACAAACAGGAGATAACTAGTATAACTTCATTCAGTAGCTATAATTATGGCATAAAACAAAACAACATGATGTTTTAGTGGCTTGTGTATCTAAATCAAGTTTATATGAAATTTTTAAAGCTATTAGATATATCTTCCAGACTACTGTTAATATTTTTACAGTCACATTCACATGTGGAGATTGTCAGTTTGAAATTAGGTAGAAGTCAAAATTTCTCAGCTCATTTTATAGAATAATGGTAGTTAAGCTTCCAATATCACCACTTCTTTAAAACCTCATCCCCACACCATACACTGGTATAATTTGGAGGATGATGCAAGGAGTAAATTGCCATTCCAGAAGTAAATGGTTACTCATCTTAGATTTAGTGGTCCTTTAAAAAAGTGGTTGGGACCCATGTCATTGCCCACTCTACATTTAAGCCTGTCTGTCAGAAAGACACTGCCCAACACCGAGTGCTTTCCCTTTTTTAAAAAAAAATATCCTCTTATTATATCTAAATGAAAGAAAGAAAGAGTAAAAGCAAAGAATCCACCAAACATTTGAGGCAGTTGAACAAAGATGCTAACATGAAAGGTAGGGGCCAAAACAAATCTTATAATCAGAAACTTTGAAAAATATAAATATTTCAGAGACTAGAAGAAAACTTTAATACATATTTTAATATACTGAGGTATAAAATATATTTCATTGTTGAAAAAAATAGGATGAAATTAGAAAGGGAACACATATTAAAAGGACTTGCTATTCAAAAGAACAAAAAAGAGAACTGATGTAAAAAAAAATAAATTAGAGGGAGAGTGACCAAGATGGTAGAGTAGAAAGAACCTGAGCTCACCTCCTGAGCACATGAAAATCACAACTATCTACAGAACAACCATTGATGAAAAAGACTGGGACCTACCAGAAAAGGTCTTCTACAACTAAAGACATAAAGAAGGAACCACAATGAGATGGGTAGGAGGGATAATCAAATCCCATACCCCCCGGAGGGTGAACCACAAACTGGAGAATAATTATATTGTGGAGGTTCTCCCTCAGGGATGAGAGTTCTGAGTCCCATATCTGGCTCTCCAGCATGTGGGTCTAGCACCAGGAAGATGAGCCTCCAGACCATTTGGCTTTGAAGGCCAGCAGGACTTAATTGCAGAAGTTTCATAGGACTCAGGGAAATAGAGACTCCACTCTTAAAGGACAAATACAAAGTCTCACACACACCAGAACGAAGGGCAAAAGCAGTAAATTCATAGGAGCCTGGACCAGACCTACCTGCTGGTGTTGGAGAGTCTCCAGGGGAGGCAGGGGGTGGCTGTGGCTCACCCTAGGGACATAGACACTGGTGGAGGGCATGTTGGGGAGTATTCATCTTCATGAACTCTCCTGATGGCTGGCAAAAATTACCTCAAATGTATATGGACTAAATGCTCCTACCAAAAGACACAGGCTGGCTAAATTGATAGCAAAATAAGATCCATATATATCCTGCCTACAAAAGACTTACTTCAGAGTTAGTAAGTGGAAAGTGAGGGGCTGGAAAAAGGTATTGCACACAAATGGAAATCAGAAGAAAGCCAAAGTAGCAATACTTATATCAGATAAATAGACTTTAAAATAAAGACTCTTACAAGAGACAAAGGACTCTACATAATGATCAAGGGATCAATCCAAGAAGAAGATATAACAATTGTAAATATATATGCACCCAACACAGGAGCACCTAATATGTAAGGCAAATATTAACAAACATAAAAGGAGGAATTGACAGCGACGCAATAATAGTAGCGGACTTTAATACCCCATTTACATCAATGAAGAGTTCATCCAGACAGAAAATCAACAAGGAAACACAGGCTTTAAATAACTCATTAGACCAAATAGATTTAATTGATATTTATAGAGCATTCCACCTGAAAGCAGCAGAATACACACTCTTTTCAAGTGCACGTGGAACAGTCTCCAGGATAGATCAAATCCTAGGCCACAAAGTAAGCCTTGGTAAACTTAAGAAAATTGAAGTCATATCAAGCATCTTTTCTGACCAGAATGCTATGAGACTAGAAATTAACTCTAGGAAAAAAGAACTGCAGAAAACACAAACATATGGAAGCTAAACAATATGCTACTAAACAACCAATGGATCAAAGAAATCAAAGAGGAAGTCAAAAAATACCTAAAGAAAAATGAAAATGAAAACATGAGGATCCAAAACCTATGGAATGCAACAAAAGCAATTCTTCCATCCAAGTACTAACCAGGCCTTACTCTGCTTAGCTTCCAAGATCAGATGAGATTGGATACCTTCACGGTGACATGGCCACAGGCCAAAAGCAGTTCTAAGAGTGAAGAGTATAGCAATTCAAGCTTACCTCAGGAAAAAGAAAAATCTCAAATAAAAAAACTAACCTTACTCATAAAGCAACTAGAGAAAGAAGAACAAACAAAACCTAAAGTTAGTAGAAGGAAAGAAATCATAAAGGTCAGAGCAGAAATAAATGAAGAAGAAATTTTTAAAAAATTAATGGAACTAAGAGGTGTTTCTTTGAAAAGATAAACAAAATTGATAAACCTTGAGCCAGGCTCATCAAGAAAAAAAGGGTGAGGGCCCAAATCAATAAAATCAGAAATGTAAAAGGAGAAGTTACAACCAACACCACAGAAATACAGAAGATCATGAGAATACTATCAGCAGCTATAAGCCAATAAAATGGACAACCTAGAAGAAATGGACAAATTCTTAGAATGGTGCAATCCCCCAAGACTGAATTGGGAAGAAGTAGAAAATATGAACAGACCAATTATCAGTACTAAAATTAAATCAGTAATTAAAAAACTCCCAACAATCAAAAGTCCAGGACCAGATGGCTTCACAGGTGAATTCTACCAAACAGTTAGAGAAAAGTTAATGCCTACCTTTCTGAAACTATTCCAAAAAGTCTCAGAGGAAGGAACACTTCTGAACTTATTCTATGAGACCACCACCACCCTAATACCAAAACCAGAAAAAATACCACAAAAAAAGAAAACTACAGGCCAATATCACTGATGAACATAGATGCAAAAATCCTCAAAAAATACTAGGAAACTGAATCCACCAGTACATTAAACAGATCAGATACCATGATCAAGTGGGATTTGTCCCAGGGATGCAAGGATTTTTTAATATCTACAAATCAATTAATGTGATACATTGATTCTTTTATTGAACCATAAAAACCATATAACCATCTCCATTGATGCAGAAAAAAACTTTTCATAAAATTCAACATCCATTTATGATAAAACCTCTCCAGAAAGTGGGTATAGAGGGAACATACCTCAACATAATAAAGGCCATATATGACAAACCCACAGCTAACATTATATTCAACAGTGAAAAGCTGAAAGCATTCCCTTTAAGATCAGGAACAAGACAAGGATGCCTCTCGTCATTTTTATTCAACATAATTTTGTAAGTCCTAGCCACAGCAATCAGAGAAGAAAAGGAAATAAAAGGAATCCAAATTGGAAAAGAAGTAAAACTCACTTTTTGCAGATGACATGATACTATATATAGAAAATCCTGAACATTCCACCAGAAAACTACTAGAGCTCATCAATGAATTTGGTAAAATTGCAGGATACTAAATTAATATACATGAATAAATCTGTTGCATTTCTATACACTAACAATAAAATATCAGAAAGAGAAATTAAGGAAAAAATTCCATTTACCATCTCATCAAAAAGAATAAAATACATAAGAAAAAACATACCTAAGCAGGCAAAAGACCCGTACTCTGAAAACTATAAAATGCTGATGAAAGAAATCAAAGACAACACAAACAGATGGAAAGATATACAGTAAGTCCCCTACATACAGACATTCAAGTTGCAAACTTTCAAAGATGTGAACTTGTGTTTGCATGACCAATCACATAAGTTAGTTCACATATCTGGCATACATCGTCATATGTGTGCATCCTTTACAAGTGGTTGTGCTTTTGTGTACTTAACTGTAGAGTACTGCATAGAGTACAGTAGTACAGTATCTTTATTTCAAGCCCAGGATTTCTGGAAGCAAGCATAAAAGCAGCTGTGATGTAGCTGTACTTTTCAAGGTACTGTACTGTAGGATTAAAAATGTTTTCTTTATTTTTTGTGTTTGTTTGTTTCCTTTTTATTATTTGTGTGAAAAGTATTATAAACCTATTACAGTACAGTACTGTATAGCCAGTTGTGTTAGTTGGTTACCTAGGCCAACGTTGTTGGACTTACAAAAAAATTAGACTTACAAACGTGCTCTCAGAATGGAACTGGTTTGTGTGTAGGGGACTTACTGTATCATGTTCTTGGATCAGAAGAATAAATATTGTTAAAATGACCATATTACCCGAAGTAATCTACAGATTCAATGCAATCCCTATCAAATTACCAATGGCATTTTTCACAGAACTGGAACAAAATATTTTTCAATTTGTATGGAAACACAAAAGACTCTGACTAGCTAAAACAATCTTGAGAAAGAAGAACAGAGCTGGAGGAATCACACTCCTTGACTTCAGACTATACTACAAAGCTACTATAATCAAAACAGTATGGTGCTAGCACAAAAATAGACACATAGATCAATGGGACAAGATAGAAAGCACAGAAATAAACCCACAAACTTATGGTCAATTAATCTACAACAAAAGAGGCAAAAATATATAATGGAGAAAAAACAGTATCTTCAATAAGAGGTCCTGGGAAAACTGGACACCTACATGTAAAAGAATGAAATTAGAACATTCTCTAACTCCATATACAAAAATAAACTAAAAATGGATTAAAGATGCAAATGTAAGACAGGATACTATAAAATTCCTAGTGGAAAATATAGGCAGGGCACTATGTGACATAAATTGCAGCAATATTTTTTTTGGATCTGTCTCTTAGAGTAATGAAAAACAAAATAAAAATAAACAGGACTTAACTAAACTTAAAAGCTTTTGCACAGCAAAGAAAATCATAAACAGAACTAAAAGACAACCTATGGAATGGGAGAAAATATTTTCAAGCAATGCAACTGACAAGGGATTAATCTCCAAAATATACAAAGAGTTCATACAGCTCTATATCAAAAAGACAAACAACCCAATCAAAAAATGGGCAGAAGACCTAAACAAACATTTCTACAATGAAGACATACAGATGACCAATGGGCACATGCAAAGATGCTCAATATCGCTAATTATTAGAGAAACAAAAATCAAAACTACAATGAGGTATAGTCTCACATCAGTCAGAATGGTCATCATTAAAACGTCCACAAATATTAAATGCTGGAGAAGGTGTGGAGAAAGGGAATCCTCCTACACTGTTGGTGGGAATGTAAGCTGGTGCACCACTATGGAGAACAGTATGGAAGTTCCTTAAAAACATAAAAATAAAGTTACCATATGATCCAGCAATCCCATCCTTGGGCATATATCCGGAAAAGATGAAAACTCTAATTCAAAAAGATGCATGCACCCCAAATTCATAGCAGCACTATTTTCAATAGCCAAGACACGGAAGCAACCTAAATATCAATTGACAGATGAATGGATAAAGAAGATGTGGTATATAATATATATATATATATATATATATATATACAATGGAATATACTCAGCCATAAAAAGAATGAAATAATGCCATTTACAGCAACATGGATGGACAAAGAGGTTATCATACTAAGTGAAGTAAGTCAGATAGAAAAAGGCAAATGTAGAATCTAAAAAAAATGATACAAATGAACTTATTTACAAAGCAGAAACTCAGAAACAGAAAACAACGTTATGGTTACTAAAGCAGTAAGCAAGAGAGGGAAGAATAAATTAGGAGCTTGGGATTAACAGATACACATTATTACATATAAAATAGATCAACAACAAGGACCTACTATATATACCACAGGGAACTATATTTAATATCTTGTAATAACCTATAATGGAAAAGAATCTGAAAAAGAATATATATATATATATATACATATATATGTGTGTGTGTGTATATATATATAAAGAATCACTTAGCTGTATACCTGAAACATTAAATCAGCTATACTTCAATTTAAAAAGTAAATTAGAAATGTGGAAAAAATGTTGATGAACTATTACAGTAGGCAACACAGGAAGATGAAGAGATAGATGTTAAATGAAGTAAAAAATTGTTTAAACATTAGGCATATCAAACCAGGAGGTCCAACACAGTATCAATAAACATTCCAGTAAAAACAGAGAAAACAAAGGGAAAGAAAAGATGAACGGTAATCAGAAAAAAATTTCCAGAACTGAAAATGTTTTAAGACAAAATGGTTCATGAAGTGCTTTTCTGAACAAGTGAAGAAAAAAAAAAAAAAAAAAAAAACCCTCCCTACAAGAAACCCGTCATAATGATTGTTTAGAATATCAAAGTAAAGAGAAAACTCTAAAAGCTTTCAGAGAGGGGCAAAACACATATCACATATATAGAAGAAAAAATGAAAATGTCATTGGGCTTTATAGAAATAACAGTGAATCTGAAATACGAGAAATTTCCTCACAACTTTGAGAAGAAATGGTTTTCAAACTAGAATTTATACCCAAATTATCTCTCGAAGGAGATAATAGAATAAAGACATTCAATCTCACAAAAATTTCAAAACTGTTATTTCCCTTGCCTCTAGATACTTTTGAATGTCTTCTCAAAAAATCAGGGACAAATTAACAAAGAGGAAGACCTGCGATCCCTGAGACTGGGCATTCAAGAAGGAGAAGAAAGAGGATGATTTTTAAGATGAGCAGAAAGGGACATCCTAGAATGACAGGGAGGCAGCAGAGCTATAGAAACACCAGGCTGGATTATCTCCAGACGATAAAGTATGATCAGGAGTGTGTCTCAAAGATAGCAACATTTGATTAAAGAAATGTATTGAGAGAAAGCAATAGTAAAAAATGGAATAAGTCAACCAAAATAAAGTAAATTAAGGCAGTCATCAAGAATAGACTCTCCTACCCCCAAAATACACTCAGGTCAGATGGTCAGTTTTATAAACTTTGAAGAGCATACATTTCTTTCAAATACAAATGGTTACAGACTAGAAAGGAAAGGATATATACCTAAATCACTGTGTGAGGTTAGACAACCTTGATGACTGGGCAGGATAATCTAAGAAAAGTATAAGCATATATATAATGATAACAAATTCCTAAATAAATTATTTACAAACACAATTTGCACTGTACTTTACTAAAAATAGGTGGAATAAATTGGATTTATCCCAGAATCTAGCAATGCAATTTATTATATTAACATAATAAAGATAAGAAACCTAATAAATCATACAATATAATTAAACTGTATTAACAAAGTAACAGATAAAAACCTAATTTGATGGAGGAAAAACAGTATTCAGTAAAATTCAAAAATCGTCTAAAATATAATTTGTTATATTAACATAGTAATGGATAAAAACAATTTGATGGAAAAATAAATAGTATCCATCAGATTCAAACTCATTCATAATTTAAAATAATTTTAAAAATTTGTATTAAACTATGAATAGAAGGAAACTTCCTTAATCTAATAAAGTGTCTACTTACCCCCTTAAAAAAAAATTCCAAATGATAAGACATTGGATGTGTACCTTTTAAGACAAGAAAAAAAAAAAAAAAGGCAGAAATGAGTTCCCCATTATTATGCAACTTGAGATTCTATTATTAAATGGAAAAAGGAAATGAACAGAAGTATAAGAATTATAAAAATATAAAATATTGTAACATAACATAAATACTAAGATTGTTGGTGTAGAAAGTATAATACACAAACAATTATAACTAGAGAGTTCAGAAATATAGCTGAACAATTTCAACAATTACAACATAGTGGCAATTTTCAAAAAAACATCATATATATTTATATATTTTATAAACTGTACTTACGTTAATGGAATATAGAATACATACGCAATAACCTTATGGAGATATTTTCAAAATATTACTGACGGGCATGGAAGAAAAATCTAAATAATTATGAGACACATATACTTGGCTATAAAGGCTCAATACTATGAAGATATCATTTTCCTACAAATTAATCAAAAAATTCAATGCTATTTTAATCACAGCTGTAGCAGGAATTTCCATGGAATTTAACCATTTAATTCGAAAAGTGATATGGAAAAATTAAAGACCAATCTTACAGTGGGCAAGGATTTAGGGAAATGGTAACTTGCAGAAACTGCTGTTAGTTTAAGTGACTTTGGAGAAAAAAAAATTTGTGATATCAAGTCAATTTGCAGATAAACAGAAATGTCATCTCAGAATTTAACATAGAAAGGCTTTTACTTGCACAAGGAAAATATAATCTAATTGAAGAATTATTTGCAATCACTAACAGCTGAGCAATATAAAGTTTTATCAATAGGAGGATCTATCATGTATTATGATATATTCATAGGGTGTAAAACCACAGAGCAACTCAACTAAATAATAAATATCATATACCTTATGTTGGAATAAATAGGAAAGATCTAGAATGATATATAGAGCATGTTAGATTTAATGTAGATTTAATGACAAGCCAAACAACAATAAATTTTGTTTATGGATATATGCAAATGTAACATACTATGAAAACATTTACTGCAAAGACACATATCACTTTTATAATAGTGATTACGTCCAGGGAGGAAAGATATTTGGATCTGAAGGGAATATAAAAGTGTCCTTTCCCTAATTAGCAACTGTTTGAACCTGCTCATAGGAACTGAGGGAAGGTCGGTCGTGGAGGCTGAATTAAGGCTATTTCCTCTAATCAAGAAATGGGCGACACAGAAAGGGTTTTGTGCCCAGGAGCCCCACAGGGTCCTGCTCAGTATCAATATTTATATACACATATATTCATACATGCATGAACGAGTGAAAAGGGTACCACCTGGTACAAAAGTGGTAAATAAATTTTTGTTTCACCTCCTTTTTCTCCTTTGCCTTCAGGATAGTTATGATGACTAAATAAGCCAACATACATGTTTGGGTCACAGTTGATGCTGAGAAAAAAGAAGTAGAGTCTGTCTCCCCTTCGACATCTCTGTCCATTTCTATATCTATTAATGCATATGTACTTCTAAATTAGTCTACTGAAAAATACGTAACTATCTGGCATGGCAAAGAAAAATGTGTATGAGGGTAACTGTAAGTTGAATACATGACTATTTTTCAATATACCTAAAATAAAGCTATTCATGATGCCCTCCGTCTCTGAGTTTCACAGCATGCCTAGTGTATAGGAAACAATTTAGTATTCAATTCTAGACTGCCACAAATCTCACTTTGTTATATTAGATATGTTTCCACCCCTAACTTCCTGATGGACTGTAAAAGAGGTATGGCAGCTTCTCCCATGCCATAACATGTAGCTAAATATGTTCTAGTAAATTATATCAATTAGGATAAGACATTAATATTCTCTGATATGTCTTCTCTCTTTCCCCATTAAATGTAGTACATGAAAAAAATTAAAAAAGCCCAAAACATGAAGAGGGACAGTGAGTGGTTACAGTGTGAACTCTGGAGCCAGGCTGCTGAAGAGGAGTGTTCTCTCCACCATCTGGGAAAGAGTTGTCCAACCTGTAAAGTGGGATTAGTAACTACCTCTTAAAATGATTCTGGGAGTTCAATCTTTTCTATGTTTAAAGCACTTAGAACAGCTCCTGGCCATTGTAAGAGAACAATAATGTTAGCTCTTATTGTTACTATCATTATACAAAGACTGGGGGAAATTTTTAAAAACCCAGCTATTAATGAGGAACACACCTGAAACAGAAAGATGCCCAAAACTTGAAAATAAAAAGGTGGATGATGCACCACACACATTATGACAAAATAAAGTGGGAGAGAACCTATCAATACAACACAAAAGAAAATATGTCGGAAAGAATTTAAGGGAATTTAATGGAACAAGGAGAGATATTTATGATTGATAAAAGATAAATTCCATTGGAAATGGAATATATCAACTTTGAAGAACTTAAGAAATGTAAAGAAAATAAACATCTATAATTATAGTGACAGACATATATATATATATATATATATATATATATATATATATATATATCAAAAACTCAATTAGAAAAATAGAAGCAAGATGAGTAATACAACTATCACTCTTACTATATAGACACATGGGTATAATTAGATGTGAAACTTGTGTGTATTTGCCTATGGTCAGACTTGTTGCTCTGAAACTTCAAATAGTCCTGATGGATCAACAAAATTCAAAATCCAGAAATAATTACGTTATGTTCAGTGGTTCAGAAAACATAATGACCTTCAACCACCTCCTTGGATTCAAGGGCTTCACTTATTCATGCCTAAGCCCCTTTCCTGGGCAGAGACATGGAGATAAAACCTCCTTAGTGTACTACATTCAGCTGGTCATGCAGATTAGAGACCCTGGCCATTTAGCTGCTCTCAGAGCAAGCCCCTTTCAGTGCTGTGTGTAAGTCTGCATAACCATTGTGAATCATTATTTTCAAAAGTCATGTTAACTGAACAGATTGTTTCAGATGAGTGAAAGATAGAGATTGCAGCAAAATGCACATATGACATAAAACAAAGAAGACCCTTTTATTTTTAAGGGTGAAATATTGTAAGGAAGCCTGGCATTCCCAAGGGTCACCCTGCCCAACAGGCTACAAAAGATTCTTATTATCTTAGATGGGTGCTATGAGATATCAGAAGAGAAAAGATAATGTAAAATCTGCAAAGTTAAATTGAATTACTTGGGTGATATCATACACATATATTATTGAAGTTCTCTTTTATGGAATAACTGGAGCTATGAATATGTTAGGCACGGCTAAACATGTTTGGAGGAGGCACAGCAAAGCTGCATCCCTTCACTGCCAAAGGTTAACGGTGATTAACATCTTTAAAATGATGCTCTACATTTTTCAATCATTTGGTGTGTTAAAAATCTAATAATATACCACAGCTGGAGGCCACTACTATTTCTTCAATTGATTTAACATTGTGCTTTATATTAAAAAATAATTTAAATGAAAATCAGTTGTGATTTTGACAGAAGGATATTAAAACATGCTTTATTCAGATAGTTATGAAGAACACTAAAGATATTAAACTAGTTAGACCTCCCAGTCTGCCAAAACTATAGAATTAGAATAATAAACAAAATAGAGAAACATCCTATATGTGAAATTCAGAAACATTTCACAATACACTACTTTCTTTATAAGGGCTTAACAGATACTAACCAAGAGACTGGTACCATTTTGATGTACTTAATTGTGCTCTTAAAATATGTACAATCACTCTTAAGACCCAGGTCAACACTGCACCTACTGAGGCTTTTTAAAGGGTGTTTACCTCTCAGTAAGTTGATATGGATAATTTGAGGTGAGAAAAAACATACTCTATTCATCTTTACTAGAACTTTGATTTCTACCACTCAGCCTGCCCACTGAAGTAACTTTAGCCCTTGCTATAGAGGATCTCAATCCAGATTCAAGGTGTTTCTGTTTGCATACCCACATTTGTTCACAGAGAAAATAATAGAAAAGCAAGAAAAATAAAAGGTGTCAATCTTTACCTTTGTTTTACTCATATATATATTTGTATGTCATATTTGATTTATAGAGAAATCACATTGTTTGCTCCCATTTGAACTTCCTTACATTTTAACTGTATCCATTTTAATTATATCCAGAAATAAGGCAAGTTGGCTACCCATGACTACAATATCCTCTCATAAGCTCCACAAGACAGGCAAACGGTCAGATGTTTTGTCACTCTCCCAGCAGCGGCCCTCTGACCACGAACACCACTTATGTTTGGCCTCTTGCCCTCCATCCAAAATTGGCAAATGGCCCTAGGAAACAAGCAGATGCAGACCATCACCTGACATCTTTCTGGTTATCTTCATAAAGAATCTTGGCTCCCTCATCCTCACTGCTTCAGCAGCCCCATGGTGACTTTGTATTTTACCTAAAATTCTAGTTTTTCTCAGCAGAAGAGTTGGTCAACTACAAGCTGTTTAATGGTACTGGGAAGTAAAAATTGATTTATGTAAATGGGCATTGACTTTGCCATGGTCTCAAATGCATATGGATGTATATAAGTAATGTTTTCAAAATAAATTGCATAATTAAGGGTATAAGTAATATTTGAAGGAAAAAAAAATAGTGACTAGATTGAAAAATAAGACCACAACTCTTCCCTGCCTATAGAGGGCAAAAAGCAGCAAGTCCATGATCTGGGCTCTTCTGATGTGGCAGTACACCAAAACTCACTTCTGTGAAAGGGGGAGAAAAACCTTGGGAATTTTGCTTTTTGTATTATCCTGTAGCCTTAATTTTGTGTGTATTCTTTGCATTCCTTGCCAGAAAAAAGCAGCTCTGGCCAATTCTCATAACTAGAACAACTCAGATATCTGTGGTCTTCTGAGGCTCAGCCTGTGTGCATATATGTGTCTTTGTGGGGGGTTGTATTCAATAGAAGAAGGCATTTACAAGAAAGCACACACCTGTTTGAGCACGTGCATGTACATTCTCACAAGCGAACACATTAACCCAATAACTGCCTAAAGCAGAATTCACTTGATATGATATCTTACAAAAATGCAATAAAGACAGAATTTAAACCGAGTATAATCAAAACTAATCACTTGTATTTTTAAAGTACACTAACATTTAAAATCAAGGTTAAAATTAGGCTATTCGTAAAGGAAGGACAAAAAAAACCCCCACTAAATATACCATCCTTAATGATATAGCCAAAGAGATAATCAGAGGGGAAGATTAGTCTTAATTGCATTCATTAGAAATTAAGGCAAGCTAAATTAAATTAATTGAATTTCCCCAACCCCCACTTCACTCCCAAATATCAGCTAGGGATGAACAGACATACACACACTATATATGTTATATGTATATAA
Source organism: Balaenoptera borealis (assembly GCF_965194805.1). Classification (NCBI taxonomy): domain Eukaryota; kingdom Metazoa; phylum Chordata; class Mammalia; order Artiodactyla; family Balaenopteridae; genus Balaenoptera; species Balaenoptera borealis. The sequence goes on from NC_138871.1 coordinate 16,304,240, forward strand.
TGTATATATGCATTAGAAAATAAAGTAGAATTAAAGAATTAAGACAAAAGCAGAAATGTGATTTGAACATATTTTGAAACTTTTACATTCCACTGCAAGCATTAAAACTGATATACTGAATGCTTCAAATTTTAAAAAATAGCCAAATTAAAGAAAAGAGAATTTCCAGAGATGAAAGTGGAAAATAAGAGAATCTTCCATGTTAAGTTGTGTTGAAACCTGAAGCTACAAAGAATAGGAGGTGGCCACATGTACAGGATCCTGAACCTCGACATTCATGCAAATTCTGGGACCAAACCTCGGTAAATTGTTTGTTGCAGAAAGTAAAAATTAGATTTCCTGGGTAAAGTTAGGAATTGCCAATTCAGAGTTGGGGATGAGAGACCTTGATCTTCTCACTTCCATACACCTACACACAAACTATAAACCAACTTAAAAGACAAACCACACTCTGGAAGAATACTATAATTATTATAATTGCAATATTATAATCGACAAAGTGATAGTCTACAGGTTATATAAAAGATACTTACAAATCAATAAGAAAAAGATAACTCAAAAGGAAAAGTAGTTCAAGGATATAAATAAAACATTCAAAGAAAAGGAAATCCAATTACATGTATATGTATGTGTTTACTCTCTCAGGTTCAGGGAAATGCACATTGTTGAAACAATGACGTACCATTTGCAACTATTAGAGTGTCGTTTATTTCTTAATTGGCAATAACACCTATTAGGGTTAAGCAGAATGGGAGGAAACAAATATCCTCATGCACTGCTAGAGGCAGTGTCTTGTCAATAGATGACCATTGTTATATAAAATTATTTATGGATAAATATGCAAAGCTAGATGAAATAAATATATTTTAGAAAAAATAGAAAGTCACTCAAGAGCCATTGACATGCTAATAGAGCAAATATACTGGAATAAATTGAATATAGATATCAAAAATACTGCAAAATGCTCACCAGGCTAAAATAATTTCAGGATCATTTTTTAATTAAACCATCTCAGAATAAAATATTTATTTAATGTGACATATTAACTAGTCAAGATTTCACTATTCTCCCCATGAGACAAGTGTGATGATATTAAAATAAGGTAGATACATAGTACACAAAATGCATAAAACAGTATTATTTTTAGAGGTGCAGATATCCCAAATACAGTATTTTCAAATTAAAATTTTCAGTGTATTATAATATGATATCATGAACAAATAGAGATTATCCTAGTGATAAAATGGTACCTCAATATTATAATTTATGAGACGTTATATTAAGAGATTAAAGAGTAAAGCAAACATCTCAATAGTTGAACATAAATATTTGATGTAGTTCAACATTTAATTTGTTTTAAAAGCTCATAATATGCCACATTTACAAAGAAATTATAGATGTATAATTTCTTTGTAAATCTGGCATATATATATATATATATATATATATATATATATATATATATATATAATTTCTTTGTATTTTTTGGTGATTTTTTTTGGCAAAGGACCGGATAGTGAAATATTTTTAGCTTTGCAATCTGTACTCAATTCTGCTCACCATTGGAGCTTGAAAGCACCCATATGTGGATAAGTGTAGGTATGGCTGTTTTCCAGTGAAATTTTATTTATAAAAACACAGACTACTGGGCATTTGGCACATGGATTTGCTGAACCCTGTACTAGAAACATTCTGCCAACCTTAAACTTATGAATGAAAAATTAGACATATTCCCGTGAATTTAGGAAAATGATTTAGATGTCCACTATCAGTACTACTGTTGAATACTGTTAGATTCCTAGCCAGTGCAAGATGAGAAACAAAAAGAATTATGTATTGGAAAGGAGGAGCAAAAACTACCATTACTTATAGATGTTTTGTTTGACAGAGAATCAATTGCAAAAGCATTAGAAAAAATAAGATTATAATGATAGGATCTTATAAAAAATCAATCACTTTCCTATATGCAAGCAGTTAGAAAATCCAATGAAAAGGGATTCCATTAGTAATCATGCCAAGGTCCAAAATATATCTTGGAATAAAACTAACAGAAACATTATCCAGTAAGAAATTTTTGTTTCTCTGTGGAAAGATTGAAATGGCAGTCACTATAATTTTCAATAAATATAATGTACCTCACAATCAAAATCCCAAGATATTTTAAATTTTTTTTGTGGAACTTACTAAGGGTTCCTAAAAGTTCTATTTGGTTATTTTTAGAACATGCCATATTATTTTTATAGATTCTACTTATGTTTTCAATTACCACTGTTATTTATTTAACCATACTTAGCATGCTTTTTGATATTTTGTATCTTTCAATGTAAATTTCTGAAGTCCTATGTATGGTATTTACATTTTATATTTTGTAATTATTCTTAATTTGGATGCCTGGCTTTCTTACATGTGTGTGTTTAACTTTCATATCCACTAGAATTTTATCTGTGGAGATCTCTGAGGTCTATACTGAGACTGTGCTCTTCCAGAGAAGATTTGACTTTGACTCTGCCATTTTGTCCACTTTAAGTTTTGGATGATGTATATAGTGTAAATTTAGGCCCTAAATGCACGTAAGGGCTGACTCACTATTATAGAGTCTAAGGGGAAATTTTGAGTCCTTCTACCCAGAGCCAAGCCAGACATATATTTCCTAACTGCCTGCGCTGGTAATGATTTTTCCACTCACAATGGCTCATGTCTTTCATGACCGTTCACTTTTTAGTGGAGTTTCAGATATCATATCCTTTCATGTATGGGATCAAGCCTTTGTAACTTTCCTTATAGTGATGAATGTTCATCAAACCAATGACCATTAAGACCAAAGCTCTAGGACCTTGTCATTAGGAAGTGGGCCACTGCCATCTAAATTCACTTACAAAGACTCAAGTTTTGGCTAACACCTTGACCCCAGAAGATATCCAATACTAAAAACTCTCCTATGTTTAAGAGATATTCTTATAATAATCTATATATCATTTATCTGCATTTTTAGGTATTTTATTGCTGCAGATTTCCCAGATAATTTAATCTACATTATTACAATAGATAGAAATCTCTTGTATTATATGTCTAGATAGAACTAGGAAAGTTAAAATGTCTCCCGCACTTTACCTGATATCAGATAATTAGAGGCATGCTTGGTTTTGTATATATTTAGATTTACAAAATATTCTCTCTCATGACGACATTTATAAAATCACCCTGTATCACATTTCTTTACAGGACTTATTATTTCTTGTCCTGTTACATGTTTAGTTGTTTATTTATTGTCTCAGTGCTTCATTCTCTGCCATTGCCCCTGTATGAGTGGGGCTCAGCACAGGAAATTTGTTGGAAGGTGGAGATATTGAAAAATATCCTCTGAACTGAGAAGAAACTTTGAGACCAAAAAATGAAGGAGGCAACTCCATAAAGTGCAATTATGAAGTTTTCCGTGAATAATTTACATACAGGCAGGATTGGGCAGACAATGATCCAGAAACATTTGCAGCTGTGCTTTGCACCACTAAAAGGGTTACAGGAGGAACCAAAGAAGCCAAAGCTGAAATTAGAATCTGACTACTAAGGGAGAAGCATGTTAACACCAGTGGGAAACCCAGGGATTTTCCTACCCACCCCACCGCCCCACCTCCACCCCATGAGGTCTCAGGACAATTAACCATTTATGTCAGCAAAAGCCATTCTTCCAGTTTTCATATCAGATGAAGGAAAGGGTAAAAATTGACAGGAAGCTTATCTGGCTTGGTTGTATTCATTGTGAGTAGGCTAAAGCCTAAATAAAATTTAAAAGATCAGTTCTTCAGTCACTCTACCTACATTTCAAGCAATCAGTGGCCTCATGGTGCTCTTGGTTATTTTTGTATTGAACAAGACAGAATACAGAACATTTTCATCATCCCATCAACACAAGAAAATTCTATTGGACAGCTCTGGCTTGGAATATTCTGGAGGATCAGAGAAGATTGTAGAGGGAGAAAACTTTCTGCAGTAAGGATTAAAGTATTTGGACATTTGTTCTTTATATGTAAAGAAAGGGGAATCCAGGATTCAAGGTACTAGAGATAAACCCTATGTTTTCCCACTTTTGCCACCATGACCACTTGTCAAAAATATTTAGTTATTTTTAACTTAATAACAGTAACACAATAATAATTATTAAGCAGAATTTTGTTTGAATCTTCTGCAGAGAAAGAATGCTTAGAGTTTTTTTTTTGTTTGTTTGTTTGTTTGCTTTTTCTTTCATCTAGTTATAATAGTTTAACATCTAGTTAAATTAAAACTATTTTTTTTCTTTTTCACTATGTGCTTTCCTAAGATACTCAATATGGTTTCACGTGTATACAAGCTGTCTCTATAATGCTAAAGCCAATGAAAAACTGAGAGTGTTGAACGTTTTTATTCAAGAAATTATTTTAACTTATATTTTAAGCAATAACATTAAAAATCAAATGGACAGGTCTCATAGTGACTAGTTTGCAAGGTTTATGACTCATTTTTCCTTGTATTTTCCCAGTTCTGTTCTGATAGATAATATCAGAACTTATTTGGCCAACCCCAACCCAATCCAGTGTTCTCTATCTCCATTAAGGATGCATTATATCACACTTTCCACAATTTGATAATTTTCTATGTCTAAATATTGTTACCGCAATGTAGAATTCAAAACAAAAAAAACAAAAGCATTGCCCAGCCTCCTTTGCTTCTTGCTTTTAGGGACAAGATAGTTATAGTTTATCTTCTACCAATCAAATGAACACACATAAGACTTAAATCAGAATGGAGTAACATGAGAAAGTAAGCTAGACCAAGGACAATCATTTTTGCTGGTTTGGGTTTAGCAAATGTAGTGTGTTCTATAGCCAACCACTGGGGAGACAAATCCCTGATTCCATAACTTTCTGACCACAAGAGAGGCAGCACTGGTACTGCATCCAGTAAAGCAAATGTGGCTTCCAGTTCTTGTAGCTTCCTGAGGATGGAAGAGGGAATTCAGGTCTGGAAACAGTAACTATGTAAGTAGCTTCCTGATTCAGAGCTCCCTAATCATGGTAGAGACAGCAACAACCTTACCTGAGATCTTTCTCTTGGAATGCCTCTAATGATTCTTTGAATTCTCTATATCCCTCAATAAATTCCTTTCTCATAAAGTTGTCTACAGTGGATTCTATCATCTGCAACTAAGATTCCTGGCTACTGGAGCCTCAGCAACATAGATGCAAGAACCGAAGAGATCAATCCTACATCAAAAGAAAGTTGCTGTCATCATCATTATCATCATCATCATAATCATCATCAAATAGTAATTTATGTCCAATGAAAGTTGCCCAGAATTTTATAAAGTCCTGGGTTCAGTGATGAGATTGAGCTACAGTTTTATTTTTTGTTTTGTTTTGTTTGTTTTCAGCACTAATCTCCAGTTGAACAGTGGCTAATATTCTAAAAGGATATAAAAGGATGAGCCCAGAGCAAATGTCTTCAGTTTTTACTTGTTGTTTGTAGATTCTTTCTCTCATGTAATATGTTCTTTATTCTTTCTTATAGGACTGGACTCTGCCAAATGAGAGAAAATTTGGTGAGTATTCTGAGGATATCAACTTTATTCCCAGTTTTAGCCCATGTTCCACGTTCTCTTCATTCAAATTTTCTTACCTGTGGAAATAATGTAGGCAATATTTTGGACAACACAGCCCCAGGGTCTTTAAATCAAGCTCCTCTTGCCTCTCATTTAAAAAGATGCCCAGAACAAAGAGGTCTTCTATATTGTGGGATGGCTTCTGTCCATCTTTAGCAGTCCGTTTGGTCTCTCTCTTATCTTGCTGGAGTGGAAAACCAGCCATGTAACTGAAACACATATATGACATAATTCTCATCAAATTATGTTAACTTATTCAGGGGGAAAAATAGTGGCATACAACAATAACTTCAATATAATATAAGTCTGTATTTTCCATGCCTAAGCTAAGTTAATTTTTAAATAAAGGAACAATATAACAATGTAAAGGCAGTAGGATACCACGCATTCCAGAAAGAGCCATGACAGGTTCTCAAACTCATCTCCAAAGTAATTATACGGGAAAGAGGTAGAAAGTTGGCTGTGTTGTCCAGAATAATCAGTCTTCTGTGTTTTCAAAAATGCCTCATTTCTCAAAGTCACAGGGGACAAAAAGACTTTAAGGTGAAAGTAGTTATGGTACAAAAAGAGCAAAAATGGCCAGGCTCTAGAGAAGAGGGGAGATAAACTAGCCATAAACAGCACCAGTGGTCTCTTCCAGATGATTCTGATTTTCCCCCTCATATTTCTGGCCATGATAATAAAAAAAAAGAAAAAGAAAGTTTGAATTTGTTTTGAATCAGAGACTGTGGGGCTCAGAGGTCTATGTTTAGGAAGATTTGAATTCTTGCTAAGAGGAATGTATAAACAAATCTTTTTATTTTTATTCTAGAATTCTTCCCTTAATTTAGGCACCTGGTAAGGCACATTCAATCTTCTTAGATACTGTGGGGTTTAAAAAATTTGACATCATAAGCATATTGTGTGGGAATAACAAGAAATTCAACAGGATTTACTAGTTACCTTCACTTCCTCTGTTTCTTCTCACGAATTTTAATACCATCTACCTGTATTAGGCAAATGGCCTCCTTGTTTCCACAAGCCCCTAACTCAGAAATTGACAAACTTCTTCTGTAAAGGGCTTGATAGTAAATATTTCAGGCTATGTGTGTTATATGGTTTCTGTGGCAACTTCTCTGCTCTGCTGTAGTGCAAATGCAAGTGTAGGCAATACTTAAACCAATAAGTATTGGTTGCTCCAATAAAACATTTTGTACAAAAATAGACATTGAATCAGATTTGGCTGATGGGCTGTAGTTTCCTGACCTGTACCTTAAAATCAAGAACACTAGTTCTCTACCTGTAAAGTTTGAAACACTCTTTGGAGAGGGATATAGCAGATTTTATCAGGCAAATAACATTTGATAAAGAATACCAGAAAGGGCACTAGATTTAGGTCAGGGGCAGAAAAGCAAGTAATAGTTTCAATGTACACAAAACAAAACATACAGAAAAGCAAAAGCTAGTAACATGAGTCCAGGATCATACAGGATCTGCAGTCTGAAGGAAAATAGAGGGTTAAAAGTGTAGACCACACATATGTCACAGGTATGACAGTAGGTAGAGATTAAAGGAAGAGATTTAAGCAGTCTCTAGATGGAGATTATACAGAAGGAAAGTCCTTGGCACTTAAGGAAAACAGTGGCTTTAGCTAGGTATCCCAAAATAGGGGTTATTAGATAAGTAAGACTGGATAAGAACTTGCCAGTGTTAAGAAAACCTATTTGGAGCAGGAAGCAAGATGATAGAGATACATACAATTTCTGACACTTATGAAGCTCATTGGTGAATTAAGGAGGATAACGCTGTATTAGAGAAGTTCTACCTCACCATGTTCAGGGATAAACCTGGTACCAGTCCTCTTCTCCACTGTGTACTCTTATGGTGCCTCTCTCCCACTCTAGATTCTCTCCTGACTATATTGTGTCCCAAGCCTGAAGATTGGCCCATACAAATGTATGACATTTATCTGCTCTTCCGTTTTCATTTCAGTACCCATTTGATGGACACATTTGTCTTCTGATATAATGACTGCTGATTATTTAGATGAGATAAGCTGAAAAAGGTGAATACTGAAAAGTGTTTGAATGAATTACACTTAGCACTTAGCTTAAGAGGGTCTTTCAACAAACAAACGTTTTGGCATCCTTCTTTGAAAGGTAATTCTTTAGTATGGTAGAAATTATACAAAATGCTACTGATTTGGTGCACATTCTGCTACCTGAATTGAATCTTTATGTTGGATAGCTTCTTCTATAACCTGATGCATTCACTTATTAATGTGTATTGCCTTCACAATGTGTGTAGATTTGATTTCATATTGAAGAGGATACATATGGGTTTAAGCAGTATGTTTCAAGCACCAAGATAGTACTTTTGATGTTCATGTTGTTAATTGCAGTTGTTTTATGCCAAAAACAGCCAATATCTCACAAGAAGAATATATTATTACCCTAATGAGGGTTCTCAAAAGGAACTGCTAAAATGCGATATTCAGTGTGATGCCAGTTCCATTCTGTTTGTTTTGTATTTGTTCTTTCCTTTCCGTCTCCTCTCCTTAACAACTTTATTTCCATAGGCTTACACCAGGGAACTCCAAAGTGAGATTCATGCACTTCTGAGAGTTTGGAAGATTATCCTGTAGGGCACAGGAAGAAAATCCTAGAATTGGTGTCAACATATATTCTTTAAAAATAATGAAGAATTTAAGCTTACTGATTTGAAAATGTTTATATATTTACGTTCTTTTATATACAAGATACGTAATTATGCATAAAAGGCATATAATATAATCTACAATATAATATGGTTATGATTTTTCTATGTAGATTGACAATGGTACCCTCATTCAGTTTCTAAGTTAGATGTTCCTGTGTCACATAGAATATCCAAGATATCTTGAGGGAACAGTGGGATTCCAGAATGGGTGAAACTATGGAAATTGAGTAAAAGTTTCAACATGTTTCAACGCATGCTATTTATTATGAATTACTTCAATTTTAAAATTCATGCTAATTCCAAAATACATGGATAGCAACATTTGTTCTAATCCAGTAAAGAAATATAAGCAAATAAATAAAAACATATCAGAGAAGAAAGATTCTCAACAGTTAATTGTTTCTTTATCAAATATGATGCTTTGTGGAACATTTTTATGCATAACTACTGGTTGTGAAGCTGACTTGACTAGAATCAAAAATAAACAAGAATTCCAACCACTGAAAGGGACTCCAGATGGATTTTGTTGCTTTCAACTTTCTTCTATTCCCCTCCGTCCTTCATTGCTCCCAGAGTGACCTAACTTCTTGAAACTCACCACCAATCATGTCACCCTCCTTTTCACATGCACACACTGGTCAACCAGAGTACACATAATCTTCAGAGAAGTATAAGACTCACCACTTTGTGAGCCTTCTACCCTTTTACTAAACCCATTTTATACTCTTGCCACATTAGACTACATAAGTATTTCTGAATAACCTTACCTAGAAAATCATGAACTTCCACATTCCTCTTTTATATCTCAAACATTCTGCATTTTCTAAGTTAATCTCACATAGTATCATCTTCATAAACCCTTTTTATTCTCCCTACTATTATTTCATATCTCCTTTCATATTCCCATTTTGTGCAGTTGTCTTGTCTTTTATTTCTTTTGAGAGAAGCAGTTTTGTCTTATTTGCTTTTGTCCCATACTAGGACTCTTTGTAGAACTGAATAGATTACTCCTCCTGCAAACTTAGTTGAAGGCTTATCTCCCACAAACCTTCTGTAACTATTCAATCTTTGTCTGAGCCCTATCAATAGATATCTACAGACCTTTAGCAAGAAGAAAATCATGTTAAAATGTTACAGCCATGTTTTATGTTTATCTGGATTGTATACTTCATGAAGACAAAGACTATGCAATATTCTTGATTTGAATCTGATAACTCTTAACACAGAGCTTAGTAAGCTTATTAAACACATGCTGGTTAACATTATTCTAAAGCTATAGTTTTGTTTCACAACTCATTTGGACAAAATAAAACCTTCTGTGTCAGATTGTACTTTTTAACAATGACCACAACATTATCTCCTAGCCCATGTGACACTGTTTCCATCAAGAGGTGTTGTCTCTGTCTCCTCTTGAATTTGAGTAGGCTAGTGACTTTCTTATAACAAATATAATGCTGTGGAAATGATACACAGTAACTTCTGAATCTTGGTCAGAAAAGACCATACAGCTTTTTGCATTGCTTACTGACCAATCATGGATGGAGCCCTGAACACCATCTAAAAATTCTGCCTACCCCTGAGGCCACTGAGTTGTAAGCCAAGCCACATGGGAAACTGCACGTAGACTCTTCAGTTTGAACTCTTAGTTTCTGCGTTTTCTCATTCCAGGTTCCAGGTATGTGAGTGACTGAACATTCAGATGATTCTGTTCTCCTGATGTTGAGTCAACCCAGCTTTTAGTTCTCCCCACTCCAGGCTCCAGATATTGTGGAACAGAGATAAATCATTTCTGCTTTGCTGTTTCTAAGTTACTAAACCAAAGAACCTGTGAGTATAGTATGAATGTTGTTAAGGTTGGAATACTTTGTTATGCAGCCATGTTACCAGGAGCAATTTTTTTTTTATTTTGAGGAAAATATTTTTATGCAAACAAATGTGTTAAATATAACCTATGGTTATGGTTTTAGACATATCCTAAATAACCCTACACGGGCTCATTACTTTCTATATCGCAAACTCTGAAGCTTTATCACCACTTGGCCTTCTAATGCAATCTCACACAAGACCCCAAATAGTCAAAGTAATCTAGAGAAAGAAGAACAGAGCTAGAGGAATCACACTCTCTGACTTCAGACTATACTACAAAACTATAGCAATCAAAACAGTATAGTACTCACACAAAAACAGATACATAGATCAATGGAATAGAATAGAGAGTCCAGAAATAAACCCATATTCATACATATTCATATAGTCAATTACTCTATGAGAAAAGAGGCAAGGATACACAATAAGGAAAAGACAGACTATTCAATAAGTGATGTTGAGAAAACTGGACTGCTACATGTAAAATAAAACTGGGACACTTTCTTACACCATATACAAAAATAAAGTCAAAATGGATTAAAAATTTAAATGGAAGACATGAAACTGTAAAACTCCTAGAAGAAAACATAGGAAGTGATCTCTTTGGCATTGGTCTTAGCAATAATTTTTTTAGATATGTCTCCTCAGGCAAGGGAACTAAAAAGCTTTTGCACAGCAAAGGAAACCACCAACAAAACAAAAAGGCAACTTACTGAATGAGAGAAGAAATTTGCAAACAATGTATCTGATAAGGGTTTGATATCCAAAATATATGAAGAAGTTGTAAAACGCAATATTAAAAAAAATTTAAAAATGAGCAGAGGCCCTGAGTAGACATTTTTACAAAGAAGACATACAGATGGCTAACAGACACATGAAAAGCTGCTCAACATCACTAATTATGAGGGAAATGAAAGTCAAAACCACAATGAGATACCACCTCATCTGCTGGAATGACTATTGTCAAAAAGACAAGAAACAACAAGTGTTGGCAAGGATATGGAGTAAAGGGATCCCTCCTGCACTGTTGGCCAAAATGTAAATTGGTGCAGGCCTTATGTAAAACAGTATGAAGTTTTCTAAAATAACTACAAATAGAAGTACCATATGACCCAGTAATCCTACTTCTGGTTATTTATCCAAAGAAAACAAAACCACTAATTTGAAAAGATATATGTACCCCTATGTTCATTGCAGCACTACTTAAAATAACCAAGATATGGACACAAGTGTCCATATATAGATGAATGGATAAAGAAAATGTGAGATATCTATATCTATATCTAGTAGATATGTCTATATATCTACTAGTATATATGTGTATATATCTATATATATATCTATGTGTATATATATACATATATATCTATATCTATATATATGTCTATATATATCTATATATATAGACATATATATGTCTATATATCTATATATCTATCTATGTATATATATAGACATATATATCTATATCTATATATATATGTCTATATATCTATATATCTATATCTACATCTAGTAGATATGTTTATATATCTACATAGTAGATATGTCTATATATCTATATATCTATATATATCTATATATATCTATACATCTCTGTCTATCATCTATCTATCTATCTATATATCTATGATGGAATATCACTCAGCCGTAAAAAGAATGAAATCTTGCCATTTGCAGCAACATGGATGCATGGATGGAGGGTATTATGCCAAGCGAAATAAATCATTCAGAGTAAAACAAATACCATATGATTTGACTTGTATTTGGAATCTAAAAAACAAAACAAATGAACAAAAAACCAAAATAAAAACAGACTCAGACTGCTGCTTGCCAGAGGGGTGGGGTGTGGTAGGACAGATAAAATAAGTGAAGGGGATTAAGAGGTATAAATTTCCAGCTATAAAACAAATATCATGGGGATATAATGTGTACATAGGGAATATAATCAATAATATGGTAAAAAGACATTGAATCACTATATTGTATTCCTGAAACTAGTGTAACATTAAAATTTAATTTAAAATTTATAAAAAACTTTAAAAGTTAATATGATCTCCTAATTTTCTACAGCAATAATTTATAAGGGAAACAAGATGGGACCCCAGAAGAAATTTTGAATAATCATCAGAGGGTAAGAACCTTTTTTTATCCTTCTGCAATCATAATCGATGATTCTTTTCTACTCTGACAGCTGTGTTTTGGGAAGTCAATCAACTTTAATTACATGGATGTTCTCCTGGATTTCAAAGATAAATAAGTTCCCCCTAAAATTTAGCAAGCTTGCCTTCTGTTCATTGACAGAGAGATGTAAGCAGCCTTTTTCTCAGTAAGTTCTACTAAGTGAAAGTGAACTAAAGTGTCTGGCTCACCCAAAACCTGGTGACTCTCAGAACAGCTATCATCGTGGGGGCAGAGGCAGGGAGAGGTGCTAGAATCAGGGTAGCATTCATCATTCCCACTTCTACCCAGGGAGAAATTGAGCTCTGAGCAAATCAAATAAAGTGATGTGTAGCCAGGTGCTGTATGTTCTATAAGCACATGAATCAGTACTATTCTACTTGTAATTTACAAAGATAGCAGTCCTTCTTGGTGATCACTGACCTTAGCTGACTCTCTTGCCAGCAAAAAAAATAAATTAATTAAATTAAGTTAAAAAAATTGAGCATTTCTCAACCGAATTGTTTACCAACTACATGGAAGAGCTTGGGCTGTTTATGTCCTGGGAATAATTCCTGTCACAACCAAACGTACAATAAAAATGTTTCATGTCGAGCAGAAACCACATCTGCTTTAATATTTATCAATAGTGTTCATGTAGTCCGTTCTAATTGCTTGCTAAGATTCTGACCCTCTGGTTTGCTTTCCTCATTGGCTGTTGTGTTTTCTGTGGTCCTTGAGTTTTTATCTTGCTATCTTGAATGTCAATTTCCTTGGAAATTCTGATCACACCAAAATTTAATCTATTTGAAAAGACTGCAGCTTTTCTGGTTCATGGGCTAAGTAAGACATTCCACCTTAGCCAAATCCTTGGATAATGTGTAGTATTTCTCTATGAAAGCTACCTTTACTAATTAGGTAAGTAATACAAAATATACATTTACACTTGATTTATATTGGACGGTAGGACAGCACGCTGACTTGCTGAAACAAAGTTTTCCCATGAATATTTATTGGCATTTGTTTATGAGCAAAATATATTATCCTAGTTTACCTAAAATAATTCTAAGCTTAAGCTTTTTATTTCAACAAGGCCATAAATGGGTTTACTTTGCAGGGATTTTGAATTACCTTTTTCCTTTAAGCTTCAAAGGGCTCAACAAATTTTCCAAGAAAATCTTAACCCTACTTTGAGATACTCACTCCTAACACTTCAAAACATAGATGGGATAACCAGATAATTTTCCTGAAAAATGTTATATCTTTGCTGATCTTTGGAGGAAGGTTAGTTTCTTCCAGCCCACAGCTTCATGTGGGTACTTTTATCAGGGAATACTTCTTCCGCGAGTGGATGAGATTTGGAATTAGGAAAGCTGTTCTTACTTTGGTATCTAGTACTACCAAGTCATTGCTAAAATTGGCTCTATTCCTAGTGAGTATGATTATTTCCAAAAGCTAGCTACAGTTCTTGTTTTTAAGTGGGACTAGGCCTGTGACAGATTTGCTTGAATATCTTCTAAGACCTTGATAAACCACTTTTACTGGGAGAGCTGGATGCTGTGCCTACACTTCTCTGAGTCCCAGCTTTGTCTGTTACAGGGCACCTCACTCGGCTCCAAATTCAAAAAATTTCCCAGGAGTTTATATCTTTGTGTTTCAGAACAAATCTTCTAGCTGTGGACATGTACTAGTTCAGATGAGGTTGGCATTTATTTAACTTTCAACCTTGGATATTGTGATGTTATGGGTTGAATTATATACTCCCTCCACAAATTCATATGCTGAAGGCCCAATCCCCATTATCCCAGGATGTGACCTTATTTGGAAATAAGGTAGTTGGAGATGCAGTTAGTTAAGACGAAGTCATTAAGATAGGCCCTTATTCATTAAGACTGATGTCCCTATAAAAAGGTGAAATTTGGACACAGACACAAACACATGAGAATGCCATGTGAAGATGAAAGCAGATGTCGGATGATGCTTCTGCAAGCCAAGAAATGCAAAAGATTGCCAGAAAACCAGCAGAAACTAGGGGAAAGGCATGGAACAGATTCTCCCTCACAGCCCTCAAAAGGAAACAGCACTGCTGATACAGTAATTTCAGACTTCTAGCCTCTAGAATTTTGAGACGATCAATTTCTGTTGTTCAGTTTGTGGTACTTTTTAAAACAACTCTAGGAAACTCATATATGGGATTTAGGGATAGCACTTCTTACACATTAATTCCATACTCCTAGTTGTGGCCTAGAATGCTTAGACCACAAAGGCCACAACTCTTCTGTAGTGTTCCTAATCCTTTTGTGCACTGTAACATTCCCTGGTTTACTTCTCTACTCTGACTAAATGGGAATAGCAAGGTGATTTAGGATATTACACATATACTCTTGTCAGAAAAGTATACTCACAGATTCGTATTAGATTACTATTAGCATTATGAATTGTTATATGGTATATCTTTAGCATGCAAATATAATAAAGTAAAAAAAAAATTAACATTGCAGTCAAATTCAGATCCATTCGATGACAGAAAAAAAATCAACTAAAGCATTCTTAGCTGTAAATAGAGATAAATAATAGAATTTGTTCTTAAAATTAATTATGAGAACCACAGTTGATATGAGTTCCTGTGTATGAGAACAGATGCTTTAGAGCTGATTTCAGACAGGACTCGTTTGACCTATACTTCATGCTGCCTGTTCAATGCCAGTCTCTATGTTAACCTTAGATTTGATATTTGAAGTGGTTGGAACAAACAGAGTATAATAATTATGTGAGGGAGGAAGGAACTTGGCTTTACTGCTATTTTTTTTTGAGTGCATATTGGTTTGATTTATTCCCAAAAAGGTGTGTTGTAGTATTACTTGCAGGAGGCCAAGTTCTTTATAGATATTTGAATTTTCAGAAAATCTATCCAAGATTTCAAGGAGATTATGTTATCCCTCTTTTTACCAAAGGGTCATTTCAATGGTATTTGTTTCCGAGGAATAGAATTGATGTAAATCGAATTGCATTAAACTTGCCTCACCAAAAACAAATAAGTAAACGAATGTACAAGTGGTTCTTATTTATTTCATCTGCTCTAGGAAACAAGATTCAATCTTTAAGTACTAGCTTGATTCCTCTGTTGAAATTCCAAAACTCTATCCACGCCAAGTCCAAGACAAACATTTGTAGATGATCATCACATTTCCCTCACTAAGTCTGGTTGTGGGATCAGAGTTCTTACCGCAGTGATCCACAGAGCTTCTATGAGATGCTGAGAAATGGCTTATGACTTGAAACATATTTTTCATCCTTGTTTATTGGTATAATTAACTTTATTTCATAGAGATAACTATATACTTAATCTATAGTAGTTGAAGTCATTGTCTAGAATATTACATATGCAGGTTTATAAAATAATTGTTTTGAATTTGACATGTATCTTTAAGTTCTGTAGACTAGAATATACATATTTACAAACATGTATATTAAAATTATAAATAAGACTATATATGTTATCAATTTTCAGACTCTATGTAGTATATAGATGAAACTTTTTTTCCAGGGAGGAACCGGAGTCATAGCTTTGACATAATCTCATTTGAAACTTCTCCTCTTGCCGTTGATCCTTTTCTTTTTTCAGACCAGCCCATGCAATATTCCAATCATGAAAAGTTACTTCATCTGGTGACTTTCCTGGTTAGCTCATATATTAGTGTTGAGGTTTTAATTTCACTTTGTTCTGAGCCTTTGTCTACAGTTTCTCACTTAGCAGTTTTATATACAGAGCATCATTCACTAATTGTACTAGTTATCTATTTGGTGCAACAACATTTACCCAAACTGAGCATCTTACCATACATTTACTATCTTACACAGTTTCTAAGGGTTGAAAATGTGAGGGTGGCTTAGACGTGGGGGTCTGACTCAAGGTGTCTTAGGAAGGTACAGTCGGTCCGTGGTCTCTCCATAGGGATACTCACAACATGGTAGCTTGCTTCTCCCAGAGTGAGTATCTCTGGTTAAACAAGCCCTGCAGGTGATTCTGATGCATGCTAAGGTTTAGAACCACTGATCTAAGGGGCTCTTTTAAAGATACATGCCCATTAAAAATTCTGACATAATTTTCTAGTGGGGAAAACCACTCTTCCCTTGGTATCACATTACTTCTGGACATGTTTAGTTGTATAAGGGCAGGAACAAAGGAAGCTCTCCCTTACCTGCAACTTTGTTTTACCTATTGGATATTACACAAAACCATGAGAATGCAGGATTTCAGGAGGTGTACACCTACTCTCATAAATGTCTTGCACAATTTGTTCCAAAATGCCTCTAGCAAATGTGGGAAGAGTTTTCTTTTTTCTTTTCCTTTTTTTTTCAGACTCTTAAACCTACCCAAGATGATTACAAAATTGCTCCTCTGTCCCCATTTTCACAAATGCAAAACCCCGTAAGTCTCACTTACTTCCATTGTTTCATTATATACAACTCCCCTCTGCAGAGTAGTTTGGAACTTAGAAGCTTTTAAAATTTTCTGCCTAATGCCTTCCTTAACTTTGCCCTGTAACAGTTCAAACCCAAGTGTACGTAGGCTGCACCATAATTAAAGTACTTGAACAAACAGCATATGGACAAGGATATACCCAGCTATTAACAAAGAAGAGGATGCTTTAGGATATAATTTTGTTCTCCCATAAGTGGAAGCAAATTTCAAACAAGAAATTTCTGTTTTGAACTTTCCTATCTCCATGATTAAGTTTTGAGGCTTTGCTATTTTGGAAACAAAAAGCTTTTAGATTAAAACCACTTTCAGTGCAGTGTTTCTCTTCATGATAAATGGGCATGTTTCACATTGGGAGGTTAAAAGGTGAGAAAAGGCTAAACTGAAACCATCTTCACAGCACAGTGTTTCACTTAATGATAAATGACACTGTTTCAACTGGGGGAGGATGAAAGATTTTACACTTGCTTTGAAGCAGAGAAATAACAAGTGCTCACTACTACTGATTATAGATGTGTCTAACAAAGTGGGGGTAAATGGCTGAGTACAAGCCACCATTACACTGAGAAAATATTATTTTTTTCTCTTCTGAAAAACATATTTTGTGCTGCTTAGGAAATCACTTATGTTGTTGTCCATAGAAGAAAAAAATTTTAAATATATGAAAATTAAAAGTTTTAATTAAGTCTTTTTATTTTTTCATATAAAATTTTAGAAAAAAAAAAAAAAACAGGACAAGAATCAACCAAAACCATCAGTTTCCTAGTCTCCAAAGCCTTATGATTTTGAGCCTTTGTAACCTGAATCATACCTTGAAGAACTTTACCCTACTGTGGTCAAACATACTATACCCATAAGAAGGGAAATTATTACATAATTTTTTGATCTGATTCTTGGGTCCACAAGAAGAGCTTAAACATATAAAACGGAGTGCTTTCAGTGGAAGAAAATGACAAGCAAGAAAGAAGACGTGAGCTATTGTCTGAACATATTCAAGTGCCATGGTGTCTACCCACACAGATGGATTTTCATTCAAAGGTTGCTCATATGAGGATTTCCCATTTCTTGAAAAAAACAATCCATCCACACTTACTCCATCTTCCCATGCATCTGACTGAAATTATTAGAGTGAATACAGCACATAGAGTTAGTATTGTTCATAAACTCTTGCTACCATTTAAAATGACAGTATGAGTTATTTAGAGATTCCAAACAAACTATAATAAGAGAAATCAGACTGTTTAGCATACCTAGACTCCTTTTGCATGAATAAATACAACAGTTCTTTATTTCTCCTTGGTTTACCAGTAAATTTATTCCTCTAAGCTCTAGTTCTTACCCTAAGGTTTTTTTTTTTTTTCTTCCCAATCTTATGTCCCAAATCTCTCTCTCCTGGTTCATTGGCCTGATTAGTACATCTTGTACATCTTGATATCCTGCCATAATCCACTCCCAAACTTAGAAATTTAAAAATCAACCTTTCTTTTCTTGCCTGCTGTATCTTTGCAGACTAAAAATAACAGGAAGAAGAACAAGGAAACATCTTGCAGTGTGATCCACGCCCATCAATTTCCGGTCATGATGTAATTCCCACAGTACTGTCACAGAGGCAAGCCCTCATTCTAATAGAAACCCTGCTTGGCTTCCAAATTAGATT
Source organism: Balaenoptera borealis (assembly GCF_965194805.1). Taxonomy (NCBI): domain Eukaryota; kingdom Metazoa; phylum Chordata; class Mammalia; order Artiodactyla; family Balaenopteridae; genus Balaenoptera; species Balaenoptera borealis. The sequence goes on from NC_138871.1 coordinate 16,322,735, forward strand.
GATGCTTCAGTACCCACTCTGCAATATTGCACTCTGCAGTATTGATTGCTGTCTGAATCAGCCCTGGGCTTACTGGGTCTTTTGAATACAGTGTCATAGGCTGTCTGTGGAGCCTGGTGAGTTATCCCAAATTTAATCGTAATCTTCCCAGTCCAAGTAGGTTCCATTGCTATATTCATACGATCTCTTCACTCTTCTAGAACAAACCATTTTTCAATTTATTTTTTGTTGTTATGGGGGTAAATACTGGGTTTAGTATAATTGCATTAAATGAGTCACAAGTATTTCAATGTCTCTCGTTAACTTTTCTTTTCCTTTCTTTTCCTTTCCTTTCTTTTCTTTTCCTCTCCTCTTTTTTTTTTTAACATCTTTATTGAAGTATAATTGCTTTACAATGGTGTGTTAGTTTCTCCTTTATAACAAAGTGAATCAGTTATACACATACATATGTTCCCATATCTCTTCCCTCTTGCATCTCCCTCCCTCCTACCCTCCCTATCCCACCCCTCTAGGTGGTCACAAAGCACCGAGCTGATCACCCTGTGTTATGCGGCTGCTTCCCACTAGCTATCTATTTTACATTTGGTAGTGTATATATGTCCATGACACTCTCTAACCCTGTCATATCTCACCCCTCCCCCTCCCCATATCCTCAAGTCCATTCTTTAGTAGGTCTGTGTCTTTATTCCCATCTTGCCACTAGGTTCTTCATGACCTTTTTTTTTTTTTTTCTTAGATTCCATATATATGTGTTAGCATACTGTATTTGTTTTTCTCTTTCTGACTTACTTCCATCTGTATGACAGACTCTAAATCCATCCACCTCATTACAAATACCTCCATTTCATTTCTTTTTATGGCTGAGTAATATTCCATTGTATATATGTGCCACATCTTCTTTATCCATTCATCCGATGATGGACACTTTGGTTGCTTCCATGTCCTGGCTATTGTAAATAGAGCTGCAATGAACATTTTGGTACATGACTCTTTTTGAATTATTGATTTCTCAGGGTATATGCCCAGTAGTGGGATTGCTGGATCGTATGGTAGTTCTATTTGTAGTTTTTTAAGGAACCTCCATACTGTTCTCCATAGTGGCTGTATCAATTTACATTGCCACCAACAGTGCAAGAGTGTTCCCTTTTCTCCACAGCCTCTCCAGCATTTATTATTTGTAGATTTTTTGATGATGGCCATTCTGACCGGTGTGAGATGATACCTCATTGTAGTTTTGATTTGCATTTCTCTAATGATTAAGGATGTTGAGCATTCTTTCATGTGTCTGTTGGCCATCTGTATATCTTCTTTGGAGAAATGTCTATTTAGGTCTTCTGCCCATTTTTGGATTGGGTTGTTCGTTTTTTTGTTATTGAGCTGCATGAGCTGCTTGTAAATCTTGGAGATTAATCCTTTGTCAGTTGCTTCATTTGCAAATATTTTCTCCCATTCTGAGGGTTGTCTTTTGGTCTTGTTTATGGTTTCCTTTGCTGTGCAAAAGCTTTTAAGTTTCATTAGGTCCCATTTCTTTATTTGTGTTCTTATTTCCATTTCTCTAGGAGCTGGGTCAAAAAGGATCTTGCTGCGATTTCTGTCATAGAGTGTTCTGCCTATGTTTTCCTCTAAGAGTTTGATAGTGTCTGGCTTTACACTTAGGTCTTTAATCCATTTTGAGTTTATTTTTGTGTATGGTGTCAGGGAGTGTTCTACTTTCATACTTTTACATGTACCTGTCCAATTTTCCCAGCACCACTTATTGAAGAGGCTGTCTTTTCTCCACTGTATATGCTTGCCTCCTTTATCAAAAATAAGGTGACCATATGTGCGTGGGTTTATCTCTGGGCTTTCTATCCTGTTCCATTGATCTATATTTCTGCTTTTGTGCCAGTACCAAACTGTCTTGATTACTGTAGATTTATAATATAGTCTGAAGTCAGGGAGAGCCTGATTCCTCCAGCTCCATTTTTCGTTCTCAAGATTGCTTTGGCTATTCGGGGTCTTTTGTGTCTCCATACAAATTGTGAAATTTTTTGTTCTAGTTCTGTGAAAAATGCCTGTGGTAGTTTGATAGGGATTGCATTGAATCGGTAGATTGCTTTGGGTAGTAAAGTCATTTTCACAATGTTGATTCTTCCAATCCAAGAACAAGTTATATCTCTCCATCTATTTGTATCATCTTTAATTTCTTTCATCAGTGTCCTATAATTTTCTGCATGCAGGTCTTTTGTCTCCTTAGGTAGGTTTATTCCTAGATATTTTATTCTTTTTGTTGCAATGGTAAAAGGGAGTGTTTTCTTAATTTCACTTTCAGATTTTTCATCATTAGTATATAGGAATGCAAGAGATTTCTGTGCATTAATTTTGTATCCTGCTACTTTACCAAATTCATTGATTAGCTCTAGTAGTTTTCTGGTGGCAGTTTTAGGATTCTCTATGTGTAGTATCATGTCATCTGCAAACAGTGACAGCTTTACTTCTTCTTTTCCGATTTGGATTCCTTTTATTTCTTTTTCTTCTCTGATTGCTGTGGCTAACACTTCCAAAACTATGTTGAATAATAGTGGTGAGAGTGGGCAACCTTGTCTTGTTCCAGATCTTAGTGGAAATGGTTTCAGTTTTTCACCATTGAGGACAATGTTGGCTGTGGGTTTGTCATATATGGCCTTTGTTATGTTGAGGAAAGTTCCCTCTATGCCTACTTTCTGCAGGGCTTTTATCATAAATGGGTGTTGAATTTTGTCGAAAGCTTTCTCTGCATCTATTGAGATGATCATATGGTTTTTCTCCTTCAATTTGTTAATATGGTGTATCACGTTGATTGATTTGCGTATATTGAAGAATCCTTGCATTCCTGGAATAAACCCCACTTGATCATGGTGTATAATCCTTTTAATGTGCTGTTGGATTCTGTTTGCTAGTATTTTGTTGAGGATTTTTGCATCTATGTTCATCAGTGATATTGGCCTGTAGTTTTCTTTCTTTGTGACATCTTTGTCTGGTTTTGGCATCAGGGTGATGGTGGCCTTGTAGAATGAATTGGGGAGTTTCCTCCCTCTGCAATATTTTGGAAGAGTTTGAGAAGGATAGGTGTTAGCTCTTCTCTAAATGTTTGATAGAATTCGCCAGTGAAGCCATCTGGTCCTGGGCTTTTGTTTGTTGGAAGATTTTTAATCACAGTTTCAATTTCAGTGCTTGTGTTTGGTCTGTTCATATTTTCTATTTCTTCCTGGTTCAGTCTCGGTAGGTTGTGCATTTCTAAGAATCTGTCCATTTCTTCCAAGTTGTCCATTTTATTGGCATAAAGTTGCTTGTAGTAATCTCTCATGATCATATGTATTTCTGCAGTGTCAGTGGTTACTTCTCCTTTTTCATTTCTAATTCTATTGATTTGAATCTTCTCCCTTTTTCTCTTGATGAGTCTGGCTAATGGTTTGTCAATTTTGTTTATCTTCTCAAAGAACCAGCTTTTAGTTTCATTGATTTTTGCTATTGTTTCCTTCATTTCTTTTTCATTTATTTCTGATCTGATCTTTATGATTTCTTTCCTTCTGCTAGCTTTGGGGTTTTTTTGTTCTTCTTTCTCTAATTGCTTTAGGTGCAAGGTTAGGTTGTTTATTCGAGATGTTTCCTGTTTCTTGATGTAGGCTTGTATTGCTATACACTTCCCTCTTAGAACTACTTTTGCTGCATTCCATAGGTTTTGGGTCGTCGTGTCTCCATTATCATTTGTTTCTAGGTATTTTTTGATTTCCCCTTTGATTTCTTCAGTGATCACTTCGTTATTAAGTAGTGTATTGTGTAGGCTCCATGTGTTTGTATTTTTTACAGATCTTTTCCTGTAATTGATACCTAGTCTCATAGCGTTGTGGTCGGAAAAGATACTTGATACTATTTCAATTTTCTTAAATTTACTAAGGCTTGATTTGTGACCCAAGATATGATCTATCCTGGAGAATGTTCCATGAGCACTTGAGAAAAATATGTATTCTGTTGTTTTTGGGTGGAATGTCCTATAAATATCAATTAAGTCCATCTTGTTTAATGTATCATTTAATGTTTGTGTTTCCTTATTTATTTTCATTTTGGATGATCTGTCCATTGGTGAAAGTGGGGTGTTAAAGTCCCCTACTATGATTGTGTTGCTGTCGATTTCCCCTTTTATGGTTGTTAGTATTTGCCTTATGTATTGAGGTGTTCCTATGTTGGATGCATAAGTATTTACAATTGTTATAACTTCCTCTTGGATCGATCCCTTGATCATTATATAGTGTCCTTCTTTGTCTCTTGTAATAGTCTTTATTTTAAAGTCTATTTTGTCTGATATGAGAATTGCTACTCTAGCTTTCTTTTGATTTCCATTTGCATGGAATATCTTTTTCCATCCCCTCACTTTCAGTCTGTGTGTGTCTCTAGGTCTGAAGTGGGTCTCTTGTAGACAGCATATATATGGGTCTTGTTTTTGTATCCATTCAGCCAGTCTGTGTCTTTTGGTGGGAGCATTTAATCCATTTACATTTAAGGTAATTATTGATACGTATGTTCCTATCCCCATTTTCTTAAATGTTTTGGGTTTGTTATTGTAGGTGTTTTCCTTCTCTTGTGTTTCTTGCCTTGAGAAGTTCCTTTAGCATTTGTTGTAAAGCTGGTTTGGTGGTGCTGAACTCTCTCAGCTTTTGCTTGTCTGTAAAAGTTTTAATTTCTCCATCAAACCTGAATGAGATCCTTGCTGGGTAGAGTATCCTTGGTTGTAGGTTTTTCTCCTTCATCACTTATCCTGCCACTCGCTTCTGGCTTGCAGAGTTTCTGCTGAAAGATCAGCTGTTAACCTTATGGGGATTCCCTTGTGTGTTATTTGTTGATTTTCCCTTGCTGCTTTTAATATGTTTTCTTTATATTTAATTTTTGATAGTTTGATTAATATGTGTCTTGGCATGTTTCTCCTTGGATTCATCCTGTATGGGACTCTCTGTGCTTCCAGGACTTGATTAACTATTTCCTTTCCCATATTAGGGAAGTTTTCAACTATAATCTCTTCAAATATTTTCTCAGTCCCTTTCGTTTTCTCTTCTTCTTCTGGGACTCCTATAATTCGAATGTTGGTGCATTTAATGTTGTCCCAGAGGTTTCTGAGACATCCTCAGTTCTTTTCATTCTTTTTTCTTTATTCTGCTCTGCAGTAGTTATTTCCACCATATTATATTCCAGGTCACTTATCCGTTCTTCTGCCTCAGTTATTCTGCTATTGATCCCGTCTAGAGTGTTTTTAATTTCATTTATTGTGTTTTTCATCGTTGCTTGGTTCCTCTTTAGTTCTTCTACATCCTTGTTAAATGTTTCTTGCATTTTGTCTATTCTATTTCCAAGATTTTGGATCATCTTTACTATCATTATTCTGAATTCTTTTTCAAGTAGACTGCCTATTTCCTCTTTATTTGTTAGGTCTGGTGTGTTTTTACCCTGCTCCTTCACCTGCTGTGTGTTTTTGTGTCGTCTCATTTTGCTTATCTTACTGTGTTTGGGGTCTCCTTTTCACAGGCTGCAGGTTCGTAGTTCCCGTTGTTTTTGGTATCTGTCCCCAGTGGCTAAGGTTGGTTCAGTAGGTTGTGTAGGCTTCCTGGTGGAGGGGACTAGTGCCTGTGTTCTGGTGGATGAGATTGGATCTTGTTTTTCTGGTGGGCACGTCCACATCTGGTGGTGTGTTTTGGCGTGTCTGTGACTTTATTATGATTTTAGGCAGCCTCTCTGCTAATGGATGGGACTGTGTTCCTGTCTTGCTAGTTGTTTGGCATAGGGTGTGCAGCACTGTAGCTTGCTGGTCGTTGAGTGAAGCTGTGTCTTGATGTTGAGATGGAGATCTCTGAGAGATTTTCGCCATTTGGTATTACATGGAGCTGGGAGGTCTCTTGTGGACCAGTGTCCTGAAGTTGGCTCTCCCACCTCAGAGGCACAGCCCTGATGCCTGGCTGGAGCACCAAGAGCCTTTCATCCACAGAGCTCAGAATATAAGGGAGAAAAAAATAGAAAGAAAGAGGATAAAATAAAATAAAATAAAGCTATTATAATAAAAAGTAAGAAAAAAAATTATTAAGAGTAAATGTATTCAGAAAATTTCTTTTTAATTTTCAAAAATAGATTTATTAATTTTTTACAATAAAAAATAAGAAAAAAATTCTTAAGAAAAAAATGTAAGAAAAATTTTTTTTTAATTTTTTAAAATAAAAAATGAAAAAACTTATTAAAAATTTTTTTTAATTTCTAAAAATAGAAAAGAAGGAAAAAATTATTAAGAAAACATATATTAGGAAAAAAAAAATTTTAAGTAAAAAAAAAAAAAAAAAACGGACGGACCTAAGCCTAGGACTAATGGTGAAAGCAAAGCTATACACACAAAATCTCACCCAGAAGCATACACATATACACTCACAAAAAAGGGAAAATGGGAAAAATTAATATATCCTGCTCCCAACGTCCACCTCTTGAATTTGGGATGATTCATTGTCTATTCAGGTATTCAACAGATGCAGGCACATCAAGTTGTTTGTGGAGCTTTAATCCGCTGCTTCTGAGGCTGCTGGGAGAGATTTCCCTTTCTCTTCTTTGTTCGTACAGCTCCCAGGATTCAGCTTTGGATTTGGACCCGCCTCTGCATGTAGGTCGCCTGAGGGCATCCGTTCCCGGCCCAGACAGAACGGGGTTAAAGGAGCAGCTGCTTCGGGGGCTCTGGCTCACTCAGCCCGTGGGGAGGGAGCGGTACGGAGGAGGAGGGGTGAGCCTGCGGCGGCAGAGGCCGGCGTGACGTTGCAGCAGCCTGAGGCGCGCTGTGTGTTCTCCCAGGGAAGTTGTCCCTGGATCACGGGAGCCTGGCAGTGGCAAGCTGCACCGGCTCCCGGGAGGGGCGGTGTGGAGAGTGACCTGTGCTTGCACACAGGCTTCTTGGTGGCAGCAGCAGCAGCCTTAGCGTCTCATGCCCATCTCTGGGGTCTGCGCTGATAGCCACGGCTCACGCCCGTCTTTGGAGTTCGTTTAGGCGGTGCTCTGAATCCCCTCTCCTTGTGCACCGTGAAACAAAGAGGCAAGAAAAAGTCTCTTGCCTCTTCGGCAGCTGCAGACTTTTTCCCGGACTCCCTCCTGGCTAGCACCCAAGCCTGAGCCTCAGCTCCCAGCCCCCACCCGCCCCGGCGGGTGTGCAGACAAGCCTCTCAGGCTTGTGAGTGCTACTCAGCACCGATCCTCCGTGCAGGAATCCCTCCGCTTTGCCCTCTGCACACCTGTGGCTGCGCTCTCCTCCGTGGCGCCAAAGCTCCCCCCTCTGCCACCCGCAGTCTCTGCCCATGAAGGGGCTCCTAGTGTGTGGACACCTTTCCTCCTTCACGGCCCCTTCCCACTGGTGCAGGTCCCTTCCCTATTCTTTTGTCTCTGTTATTTCTTTTTTCTTTTACCCTACCCAAGTACGTGGGGATTTTCTTGCCTTTTGGGAGGTCTGACGTCTTCTGCCAGCGTTCAGTGGGTGTTCTGTAGGAGCAGTTCCACGTGTAGATGTATTTCCACTGTATCTGTGGGAAGGAAGGTGATCTCTGCATCTTACTCTTCCGCCATCTTGCCCCTCGGATCCTCCTCTCCTCTTCAATGTTGTTTTCTTCCCACCTCTCCCTTCCCCTCCCCTCCTAATTTTCTTTCCTTTCCCTTTCCCTTCCCTTTCCATTTGTTCCTTTCTTCTCCTTCTCTTCTTTCTCTTCTCTTCTTTTCTTTTCAGCAAGGCTAGCCAGGGTGGGTGGTGGCAGAATAGTGAAAGATACCTCAGTTCTTATTAGGTTTTAAAATAATTTTTAGTGTATAAAAAGCCATAAGAGAAAAGAAGACATAGTGTAGCTGTGGTCTTTGACTCTTCCTAACATTCATTTATCAGCTTATGTGACCAAGATTTCTCATCTAAGTTAGAAAAAATAACATTCAACTAGAATACTTTATTATATTGCAGCCCCTGCTAAAGATCAAGCTTCTGCCAAAAGTAATACCTATATTTATATATTATGTATATGCATACATGTGTGTATATATATATATATATATATATATATATATATATATATATATATATATATATTCATATATATGAGATTAGATGTAGATATTTTCCCTTTCATTCTGTGACGCATGCTGTGACGTTATGATATGCTGGCAAGATCCCTCTGTAGGACTGTAGGCTTCATCTTCCCAGCAGCTGAAAGTGCTGAGTGAACATGGCTTTTGGAATCATTTGACCAAGGACAGTTGCCTTCCTCAAGCTAACAGCTTCTCCCTAAGGATAGGCTATAACTAATGACTGGTCAATGTGGGTGCCTTTTCATGCCCAAAATGGGAAATTCTGAAGGACAATTTTGGCTTTAGTTGTCTATTTGGTTTGGTCTATCTTCTCCCTTTGAACAAACCCAATTCTTTCCTTTTCCTTCCCAGGTGGTTATTCCAGGAGCACCCCCAATCAATTTCCTGCATGCTAACCTTTATCTCAGAGTCTGCTCCCCAAGGAACAATGCTGTAACACACTTCATTTTTTTATAGTTTAAAATATTTAAATAGTATTGTTACAAAACTTTGCAAAGTGGGGTCTTTATTTTGATATTCAGGAAGAGCTCAGCTAGGATAATAGAAGCATTACAATTCCATTTATGCAAAAATCAACTAGGATACATAGGTATTAAAGACTGAAAAAGAAAAACATGAGAGTCTCTTCCAAATATAATGTATAATTCAATATCAATCATGTCACTGTAATCCAGCTTGGGAAATAGTGAATTACCAGACAGGGTAGTTGTTCAAAAGAGAACAGATGTCCATATAGGACCTGAGACTCCTTTTGTGTCATGTATCTTTATTCAATTCAGCTACTCTGGGAATAAAAAAATATCTCTGGGCCTAAATTTTTATGCAATGCTTTTGTTCCAAGGAGCTTTAATAGCTCATTCATTCATATAATAATAATTCTAATAAAAATGAAATAGTAACATTTATTGAAAAGTTACCAAGTATCAATTAGATTATCTTAATTATTGCATTGTAAGAGACATTGTCTAAGCTATTCTGAGTGAGTATACTTATCTTCATATCATACATTGGTAAGCTGAGAAACAGAGACACCAAGAAATTGGCTAAGAGTTACCCAGCAATTGGCTAAGAGTCACCCAGCTAAGAAATGACAGCTAGATCCCAGAGCTAACTTCATTTGATTCCAGAACCTTAACAGGTAACTCTACCATGTTCTGCTTCTCAACATGGTAAAGCACTGCCTGTCTAAAAATGCTGAAGGAAAACCCTTCACCAACAAAAAGGGGATTAACTTTGCCTCCTACCATAAACCTGCTGGTTTATTTTTCAATAATTAAAAATGCTGAGAAAGAAAAGAGCAAATTTCCCATTGGAAACATGTGGTCTCTTTGTCATATCAATTCCCACCTCTGTGCACTGTGTTTTATTTCTTCTTCTCCCCCTTCATTCCAAACCTTCTATTCCCTCTAATTCTGTCTTAAGGACAAGTTGGTCCAAAAAGTTATTCCAGATTCTTCCACTCTGCAAAGATTGATAGACAATTTCTTTAAACTTACTTCATCTGCCCAATCTCAAACTGAGATTCATTTTGAACATGTTACATTCTAGATGATTTTACAAACATTATCTTCTATAATCATCACAAAATAATTTGAAGGATGAGTAGTATTACTATTATTTCTATGTACAAATTAGGGAATAGAGACACTGAGCAAATACATGAGACATTCAGTCATATACAAGTAACTGGTCAAGCTGATTTTGAACATAGGGTCTGAATCCAGCACTCCTGCTTTAGCTGCAGTTTCCTATTGTTTGTCCCCTGATAACCTACCTTCTTTTAATTCTATTTGTGCATTTTCTTATTTCAGGTATAACCTAAGTGATAAGTTAAACTAAGATTCATACATGCAGATTTTTGTCTCTCAAATATTAGGTTAAGTTCCCTCGATGTGGTCAAGGCCTAGGTCTACTTCTCCTGGTCACTCACCAGTCCTCACAAGCCTCACTAGTGGAACAACCGATGTTAGGTTAGGTCAGCTAGAACTAACTTCTTGAATACTTTTGAGAATTACCCTGTGGATGGAAATGTGACTCTTAGCATGTTTATAAGTCAAAGGTGTATACACTTGCTGTTTTTTAATTGAAAAATATTTTCTTTTTTTCCTTATTAGATCATATCATTCTGCTTATCACTGTATACAGGGAGAAATGAGCAGTAGCACATCACATGTCTACTTTTCCCCAAACTCTGTGGCATCCTCACAAGAAGGTAGGTATCTTCCTGACAACACTTTATACAAACCTGTTGTCCTCAGCTGATGAGTTCAAACTTCTTCATAAATGAGTCATGACATTCAATTAATTAAAGTGAGACCACTGAAGGGGAGAGAGGTTATGATATAACTTAAAAAACAAAGCTTTTGGGCTTCCCTGGTGGCGCAGTGGTTGAGAATCTGCCTGCTAATGCAGGGGACACGGGTTCGAGCCCTGGTCTGGGAAGATCCCACATGCCGCGGAGCGACTAGGCCCGTGAGCCACAACTACTGAGCCTGCGCGTCTGGAGCCTGTGCTCCGCAACAAGAGAGGCCGCGATAGTGAGAGGCCCGCGCACCGCGATGAAGAGTGGCCCCCACTTGCCTCAACTAGAGAAAGCCCTCACACAGAAACGAAGACCCAACACAGCCAAAAATAAATAAATAAATAAATTAATAAAAACAAAACAAAAAAGAAAAAAAAAGCTTTTTTGGTGAATTTTAAACTTCCCAGTGAGTCAGATGGGAAATATATTTTGAAAAAAGTCAAATGACTTCATTCATTTTTTTTTCTGTGACTAACTTTAGATATGATCAAAGGGGCATAAGAGATTAAAATATATATATATCTCTGTTTTCTAGTGTCTCTGCAATTTAGCTATAGGTATTGTGCTTGAGTCCTGGAAGATTTTCCCCACATGTCACAGAAAATTGAGATTCTATTTTTGATTATCAATATTCAACTGGCTATTTGCAACACAAATCCAAACAGCACATTATGAAATGCATTGATCCCTAAAGCACCATTGATACTAATAGCTCAGCAAAGAAACTGTATTTAATTATTTACTGTAATGACTTTTAGTAGAAAATCAAGATGTCTGGTTTTTATTAGGTTTGTTTGGCTCTTTGCTGCTTTGTTAAGGGCTTAGGCCTTTTTTTACAAAACAAATCAACATAACTGGTGGTTATGAGAAAAACCCAGTCTTTTGGTTTTGGAAAGATCTATAGCCATGAAACCTAATCAGAGTATGTGCAGTTTTGGAGCTAATCACATAGAAATTTGCTGACTGCCTCCTCACAAGCCTATCTCCCTGCCTTCCTATGTTTTATTTTTTGCTTGTTTGTTTTTTTCTATTCAAATAAAGACATCCTTTAATATGTGGAATCTCCCAAACTCCTTTTTCCCTTAGGGGTAAACAATAGAGCTGTTAGTTCAATAAAATTAGTACAGGAACTATGAGGCCTCCACTGTGTACACACAATCCTACGTGTCAGTTTCACTTCAAAACATAAAGCCCATATGACAAAGCTATTTCTTTCTTAAAAAATGTTCAAATGTGTAAAATTCTTTTTTACACTTTTTCTCCAGTGTGTATATCTGTATTCTCAAGTGCTCAAGTCTTTGTTTTTAAAGGGTGACAAATTCTTTTTGTTTCTGAGTGATGCCACATTTGATGCTATGGAAAGGAGATTCCTTGTCAGGTCGGAGTAAAAATGTCAAGTGAAAACGAATTTGTTTTAGCTGACTTGGGAAGGTGGGAAGTCACAGTTAAACTTCTAGGCCTCTAAGGTAGTGTTTCTCAAACTTGAAGGTACATAAGAATCAACAGGAAGACTTGTTAAAGACAGATAGCTGGGCCCTCCCCACAAGGTTTCCAAAGGTTGGGATGGGATCCGAGAATCTGCATTCCTCACAAGTTCACTCGTGATACAAATGTGATTATAACCGGGACCTCACTTTGAGAACCACTTAGGAACACCTTACTTGCAGTCATATTTTTTTGTCTTGTCTCATGCAGTATAATTTTCTAAAACAATGATTTCCAACATATATCACTTGGAAGATTTCACATAAAGTTAATTTCTCAGGCTGCTCTAAAAAAATACAACTGGAAACTCTGGCAGCATGGAGTCCACACTCATACATCACAAGAATCTTCCAGAACTGAGGAGTAGCAGTCTCTTTTCGGTGGTGAGATGTGTCTTCTCCAACTATTTTGGTCTACTTGTCTTTAATTTTTACTCTTCTAAGTCCCCCAAATTTTGATATACAGATTTCATTGTCACTTATTTCTAAATACTTTTAAATTTCCTTCTTTATTTCTAACTTTAAATTGAATTTACTTTTTAACTTATGGGTTAAAAGTGTGCTCTTTCCAAGTATAAAATATATATTATATATATAAAATTATCTTTTAATTATTGGCTGTAGCTATTTGCATTGTATTAAGAAAATATGCTTTATATAATATCGTTTAACACAGGATATATTATGATACACTTAACTTGAAAATTTTGAGATTTTTTATTTGGAATTTATGTGGTCAATTTTTATAAATATTTTATATGTGAGCATCAAAAGAATTATTATTATATATTTGTTGCTTTTGGGGTTCAGTACACATATATTAGATTACAATTGCTTTTTATTTTATAATACTTCTATGGATAATACTTTTTCTCTGCTTGTGTGAGTCTCCCACAATGATTATGGATATGTCAACTTATGCTTAAGAACATTTTAATTTTGCTCCATTCAATTGTCCCCAAACCAGGAACAGTTTTCTGATTTCTACTGCCATAAATTTGTTTTACCTGTTTTTGAACTTCTAAAAAATGTAAGCATACAGTGTGTACATTTTTGGCTGTCTGGTTTCCTTTCTGAAAATGTTTTTGAGAGTCATCCACGTGATTGCATGCATCAGTAGTTCATTATTTTTTTAATTGCTGTGTAGTATTCCATTGTATAAATATATCATGATTGTTTATCATTCTCCTGTGAACAGATATTCAGAGAGTTTCTAGTGTTAAGATATTACGAATCCTATTTTTACTTCTATTAGTTCCTGCTTAGCTTCTTTTATCTGCCTAGCATGTATTCCAAGGAGCACTTAAGTTCCACTTTGCTGATGTATTACTGATTTATTGACGATGATTTTCAAAGAGTTTTTTCCTCACAACCTGTCAGTTAGTCACTCAGTAAAACTTTATTGAGAATGTATCACATATATGACACTAGAAATCTAAAATCAATTCAGTACTTAAGATCCCAAATATATAGAATTTATAATATGTGAGTTTAGTACTATAAATCAAAATTAAAATTTATAATAAATGCATGAAAGCCACAAAATAGGAGATAAATACCAAGTGGTGTTCAGTAGATAATGAGATTCATCTTAGTGTGGTGAATGAAAAAGGGGCCTCACTGAAAATTATAGTCTAGGAATTTGGTGTTGATAATGAGTATCATTTTGGTAATCAGACATTGGAGGGGAAAGAAACATTTAATTCAGAAGAATTAACATAAATAAAGGCTTCCATGCAGGGATATTTTTATATTATATGTTATTCTATGTTAAAAATCTTACACTTTTTATATATTAATAACATGTTAAATCACTATGTAAAACACAAGGGCTATAGAAATTTTAGTATTATTTTGAAAAATCAGTGCATGAAATTGGGGAATTATTCCTTCAGTTTGCCTGAAATGGAAAGTGTATGAAGAACATTTCTGGGAAATAACCTGCACTGTAGATTGAGATTATCTCCAGACATAGAAAAAATAAAATTTCTCATTTGCCATTCTGACTAGTGATTTTGAAAACAAGTATTTAAGTGCCTAAATTATTTTCCCTTAATAACAGAAACAGTGACTCACTGTGTCCTGGTATCTCTGGTGGACCAAGAACTCACTGCAGGTATGTAGGAAAATATTGATTGGTGTAAATCATACAATGGTAATTTTAGTCCAAAAGAATCAATCTTAAACTGAGCAAACCTGGCAAGGCAAGCTGATACATGCCACAATTAATGGGGATTGCTTGACAAGAATCTAAAAACAGGAAAGAAGACCTGTTTACTTGTCACATGAAAAATTAAGTTATGGGTCTGGTCATGGCAGTCAACCGTTTTAGTCAGATAGTAACATGCTGAAGGGCAGCCAAGTGACAAGTGTAATCACGGTAGACAATTTATAGACATCATAATACCTTTTTCTTTTTCTGAAGAAACGATTGAATTGTAATTATTGCTGCCTTGTTTTGTAATTATTTAATCTATTCAAGCTAGCCACACTTCAATCTCCAGTAATCAAAGCAACAACTAAAATGTAAGTGGTTGAAAATCTTGCTGAACTGTCTGTGGAAAATTAGAAAATATTATTTTTTAAAGATTTTGTCTTTTAGACCAGTTTTAGGTTTACAAAAAAATTGAGAGGAAGATACAGACCTTTCTCATACACCTCCTGCCTCAACACATGCATACCCTCTCCCATTATCAACATCACTCATCAGAGTGGTACACGTTTTACTAAGGATGAACCTACATGGACAAATCACTATCACCCAAAGTCCACAGTTTCTATTATACTACACTCTTGGTGGTGTGCATTCTATTGTTTCGGACAAAAGTATAATGACATATTCATCGTTATAATATACAAAGTATTTTCACTGTCTTAAATATCCTTTTGAGCAGAAAGAAGACTATGTCCAGAGCGAAGGATGAAATCCTGCCCAGAGGTACTAAGGATAGTGTGGTTGTATTGGATGCCAGAGGAGAAGGGTTCTGAAAGTGAGGGAACAGGTAGGTTGTGTCAGACAGTATCATGTTCATTATTTCCACAGTGGCTGGCCAAAAGGCAATGTGTAAAAATTTTGACATATGGGGAAAAAGTCATTTAAAAAACCTCAAGCCCCTGGAAATCACTGATATTCTTATTATCTCCATAGTTTTGTCTTTTCTGGAATATTTTAAAGTTGGAATCATACAGTATGTAGCTATTTCCAGATTGGCTTCTTTCACTTAGTAATATATGCACTTAAGTTTCCTCCATGTCTTTTCATGGGTTGATAGCTCATGGTTTTTAAAGCTGAATAATATTCCATTGTCAGGATGTACCACATATTCATCTACTGAAGGATATCTTGGTTGCTTCCAAGTTTGGGTGATTATGAATAGAGCTACTATAAACGTCTGTGTGCAGACTTTTGTGCATAAGTTTCAACTTCTTTGGGTAAAACCGAAGAGAGAGGTTGCTGGATCATATGGTAAGAGTGTGTTTAGTTTTGTATGAAACCTCCAAATTGTCATCCAAAGTGGCTGTACCATTTTGTATTCCCATAAGCAACGTATGAGAGTTCCCATTGCTTCACACCTTCACCAGCATTTGGTGTTGTCAGCGTTCCATATTTTGACCATTCTAATGGGTAACGGAGTGCTATCTCATTGTTGCTTTAATTGGCATTTCTGTAATGACATATGACGTGGAGCATTTTTTCATATGCTTATTTGCCACCTGTATATCTTTGGTGAGGTATCTGTTAAGGTTTTGACCCATTTTAAAATTGGTTGTTTGTTTTCTTATTGTTGAGTTTTAAGAGTTTTTGTGTATTTTGGATAGCAGTCCTTTATCAGATGTGTCTTTGAAAATATTTTCTTCCAGTCTGTGACTTATTTTCTAATTCTCTTGATATTATCTTTAGCAAAGCAGAAATTTTAAATTTTAATTAAGTCCAGTTTATCAATGATTTCTTTCATGAATCATGTCTTTGGTGTTGTATGTGAAAAGGCATCATCATACTGAAGGTCATCTACATTTTCTCCTATGTTATCTCCTAGGAATTTTATGGTTTTGCATTTTACAGTCAGGTCTACGATGCATTTAATTCAATTTTGGGGAAGGGAGTAAGCCCTGTATCTAGGTTAATTTTCTTTTGCTTGTAGATGTACAGTTGCTCCAGCACCATTTATTGTAAAGACTATCTTTGCTCCATTACATTCCCTTTGCTCCTTTGTCAAAGATCAGTTGACTATATATATTCAACTCTCTTCTGTCCCATTGATCTATACTTTCACCAATACCACACTCTCTGGACTATTGTAAATTTATAGTAAGTCTTGAATTTAGGTAGCCTCAGTCCTCCAGCTTTGTTCTTCTCCTTCAATATTTAGTTGGCTCTTCTGGATCTTTTGGCTCTCTATATCAGGTTTAAATTTAGTTGTTGAAATTCATAAGATAACTTGCTGGGATTTTGATTGGGGTTGCATTGAATATATATATCAAGTTGGAAAAAACTAACATCTTGACAACACTGAGTCTTCCTATTCATGAACATGAAAGATTTCTCTGTTTATTTAGTTCTTTTTTGATTAATTCATTACCATTTTGTAGTTTTCCTCATATAAATCTTGTACATATTTTGCTAGATGTATACCTAAGTATTTAATTTTTGGGGGTGGTAATATAAATGTATTATGCTTTTAATTTCAAATTCTATTTGTTCATTATTGGTATATAGGAAAACAATCGATTTTTGTATATTAACCTTGTATCTTGTAACTTTGCTACAATCACTTACTATGCCTAAGAGTTTTTGTTGATTCTTTTCAATTTTCTACATAGACAATCATGTGATCTGGAAAAAATCTTTCTTACTATACCCATGGAATCTAATATAATATGCTTTAATAAATGCTAGTATCCAGATATTTAAATGTGTAATGTATTTAAAGCTAGATTTGAGAAGATTTTAGGAATTTAATATCAAGCCTGCAATTCTCTATCTATTGCTTTATAATAAACCACTCCAAGAATTAAGAGCTTAAATAAAAATTTATTATTATATATTTGGATTCTCTGGATTGACTAAGCTTAGTTGGGCAGTTCTCACTTGGAGTCTCTTATTCAGTTGTAGCCAGGTGGTAACTGTAGTTGCCTTTAGGATCAACTGTTCTGGAAATCCAAGAGGGCTCATTCACATGGCTGTTTTAACAAAGTCTGTTTGGAGATTTCAACCAAATTGCCTTCATGTGGCCTCTCCATATGACTTGGACTTCTCAAAGCAAATGCTATGATTCTGAGAGGCATGAGCCCCAAAATAAACACACCAAAAGAGAAGACACAGAAGCTTTCAAGTCAAAATAAGTGTTTGTGTTAGTTTCCCAGGGCTACTGTAACCAAGTACCACACACTGGGTGGCTAAAAGCAATGGAAATTTCTCATCTCCCAGTTCTGAGGCCGGAAATACAAAGCTAAGTCTTCATCAAGGCTGTGCTCCATCTGAAGGTACAGTTTCATGACTCTCTCCTAGGCTCTGGCAGCCTCAGGCATCCATTGGCTTGTGGATGCAAAACTCCAGTCCTTCATCTTCACATCAACTTCCCTGTCTATATATCTATCTTTGTGACTTCATTTCCTCTTTATAAGGACCAAATCCAATTTTATATTTTACCTAATTTTAACTTGATTGCATCTACAAAAGACTCTATATTCAAATAATGTCATACTCTGAGGTACTGGGGATTAGGACTTTGGCATATCATTTTGGGGGGATATAACTCAGCCCATAATGGAGTTATACCTCAGTTAACACAGTATAATACCTGCTGTGTTCTATTGGTTCAATCTCAAAGCCTGCCAGTTTCAAGGAGATAGAACATAGACTCCACTTTTTGAGGATGGATTAGCTAGTCATATTACAAAAAAGTTTAAGGGGTAAGGGATAAGTATTGTTGTGGCCCTTTTTGCAAAATACAGCCTGCCATACTCCACCCTCCATCAACAGTCATGTTTCTTTTCTCTATGCCAAACTCACTTGCCCACTGCAAAGAGCTAATTACAACATCGTCTAAATCAGCTCCTGGTAGAGATAAATAAGGCTGTTCAGGTAGAGTTCCTTGGGTATACAACTTCTCAAGTATGGTTACTTTTGATTTGAAGACTTGTAAACTAAAAAGTTACCTGCCACTCACACACTGATGTACAATGTTGAAACAGAGATAGGTAACCAAAATAGACATATTTTTTCAAAAAGTAAGGAATGCAATGTAAATACCAGTTACTAGTCCATAGCCATACAGAAATCCACCAAGATGCATAATTCCAGTTCCTGTAAAACCCGCTCTTTGATTGCGATTTTCTGTGGTTCTCAGTTTAGGGTTTTGACAACATCATTTAAGGCATCCATCCTTTTCTAGAAAAAACATAATGGTCTGTGTTTCTAGCTGAGTATATTTTTCAGCCAACTTCTGTCCTCTAGGTTTATAGGTACTAAAACTGGTAGGAAAAACAAATAAACAAACAAACAAAAAACAAAACCAGAAAAACCTAAAAATTAAAATTTCAAAACAAAAATGACAGCTATTTTAGGTATTGTGGAGTCTGGAAAGCTAAGGGTTTTCCTCTCATACCCCTTTGCTACTAGGGCTTATCTTATGACAAAATTATCACCAATGAGATGTAAACAGAAGTCTGCTAATGGTTCTTCCTTTCCCTAAATCTCATTGTTTATCTTCAGAATACTGATATGAGGGCTGAGATTCAGCAGTCATCTTGTGTCCATGATGGGAAAATTAAGAGAATTTAAATATCTTGGTCCTACTATCCTTACACTGCTGGATAAGACTGCAAAAAGCTGAAGCTTTCTGTTTCCTGGGTTCTTTGAGAACCCGTGTGCACACATGTGAGAAACATCCCAGTGGGGAACAGAGCAGCTACAACACTTCCAGATTTACTGTTACAGAGAGATAAAAAAAAAAGAAGCTCTTAATTGAGAGTTCTCTTATGTGCAATTTAAGGCAATCCTAACCAATACAAGTAAGGGAAGCTCTAATTAACCTATTCCTGAAAAAGTGTTTGTTGACAGTTTATATTTCAAGGACTGTGGTAGGTACTAATTATTCATCTGTGAGCTACACAAACACAGTTGATGATCTCCAGGAACTCAAAGTCGTAGAGATCCCTAGGTGAAAAGGATGTCTCTAAAAAGGATCCAGGCTCCAATCATCTTTTTCTCCACCATTTTAAACACCTGACTTTGAACTTCATGGATAAAAGATAGTACCTGTTTCTGTACAAAAAAGGCCGAAGATGCACGTTCTAAGCTGTAAGAACAAGTAAGTGTGAAGAGTTAACACAAGACTGACATGTGATTTAGGAAAATATTCTTCTCCATAGGGACTTATCCCTCCATTTCATTATCTACAAATATGTACATGAGAGTCCTAAGAGAGGCTGGCAAACTAAGATTTTTATCTGGGTATCATGCATCCACAGCAAAATCATAATGCTTTAATATTATTCTTAATATTAACTTATTCAGAGAGAATGGCTATTTTATAGGACACTAGTAGTGACTGCCACAGAAGGCTGATCCAGATGACAAGTGGTAAAGATCTACAGTAATCAAGAGCTCATTATTTCAGGCAAGGTTAGTTATAATAAAGTTCACTTTTTGTTTTTTAATTGCAGACATCATTACTTCCAGGCAGCTAGCCTGGGAAGTTGCATGCTAAGTAAAATAGCCTCATTTTTGAACAGGAAAGAACAATAACAACTACAATGTCCTTGAGTTATATTTATGTCTTTGAAGGTTTTCAGTGGCCCCATCATATTATCTGATCAGGAAAAGAGTTGTGGATTTAAGAGCACAGAACATACTAGAAAAAATGTCAAACTTCTAAGACATTGCTTCATCGTTTTATTATTACAAATATCACTTTCCCCAATTCTTTATGCCTAGGGCCCTCAACTCTATTTTCTGTAAGTTCCTTAAGCCATTTCTTCTCTAGTAGTTTTAAGAGTCCCTATTTTTCACATGCACATATAATCACATTTCCTTCTGATGTTTCTCAGGGACCTGAGTTTTTCTTAAACACCATGCTTCAAACAGTGTTGTGTGAGAGAATAAGTATGACATGCTGTTCATTTATATAATCATAAAATCTTTAGAATAATAGAGATGGAGAAGATCTTAGTAATAACTTGGTCAAACTTATTCATTTTAAAGATAAGTGACCAAAGGTCACAAAAATATTGTTATCTGTATTATACCCAGGTCACTTTCCTTTGTACCCCACTTCTGGGATTGCTCTACATGGGAAAACTCCATCTGGTGGTGAGAACAGTTCCTAGAGAGAATGACAGTGGCCCATGGAGAAGCGAAGCAGAGAAAGTGATCACAGAGACAGCCACTCGAGTCATTTAACATCTAAACTATATTTTATAAACCCATTTTCTAACTGTTGACCTTCAGATGAATTTTTTTTTAAAAATGCTCTCATTATTTCATATTCAGTAAAAGTTACCATGGAATTCCAAAGTCCTTGATTTGCTATCAACTGAGTCACGTTGTTTTCTCCTCTCACTGGCTATGGGAAAAAAAATTAACTGAGTGTGAAACTTTTGCTGTTGCATGAAGGTGTCAAAAGAATAAAGAAAATACACCACCCTAGTTTTGGGACTTTATAAAAGTAACAAGAATTTTCTGTTCTTGCAGAAGGCAGAGTGAATAAAATTTGTAAGAAGCAAAGCTTTGACATATGATAAATTGTAAGAATGGATTTTATCCTGAGGCCCTAGAGACTACTGAAGAATACTATGTAGAGCCCAACATGGTCAGATGTGTGTTATAGAAACCTCTCCACCAGCTGTAGATATTGATTAATTTTTCATGGTGATGGGAAAATACAAGTTTAAAGGATTAAACTCTAATGCAGTATAAATAAGAGAAAATTTCAAAAGTATTAGATGGGGAAAAAAAGTAACAAAAAGCAATAAAGGAGAAAAAATTGACAAGCAAAAATAGTGGATAGAAAAAAATAAGTAATAGCAGTGAGAGTAAATACAAAATTGATCAAACTAAAATGTATAGGTTCAATTTCCCAATTGGGAGAAAATATTGTAAATAATAAAATACCAACTCATCTCACAGTTCTAGATCTACCACTTTTTTCTACCACTTTTCCTACTACAGTTCAGTAAATGGAATCATCATTCATCAGTTTCTTAGCAAAAATTTATGAATTACATTTGATTACTCTTATTTTCTTTTATCTCACATCCAACCATTCAGCAGGATCTGTGTGATCCATCTCCAACTATATCCTCAAACCATCCCTTTCACTGTCTCACTGCAGCAAACCAGTCCAAGCAATCGCCATATCCAGCCTGGGCCATAGCAATGTACTTCTAGCTGGTCTTCTTCCTCTCTTTCCCTTCTCCAGTGCATTCCCTTCCTCTGAGAATGATATTAAAAAATAAATCTGATACTATCATACCCTGGCTTAAAATCATATTAGAGGTAACTATTTAATTTAAAAATAATCCCAACTCCACTTGATGACTTCTGTTTCCAGCTATGAGTTAGTAACAAGGACAGATTTACCTTGCCACCGTAGACAACTAAAACAGTAGATAAAATATATGAAACAATGTTTTTCAGACATTAGGAAAACAACAGCAAAACAGTCATTTATAAAAGCAGGGAAAAAATTCTGAGCCTTACAAATGCCCCAGCTTAATGCCTAGAGGGAATTGCTGGGCCAAAGCACAGGAGGGAGAATCAAACTGAACTCTGTAGTCTCCTTCAGTTGGAGAAACAGAGCTCAGAGTTCAGGAGGCCCAAAGCATCCAGAAATCTAAAGACAGAGTACTGAGGAGGAAAGAGCTGCCCAGAGAGCTCCAGAGCTCTAGAAGAAAATCCCTACCTTTGTCTGAGTTCTTATCAGCACACATGTGCGAGGAAATTACAGAGCTGGGGAAAGAACCACCAGAAACAATCGGATGGAATAAATCCTGGAGCTCCCATGAGGCTGGTTCTTGTTTATGGTCAGAGTGAAAAACCTCAAAATTCCCATCAAAAAGAGCATTCAGAAAGCTATTGCCTCAGTAGTGGGGCCAAATTAGCCCAAGACTAGAGGTTGCTCTGGCCCCAACTAACAAAATTTAAAAACAGGGTTTGGCAAGACCAAACTGATCCCAAGTAATTTTATAACATCTTAGAATAAAACTCAAAAATATTTAAATAAATGCAAAAAAATCCAACACCCAACAATGTAAAATTCCCAAGTTCTGGCATCGTTATGCACTGAACTGTGTCTCCCCAAAAGATACATTGAAGTCCTAACCCCAAAACCTATGAATGTGACCTTACTTGGAAATGTCTTTGTAAATATAATTAAGTTAAAATGTGATCATTAAGGTGGGTCTGAATGCAATGACTGACATCCTTATAAGGTGAGGGAAATTTGGCATATGGAGTCATATGGAAGGAAGATGGCCTTGTGAAGACAGAGGCAGAGATTAGAGTTATTTTACCACAAGCCAAAATACCTGGGACTACCAGATGCTGGAAGAGATAAGGAAGGGTATCCCCTTAGAGCTTCAGAGGAAGCATGACCCTGATAACACCTTGACTTAAAACTTCTAGTCTCCAGAGCTATACAGAATATATTTCTACTGTTTTAAGCAACCCAGTTTGTGGAACTTTCTTTTGGCTACTCCAGAAAACTAATGCAGGTAACATAAAAAATTACCAAGCATACAAAGAGGTAGAAAAATGTGAAACATAATAAAGAGTAAAGTTAATCAATAGAATTTAAGATCCAGAATGACTTAGATGATAAAATAGGTAAATAAGAATAATAAAACATCTAACATAAATATACTTCATATAGTTCAAGAAATTACAGTAAAGCATGTGCATGATGAGAAATATGGAAAACATAAAAAAATGATTACATCAGACTTCTAGAGATGTAAATTACAATGTTTGAGATGAAAAATACACCCTATGGGATTAATGATAGATTATACACTGTGGAAAAAAAGATTAATGAACTTGAATACAGAGCAATAGAAATTTTCCAAAATGAAATAGAGAAGAAAGACTAAAGAAAAATATTAATGTGACATCAGTTATTTCAAAATTAGGTGCATATGTAATTAATTAGAATTCCACAAAAGAGAGAAAAAGTAGGAAAGAAAAAGCATTTGAAAAAATAATGGCCAAGAATCTTCCAAATTTGATGTAAACTATAAACCTACAGATCCAAGAAACTCAATGAACTGAAAGCAGAAGACATGAAGAAATGATACCAAGGTATATTTCAAAGATAATGCTTACAATTAGTGATAAAGATATTATTAAAGCAGAGAGAAGGAAGAAACACACACACACACTTCCATACTGAAGAACAAGGATAAGAATGATTTTAGATGTCTTGCTGAAAGCAATACAAGCCATAAAGCTTTAAACTCTAGACAGAAACCATCAACAACATCAACCTAGAATTCTGTATCCAGTGAAAATATTTTTCACTCTCCATTTTATGACCTACGAGATTGTAAATTTCAGTCATCATTTCTCTCCACTCTGTATTCATTTTTTACACTCTCATGAAGATGGCCCACTTCAGTTTACACAACATTTCTAATTCATTCTCAACTGAGAAACATTACATTTATCCTTTTGCCTAGAATGTTCTTTCCCCAGACTTTAGCAACCTGGGTTCTATCACTATTCAGGTAACAGCTCAGGCCTTCTTTGATTATCCTAGCTATAGAGACTGGTGTGATTAACACGAATCAAAATTGATTGAACAGCAAGTTACCTAGCTTTATTTAAGGAATGTATGAACATTTTTTTCTTAATAGGTAAAGAAGCGTCTAAAAATGTAATCACTCTCAAAAAAATCCAAGAATTGTACATTACGCAGGGCAAGCAGTAACAATAAAATAAAACTTACTTTGCTGATAGGTAAGAGTGATAAGATTTGCTAATAGTTTTGAAAGAATAAGGAAAGTTAAGAATGATGCCAGGTTTTGGGACTTGGATGACTAGAAGAATGAAATTTTCATGGAAATAGGAAAAACTATGGGAGGAGTGCTTAGGAGGAGGAAATCAAAGGTGTATTTTGACATATAAAGTTTAAGATATTTATTAGATATCCAGGTGACGATGCCAAATAGGTAGTCAGATGTACAAATCTGATGTTAAGGACAATGTTACACCTAAAGATAAATTTTGTAAGTTGTCAACATATAAATAGTATTTAAAGTCATGTGACTAAATTATATGACCTGGAGAGTGTGTGTAGATGTAGGTATTAAGACTAAACTCTGTGTATTCCCACTTTAATAGTTAAGCAGATAAGGAGAAACCATCAAAAGGGACTGAAAAAGAGAGACAAATGACCCCCTAAAAGAACAAGAAATACTAATGTACTAATCTTTAAGTGAAGATAATTTTTTCAAGGAGGAAGTGGCAAAAAGGTATCAGATAATACTGAGAATTTGAATAAGACAAGAACAGTTAATTGATTATTGATTGTGCCATGTTGGTAATGTTTACAGGGGAAGTTTTAAGAAGTGGTAAAAAATGTATGAGTCCCACGTGGTTTTATTGATCATTTTCATATTTTCAAGAAAATGAGAATTTCTAGGTTCTTTAAGTTTTCTCAGAGCATAGGAAACCATGAAAAACTTCAAATTCCCTGATCTTTGGCCTAATTAAAAAAATAATAATAATTGGACAAAGGTAACACCACATTATGTATAAATGTAGATGAAAATATTGTTATTAAATATTAGGATGCTGATTATATGAGCATACACTTCTACCAAATAAGGATTCTTTTATAAATATGAAGTAGGCTCAAATTTGGAAAATCTATTATGCAACTTATTAATACATTAAAAAAATAAAACCAATATGAATCTCAATGGGGAAAATTATATTTTAGAGGTAAGAAAATTGATATATATAGTGTTTAAGAAATATGTTCAAAATAGACGAGAATGTACATGGCATAGCTGAGGTTTAATTGCAGGTCTTTCTGACTCCAAAAAACTTTTTGTATTAGATAAACCAATTTAGTTGTTGCCCGGGTGTCACATAATCCTGAGTGAATCACAAGTTGTCCTAATAAAATAAATGGTTGAATCATTTAGGAAGTAACAGAAAACCTGAATAAGAACTTCTCTCTCTTATCAGGAAGATAAAACCTTTCCCAGAAAACCCCCAGCAAGCATCTTGTTATGTCTCATCGACCATAACTGGCTTACATGACCTCTGTGGCTGTCACAAAAGCTACATGGATTTTGAAGACTCCCTTGTGGGAGACTGCCAGAGAACAAGGGGCTGGAGGCTATTGGGAAACCAAACCATGTCTACCACAGTGGCATTAATTTTTGATTGCTGTCAAATGTTAACTTCAAACCATTTCCCCTTCCTCCTTGGTGCAATAAGGAAAGCACAGGACAAGGTGAAAGAGAGGAAGCATCTGCATTTTAGCCAATGAGCCCACTCACTTCCAGTCATTTCTCTGTTCTGAAATATTTCTATAATGCAGTCATGGATGCCCATAGGAACTGCTAGTTTGGCAAATGTTTAAGAATAATTCATTTTATAATGTAATCATTCATCAGGGAGCCAAAGACAGTTTTATTGAATTAGTTACATAAAATAGTTTATGGTTGGAGGACACTGGAGGGCAAATCACTAGTAGTGGTGATTGGTCTTCCGTGATGTGCCTCACACATCAGGAAATAAAATAATGTGAATATGGGAACAGCTAAAGTGATATATGAGGGTTCCAAAGCCATTGTAGGCAACTTTTCTTTGCTTCGCTCTAGGATGTCACACACTTGAAATAATATTTTATGGGTATGTGACATGAACAGGATACCTTACGCTATAGTGTTCCATTTGTGCTTCTTGAAAAGCTCGTATTTGAACTGCATGACCACAGATCAAATGGAAGATGCTTTTAGCCAAGTCTGCGTGGTCTTGTATTTTTCATCTAAGTAGTATTCAAATCAGCAGGGTCAGCAGAACCTATTCCTCTTAGTGGTACATCCACCATATTTCAATTCGCTGTGTCTCCAACTGAAAGCAGATTTGATTCAGGTCTGATATGAACATCATCTTATAATTAGTAAACAATGAGAACCTGGGAACCTCCTTCTCTTTAACTAGATCTTCAAGTGTTAATTTTCAATTGCTCAAGCAGGGTTGATTTAGGGAACTCCTACTAAATGCACATTACAGAGCAGGATGTCCCAATTTCTTTCCATAAGGGAGTGAAGGAGGCAGAGGCATTGGGGTCTGCTGGACAGAGGGAAGCTTTAATGGGGTGGTCAGAAACTTCTTGCCTAACAAGCAAATGTGCTGAAGTTTTCTTCCTGGAATAATTTAAAACAAAATCATTTTGTTAGCATGACTTCATTAAAGTGCACTGATTCTGTGGCCATGATTCCAAGAGAGACTGTGCAGAGGAGTTGAAGCTTTTGCCATCTTTTTGACACTATTTCATTTCACTCTCTGTTCTGTCCCCCTTGAGCCTCACATTCAGCTCCACCTCACTGGGTACCTCTCATTTGTATTCTGACGTTGTGTCGTGCTTTGATAAAGATTTAACTAACCACACTTTCAGTTCTATGGAAGTGGTGGCTGTGTTGTGGTCATAAGGGACATTCATCAAAAGGATTAACTCGTTTAATTAAACCTTCTCTCTTCTGCATCATCATTTTTTCTCTGCTTGATTATTTCTATCAGCATACTAAATTTCTCTAGTAATCTCCTATTTTTTAAAACGTAAACAATACCTTGGCTCATCATTCTAGACCCACATGCACCGTCTAGCATGTCACCTCTGCTTTCTTTCATCACAAAGTGATCAAGGCTCGGTGATCCATCACTGGAATTGTTGTATTAGCCTTCATACTCTTTTAGCCTTCAACTCCAGCATTCCTGTAATCTATCTTCCACATAACATTCATAGTTACCCTTTCAAATTGTATCATAAAAATTAAATGCTTTTCCCTCTATCTTAGAATGAAATCAACTCCTTTCAAGACCTTAGCTGCTTTGGCCTTTGCCTCATTCTCCAATGTTGTCTCCAACTGCACGGCCCCCACCACCCCTCCCTCCCAGTGACATGCACCTAGCTCGCTTTGCTTCAAACAAACTCACTGCTCTTCTGTCTCTTGAATATTTAAAGGTATTTCCCACCTTAATTTGCTATTCTCCCTACTGTAATTGCCTCTTGCCCACTCTTTGAATGACATATCTCTTCATCCATCCACTGAGTCTCAGCTCAGCCATTACCTCTACAAAGTGGGCTTTCTTCTCCCTACCTTACTAGAATTGTAATCCACAAACTCTCTCCCTGATTCAACCTACTTTCATGGAACACATGTGAAATCATTTTGCTTATTGATTTCTTTGTTTATGCTGGCTGCTGTTGCGATCACAAAATATAGACCTAACACACACACACACACACACACACAACACACACACCAAAAATGTGAACCCCATAGCGGGAGGCACATGTCTGTTTGTTCAGCTCTGCATCACTCAAAACAACAACAACAAAAATTCTGGCACATATGAAATGCATAATAAATATTTTTTGAGTGAATCTTCCTTCAAATGTGGAATTGCATAAAAGGAAGAATGGTAATGTCAGAGAGCACTCAGGTTAATAATAAACACTAATATATATTATTCTAGTTATGTGTTAGGCAATCTCCTAAACACCTTACATGTGATAAAGCAGTTGATTTTCAGAACAACCTTACACTGTGGTGCTTCTATCATCCCTATGGTTTTTGTATTTGACATCAGATGTATGTATGTGTGTGTGTATAAAATTGAAGTATAATTGACTTATAATATTATATTAGTTTCAAGTGTACAACACAGTGATTCGATATTCTTATACATTACAAAGTGATCACCACAATAAATCTAGTTACCATCTGTCACTGTACAAAGTTATTACAATATTATTGACTATATTCCCTGTGCTGTTTATTACATCCTTGCGACTATTTTATAACTGGAAGTTTGTACCTCTTTATCCCCTTCACCTATTTCGGCCATCCCTGCCCCCAGCAACCACCAGTTTGTTCTCTGTATCTATGAGTCTGTTTCTGTTTTGTTATGTTTGTTTGTTTTGTTTTTTACATTCCATGTATTACTGAAATAATTTGGTATTTGTCTTTCTCTGTCTGACTTATTTCACTTAGCATAATACCCTCTAGGTCCATTTATGTTGTCACAAATGGCAAGATTTCATTTTTTTATGGCTCAGTGATAGTCCATTGTATACATATATACAGCATTTACTATATCTATTCATCTATCCATATACATTTAGGCTTCTTCTATAACTTGGCTTTTACAAATAATGCTGCAATGAACTTTGGGGTGTATATATCTTTTTGAGTTAGTGTTTTGGGTTTTCTTTGAATAAATACTCAGAAGTAGAATTGCTGGATCATATGGTATTCTATTTTTAATTCTTTGAGGAACCTCCATACTCTTTTTCACAGTGGTTGTAAAATCATCACTATTTTGAAGAAAATAAAACAAAGACAAAAGAGATCCAGCAAATGCCAAAGGATACAAAATTAGTAAGGTATGTGGCTGAAATTCCAGTCCAGGAAGTCATCATCTATTTCCTCAATCTTAAATTACATCCCAATGCTTCCTTTTTGGTGGCTCCAGAGCAACTGCCTCATAGAAAAGATGCAATGACTTCTGATTTCAAATTTGGAGACCCTGAACATCACTTACAGGGTTCAACACGTATCATCACTGGCATTTGTAGGTCAGTGGTCCACTGTCCAATGAGGAAGCAGCAATATGTAACAACTAATACTAACAGATGAAGAAATTAACAATAGTAAAAATAATAAATAATTTTGGCCTATTTTAATGTTGCTAACTCTGGCTGCTGCAGTGAGTCAGTGTGTAATGGTCGTTGTAAACTTTAGCACTTGCTTGGGCAGAGATCCATTTTAGATTGCAGAGGAGAGAAGGAAGGAATAAGACGTTTTCTCACACTTCAGTGTAACCAATTCCATTCCACTTCATTTTAATTCATTCCACTCCTCCCGAGCTCAACCCATTTTACCCTATCCTATCTTATTCTATCCCATTTTGTTTAGTTTTATTTATTCAGTAATTACTGAATACTTTTGAAGTATAAGGTTTTTAGTTTGATGTTGAGAGTAAGGGAAAAGGTAAGGATTATAATGGTAAGAGGTAGTGTATGTCTTCAAGGAGGTTGAAGTCTAGGGGGTAATTTATGCCTAGGAATCAGAAAGTTCTGCATTTCAAACATAGTTCTCTCAGGTAGTCACTCTTTTGGAGCCTCAATTTCTTCCTTTAGAACACTAAAATTTATATATGTATATGTATGTGTGTGTGTATATATATATAATCATGTTTAATATCAGATAATTAAATGCACCAATATATACAAAGAACCTGCCATAGTCACTGGAACATAGAATTTTAATTCTCTCCCTCTTCCAAAACCTATATAATAGTACAGCAAACAGTACATCATAACAGATGGTGATAATAATTTCCAGAATTTACATCAAAAACTCAGTTTTTCTTTTCTGAAAAGCTAATTTGTTAAATATAAATTTATTCCTTTCAGGCTTTTTACCAAATTAAATAAATTAGGGGAACCTCACTTTTTAGGCTATCCATACTGATATTTGAAAAAGCTGCCAGCTATAAATGTGCCACAGAGTAGAATAGATTCATGGAACACAAGGACAAAGTGAAAGAATTTAGAGGTTCTTTGGTCAACTGCCAGCATTATACTTAACAAGAACTTCAAGGTAAAGCGAGTGGAAATGAATTGCCAAAGATCACACTGATTTAGTGATTAGTCCAGATACTTCATTCTCCTTGTTGTGCTTTGGCCTCCTTGCTGTAACCCCTAAAATTCTAATAAAACACATCTATTAGTGAGTGAATACATTTTTGTACACTAGTGATATCCTGGATAACAATAAAGAATTCAGGAATTGCCCGTCAAAGTCTCTTGTAAAACAGAATGAATTTCTTTCAACCTTTCATCTTCATTACCTTCATTTTTCCTTCCTTCCTTCCTTCACTTAACAACTATCCGTCAAGCACCTACTTATGACTCATTTTCCCAAGACCTTAGTTGCTGTTTTTGACACAGCAAGTTTAATAAGACCAATGGCCATACCACGGTGGTGCAATCAGTTCTTTTATAAACGAACAGAGCACATTCACACAGACCCACACAATCACACACACACTGTAAAAAAATATCTGAGGAACTTATACAAGTTTTAAAGCAAAATCTGGGGCTTGCAAGATCAATATTAATCACTAATAACTGAAGATACCCACATAAACACAACGTTCTAAAAACGGAAATAAATGATT
This sequence comes from Balaenoptera borealis, assembly GCF_965194805.1. Classification (NCBI taxonomy): domain Eukaryota; kingdom Metazoa; phylum Chordata; class Mammalia; order Artiodactyla; family Balaenopteridae; genus Balaenoptera; species Balaenoptera borealis. The sequence goes on from NC_138871.1 coordinate 16,353,048, forward strand.
ATAGTTTTTATTGTAATATTCATAATGCTTATTATAGACCATTTAGATAATACTAGAAAACTGGAAGGGACAAAAAAAATCATGGATTCACTACCAGGAAACAACCACTCTTAATATTTACTAATTTTTTGACATATAATGTTTTTTGAGGGATAGTTCAGATTTCAGTGCCCACACAATTTTATAAACTTTTACCATAAACTCTTTATATGTATTTAAAAATAATATTCCATTATTTGCTATTTATTTGGTCATGCCCTTAACAAAATCTATCTTCCACTCTTAACTACATTTTTTTTTCTTTTTTTTTACTTTCATTCCAAACCTTGAAAAGTCACTCAAAATAAAGATAACTCATATTGGAAACCTAGTTATTGATTACATGTTCAGAGATATTGAAAAGGAAAAGCAGGAACAGTCAGAAATTGAATTCTGACTTCTGAACCATTTGACACTTATTCATAAGCTAAGTCTTTTCCACAGTGTTTAGCATCTACTTCTATCTTGTATATAAGATTTTTATTAGGCTCCAATCAAACATTCTTATATTGGCAATTGAGTCATTACTGCTGACTTTACCATTTTGATTCTGCTGTTTCTCTGTGCTCAAAACCTTGCTTTAGTAAGTTGTGGTATTTTCCATTCCTTTTCAGACATGGAAAAGTTTGACTTATTCTCACCAGACTACATTTTAGGGCTATTGATAAAATTGGACTATGCTGACAGCCTTTTGGTCTGAACTTTTAATTATTGTTTCATTTATTAATTCATTCATGCATTGATTCACTTGCATATAAATTCATGTACTCATGCAGTAATTCCACCACTCCCCCCCAAATTTTCTAAGTCTCTTCTATATACCAGTCACTGTGCTAGCTGCTGAGGATTCACAGGTGAATAAAACACAGTTCTTGATCTTGGAAGACTCTTAGTTTTGCAAGGAAGAATGTTTGATCCCTTTGTCTTTGCTAACTTCTACCCTTCTAGCACCCTGTACCCTGAGAGGAAGTGCTTCACTGCACTCTTACTTTGTATTTAGACATCATATTCCCACCAGATTCTGCTTTGTGTATTCACCAACACCTTTGTCTCTCTCCCCCAAATTTATTCTGAATCCTAAGCTCTCTCTGAGCCAATCTTACTCCATTGCAGAAAGCCTGACTATGCTCAGCAATGGGATATAACAAGAATCATTTAAGAATTTGTGACACTCTGGCACTATCCCATCCTCCTACTCCAGTAATACTTAAGGGTGTTATCTGCAGAAGGAACCAAGTCCTTTCTCCTAATCAAGCCAAAAAATTGCATTTTTTCACAGCTGGAAAGAGACTGTAGGTTTTATGAGAGGAGTTTTATTTCTTCTTCATCTGCTGGAAAGCAGAAAATGAATTCTCAAGGTTAAGTGGTAAAAAGAAACAGTTCAGTGAGTTTCTCTTAAATTTTCTCATATGGAGCCTACAGAAATTCCCTGAATATCCTCAAATGTTCTGTTGAGGAGATACTGTAGGACAATGCCAAACTGCCATTTTCTATCAATGTAGAATGAAGGCAGCATTATGAGGGGATGAACAGAAAGACAATTCACTAACCCATAGCTGGAAGATGAGTGTTCTGCATGCCAAGGCGATTTTCTACCTGGATTTCTGAAGATGTACAATTCTGCCTTTGATACAATAGAAGTCTGTATTTATCTCAACAACTAGTCAGAAATAATGCAATTGTTATACTACTCTATCAGTCAGGGTTACTCAGAAAAACAGAATCAAATGTAAATAAGAGATATGTATGGGATATTATCTATTGATCTATCTACATATAGACATATGTGTTATATATGTGTATACACGTATGCATATGTGTTGTATATGTGTTATATATGTTATATACACAGAGAGAGCTTTTAAGTAATTGCCTTATATGTTTGTGGGGAATGGAAAGTCTACAGATCAGGCAAGCAGGCTGGAAACTCAGGCAGGATTTATATGTTACAGTCTTATAGAGAAAATCTTTCTCAGAGAATCAGCAGTGTTTACTCTTAGGATCTTCAACTTATTGGATGAGACCACACAAATTATCAAAGGCAATCTCCTCGAATTATAGTCAGTTGATTGTAAATGTTAATTACATCTACAGAATACATTCACAGCACCATCTAAGATAATATTTGACCAAACAACTGAGACCTATAGCCTAGCCAAGTTGACATTTAAACTTAACCATTATATCTGCCTGTGTCAGCAAGTGAATTTACCAGTATATGGTTCAACAGATAAATATAAAACTTTCCATTTTATCTTTATATGATGACAATTTTTTAATAATTTAATTAATTTATTTTTTTATACAGGAGGGTGTTATTGGTCATCCATTTTACACACATCAGTCAATCCCAGTCTCCGAATTCATCCCACCACCACCCTACCCCTGCTGCTTTCCCCCTTGGTGTCCATACGTTTGTTCTCTACATCTGTGTCTCTATTTCTGCCCTGAAAAATGGTTCATCTGTACCATTTTTCTAGGTTCCACATATATGTGTTAATATATGACATTTGTTTTTCTCTTTCTGACTTACTTCACTCTGTATGACAGTCTCTAGATTCATCCACGTCTCTACAAATGACCCAATTTCATTCCTTTTTATGGCTGAGTAATATTCCATTGCATATATGTACCACATCTTCTTTATCCATTCATCTGTTGATGGGCATTTAGGTTGCTTCCATGACCTGGTTTTTGTAAATCGTGTTGCAATGAACATTAGGGTGCCTGTGTCTTTTTGAATTATGGTTTTCTCTGGGTATACACCCAGTAGTGGGATTGCTGGGTCATATGGTAATTCTACTTTTAGTTTTTTAAGGAACCTCCATACTGTTCTCCATAGTGGTGGTATCAATTTACATGCTTACCAACAGTGTAAGAGGGTTCCCTTTTCTCCACACCCTCTCCAGCATTTGTTGTTTGTACATTTTCTGATGATGCCCATTCTAACTGGTGTGAGGTGATACCTCATTGTAGTTTTGATTTGCATTTCTCGAATAATTAGTGATGTTGAGCATCTTTTCATGTGCTTCTTGGCCATCTGTATGTCCTCTTTGGAGGAATGTCTGTTTAGGTCTTCTGCCCATTTTTGGATTAGGTTGTTTGTTTTTTTAATATTAAGCTGCATGAGCTGTTTATATATTCCGGAGATTAATCCTTTGTCCGTTGATTCGTTTGCAAATATTTTTTCCCATTCTGAGGGTTGTCTTTTCATCTTGTTTGTAGTTTCCTTTGTTTTGCAAAAGCTTTTAAGTTTCATTAGGTCCCATTTGTTTACTCTTGTTTTTATTTCCATTACTCTAAGAGGTGGATCAAAAAAGATCTTGCTGTGATTTATGTCAAAGAGTGTTCTTCCTATGTTTTCCTCTAAGGGTTTTATAGTGTCCAGTCTTACATTTAGGTCTCTAATCCATTTTGAGTTTATTTTTGTGTATGGTATTAGGGAGTGTTCTAATTTCATTCTTTTACATGTAGCGGTCCAGTTTTCCCAGCACCACTTATTGAAGAGACTGTCTTTTCTCCATTGTATATCCTTGCCTCCTTTGTCATAGATTAGTTGACCATAGGTACGTGGGCTTATCTCCGGGCTTTCTATCCTGTCCCATTGATCTATATTTCTGTTTTTGTGCCAGTACCATATTGTCTTGATTACTATAGCTTTGTAGTATAGTCTGAAGGCAGGGAATCTGATTCCTCAAGCTCCATTTTTTTTCCCTCAAGACTGCTTTGGCTATTCAGGGTCTTTTGTGTCTCCATACAAATTTTAAGATTTTTTGTTCTAGTTTTGTAAAAAATGCCATTGGTAATTTGATAGGGATTGCATTGAATCTGTAGATTGCTTTGGGTAGTATAGTCATTTTCACAATATTGATTCTTCCAATCCAAGAACATGGAATATCTCTCCATTTGTTGGTATCATCTTTAACTTCTTTCAACAGTGTCTTATAGTGTTCTGCATACAGGTCTTTTGTCTCCCTAAGTAGGTTTATTCCTAGGTATTTTATTCTTTTTGCTGCAATGGTATATGTGAGTGTTTTGTTAATTTCTCTTTCAGTTTTTTCATCATTAGTGTATAGGAATGCAAGAGATTTCTGTGCATTAATTTTGTATCCTGCAACTTTACCAAATTCATTGATTAGCTCTCGTAGTTTTCTGGTGTCATGTTTAGGATTCTCTATGTATAGTATCATGTCATCTGCAAACAGTGACAGTTCTACTTCTTCTTTTCCAATTTGAATTCTTTTATTTCTTTTTCGTCTCTGATTGCCATGGCTAGGACTTCCAAAACTATGTTGCATAATAGTGGTGAGAGTGGACATCCTTGTCTTCTTCCTAATCTTAGAGGAAATGCTTTCCTTTTTTCACCACTGAGAATGATGTTTGCTGTGGGTTTGTCGTATATGGCCTTTATTATGTTGAGGTAGGTTCCCTCTATGCCCACTTTCTGGAGAGTTATTATCAGAAATGGGAGTTGAATTTGTCAAAAGCTTTTTCTGCATCTATTGAGAAGATCATATGTTTTTTCTTCTTCAGTTTTTTAATATGATGTATCACATTGATTGATTTGCGTATATCGAAGAATCCTTGCATTCCTGGGATAAATCCCACTTGATCATGGGGTATGATCCTTTTAATGTGTTTTTGGGTACTGTTTGCCAGTATTTTGTTGAGGATTTTTGCATCTATATTCATCAGTGATATTGGTCTGTCATTTTCTTTTCTGTAGTATCTTTGTCTGGTTTTGGTATCAGGGTGATGGTGGCCTCATAGAATGAGTTTAGGAGTGTTCCTTCCTCGGCAAATTTTTGGAAGAGTTTGAGAAGGATGGGTGTTAGCTCTTCTCTAAATGTTTGATAGAATTCACCTGTGAAGCCATCTGGTCCTGGACTTTTGTTTGTTGGAAGATTTTTAATAACAGTTTCAATTTCATTACTTGTGATTGGTAGGTTCATATTTTCTATTTCTTCCTGGTTCAGTCTTGGAAGGTTATACCTTTCTAAGAATTTGTCCATTTCTTACAGGTTGTCCATTTTATAGGCATAGAGCTGCTTGTAATGTCTTATAATCCTTTGTATTTCTGCAGTGTCAGTTGTGATTTCTCCTTTTTTATTTCTAATTTTATTGATTTGAGTCCTCTTCCTCTTTTTCTTGATGAGTCTGGCTAATGGCTTATCAATTTTGTTTATCTTCTCAAAGAACCAGGTTTTAGTTTTATTGATCTTTGCTATTGTTTTCTTTCTTTCTATTTCATTCACTTCTGCTCTGATCTTTATGATTTCTTTCCTTCTGCTAACTTTGGGTTTTATTTATTCTTCTTTCTCTAGTTCCTTTAGTTGTAACGTTACATTGTTTATTTGAGATTTTTCTTGTTTCTTGATGTAGTCTTGTATAGCTATAAACTTCCTTCTTAGAACTGCTTTTGCTGCATAACATAGGTTTTGGATAGTTGTGTTTTCATTGTCATTTGTCTCTAGGTATTTTTTGAGTTCCTCTTTGATTTCTTCAGTTATCTCGTGGTTATTTAGTAATGTATTGTTTATCCTCCATGTGTGCTTTTTACATTTTTTTCCCTGTAATTGATTTTTGATCTCATAGCGTTGTGGTCAGAAAAGATGCTTGATATGATTTCAATTTTCTTAAATTTACTGAGGCTTTATTTGTGACCCAAGATGTGGTCTATCATGGAGAATGTTCTGTGCAACCTTGAGAAGAAAGTGTAATCTGTGGTTTTGGGATGGACTGTCCTATAAATATCAAGTAAATCTATCAGGTCAATTGTATCCTTTAAAGCTTGTGTTTCCTTAATTTTCTGTTTGGATGATCTGTCCATTACTGTAAGTGAGGTGTTAAAGTCCCCTGCTATGACAGTGTTACTGTCGATTTCCTCTTCTAGAGCTGTTAGCAGTTGCCTTATGTATTGAGGTCCTCCTATGTTGGGTGCATATATATTTATAATTGTTATATCTTCTTCTTGGATTGATCCCTTGATCATTATGTAGTGTCCTTCCTTGTCTCTTGTAACATTCTTTGTTTTAAAGTCTATTTTATCTGATATGAGTATTGCTACTCCAGCTTTCTTTTGATTTCCATTTGCATGGAATATCTTTTTCCATCCCCTCAGTTTCAGTCTGAATGTGTCCCTAGGTCTGAAGTGGGTCTCTTGTAGACAACATATATATGGGTCTTGTTTTTGTATCCATTCAGCAAGCGTGTGTCTTTTGGTTGGAGCATTTAATCCATTCACGTTTAAGATAATTATTGATATGTATGTTCCTATGACCATTTTCTTAATTGTTTTGGGTTTGTTTTTGTAGGTCCCTTTCTTCTCTTGTGTTTCCCACTTAGAGAAGTTCCTTTAGCATTTATTGTAGAGCTGGTTTGGTGGTGCTGAATTCTCTTAACTTTTGCTTGTCTGTAAATCTTTTGATATCTCCTTCGAATCTGAATGAGATCCTTGCCGGGTATAGTAATCTTGGTTGTAAGTTCTTCCCTTTCTTCACTTTAAATATATCATGCCACTCCCTTCTGACTTATAGAGTTTCTGCCTAGAAATCAGCTGTTAACCTTATGGGAGTTCCCTTGTAAGATATTTGTCATTTTTCCCTTGCTGCTTGCAATAATTTTTTTGTCTTTAATTTTTGCCAATTTGATTACTATGTGCCTTGGTGTGTTTCTCCTTGGGTTTATCCTGTATGGGACTCACTGCGCTTCCTGGACTTGGGTGGCTATTTCCTTTCCCATTTTAGGGAAGTTTTCAACTATAATCTCTTCCAATATTTTCTCAGGTCCTTTCTCTCTCTCTTCTCCTTCTGGGACCCTTATAATGCGAATGTTGTTGTGTTTAATATTGTCCCAGAAGTCTCTTAGGCTGTCTTCATTTCTTTTCATTCTTTTTTCTTTATTCTGTTCTGCAGCAGTGAATTCCACCTTTCTGTCTTCCAGGTCACTTATCCTTTCTTCTGCCTCAGTTATTCTGTTATTGATTCCTTCTAGAGTATTTTTCATTTCAGTTATTGTGTTGTTCATCTCTGTTTCTTTTTTCTTCAATTCTTCTATATCTTTGTTAAACATTTCTTGCATCTTCTCAGTCTTTGCCTCCATTCCTTTTCCAAGGTCCTGGATCATCTTCACTATCATTATTCTGAATTCTTTTTCTGGAAGGTTACCTCTCTCCACTTCATTTAGCTGTTTTTCTGGGGTTTTATCTTGTTCCTTTGTCTGGTTCATAGCCCTCTGCCTTTTCATCTTGTTTGTCTTTCTGTGAATGTGGGTTTTGTTCCACAGACTGCAGGATTGTAGTTCTTCTTGCTTCTGCTGTCTGCCCTCTGGTGGATGAGGCTATCTAAGAGGCTTGTGCAAGTTTCCTGATGGGAGGGACTGTTGGTGGGTAGAACTGGCTGTTACTTTGGTAGGTAGAGGTCAGTAAAACTTTAATCCACTTGTCTGCTGATGGGTGAGGCTGGGTTCCCTCCCTGTTGGTTGTTTGGCCTGAGGCAACCCCACACTGGAGCCTACCTGGGCTTTTTGATGGGATTAGTGGCCGGCTTTGGGAGGGCTCACACCAAGGAGTACTTCCCAGAACTTCTGCTGCAATTGTCCTTGTCCTCAAGGTGACACACAGCCACCCCCCCACCTCTGCAGGAGACCCTCCAACACTAGCAGGTAGGTCTGGTTCAGTCTCCTATCGAGTCACTGCTCCTACCCCTGGGTCCCAATGAGCACACTACTTTGTGTGTGCCCTCCAAGAGTGGAGTCTCTGTTTCCCCTATGATGACAATTTTTAACCAAATCAGTTCAAAGTCACTTGGAAAAGTGATGACTCTTCAGAATGCTATAGGCAAAATGGTGACATGGAGATTATCTCCTTTGCCCTCCCTCTATAGTAAACTATAGAGAACACTATCTCTATAATTTTTCTCACTTGAACCCTTAATATAAATCTACTTCAGATTGCAGGATCAATTATTTGGTTAAGATGTTTGAAAGAGTCCATGTCTTTCTAAATCTCACCAAGGACTCCATTGTTAGTAATAAGACTTCTACCTTGAGAAGGTTTAATCCACCCAGATTGGGGAACCACTTTAATTTTATCATGGCTTGCAGTGTCTCTACTTACTGCCAGACCTCCTTAATATGAAATACTCAACTAGAGTTTGCCAAAGGCTGTCAACACCAAATGTCATTAAAGCTATCACTAGACACCATCTTAAGATGTGTCAGTGTTAAAGATCAACAACAAGAAATTCAAAAGTGCATAAAGATGGATGGTCATGGTGTAAAAACACTATCTCTGGACAAAAGGGTCCTAGGTACTAAGGGTAGAGGTGTACCTAGGGCTTCATTTCCAAAGAAAGAGCATGGTGACACAAAAGAGGTATCTGACATTTACAAGGGGATGAGAAAAAGTCAGGGTCCTGTAATAAAATCATTCTCAGACTAGGCAGTAAAAATTAAAAATAGAGGTCGAGCCCTATTTAATTTGGACAGAAAGGGTAAGCATGAGATCAGAAATCTGAGTTTAGGAGCCATTGTGTCAAACCAACGACATTTATCCATTTATTCATATTTACTCCTTCATTATTCAGTGCTTATTGAAACAAAGACAGATGGTCTTCACAATGTTAAAACTAATGTAAGAGGGGTGGTATGTAAAAAATAAACTCACTCAAAGTTCTGTGATGCCATGATATGATACCTGCTTATTTAGAAAAGAATTTGTATGAAGTTTATGGTGGTTAGGTTTTTCTGTAACAGGGATTGAGGAGTGAAAGACTGTAGGAAGATTTCAGAGGAATTCTGACAATTCCTCAGGAATAACTCATAATTTGGATGGGAAAATAATTTTCAGAATCCTATCCTCGTTTTTGATCCTTACTTTTTTTCAACAGACAGAAATATCAAATATTTTATTATAGTTCTATATGCTAATCTTTTTTTATTACTATGTCTCTACGATGTGAATTGCCATGCTACCACTGGTATCATGTAAAGAATAACATATATTTTCTTTTACTATGTGTATAATTGTTTTCCACAAATTTTTTTTTTTTTTTTCACATTTTCAAAACAGAAACATAAGGCAAGTATCAACCCACACATTCACTTCCAGAGATATTTTAGCCATTAAGTATCTCCTTTTAGGAAAAAATTTTCTCTCAGCAAAATAAGATAATAAACTGGAGCCATACTTTGAAAGCTGCCTTGGGTATAGGCTTGACTTTTCCACAAATGAAATTCATTATAAGAAACATTAGTCAATAATCAATTATATTTGAAAAGCTAGCCCTCAAGAAGTTTGTATTGTGTCAACCAGAAGAACACCTTGAGATCTAACTCTAATTCAGTTATAGAAAATATAGCAGAGATTTAAATGGGTTGGACTATGTCTGGTATAGAACAGATAGAGGTAGGATATTCTAGGCAGAGGAAGAAAGAAAAGCACAGAAGTATGAAGGTTTCGGGAAACTGTAAAAGCTGTGTGGACACTCAAGATGAATAAAATTATTTTGAAGAGTTATTATATATTGAGATGGGAACATTTTAAAAGGGAATCAGCATACTAAAAGCTGAGGATGGAGTGAGAAATTGGTATAATCTCATACAGAAAACTATTTTCCACTAGATTGTAATTCTTTGAGAGCTAAAAATGGATCAAATTTGTTAACTGCTGTGTCTCCAGTATGCAAACATATATGGCATCCTAAGCACTGTAACCACTAAATTTTTGTTGAATAATTAATGAGTGACTAAATGCTAAGACCTTAAAGGCTGAAAGCTTTTAGGCATTATCCTTAAACAGAGGAATAAACAAAGGCTATATTTTAATCTTCTGCACTTAAAATATTTAAGCAGTAGTGACAGGATCCACATTTATCTCAAAAAGACAATGCTGCTTCCCATTTGAGGAATAGACTATTAAGGAAAAAGACTAGAAGTAAAAAGACCAGTTAGGAGCCAATTAAAACACTATCACTGAAGAAATAAAGCAGGCTTCAAAAGTGCAAGGGTGACGAGAGCATAGGAGGGTGGGAAATAAGATTTATGATTTTTTTTCTGAAAGCAATAGAGCTCCATTTATTAAGTTTTCTTTTTTTTTTAAATTTTTTAATTTAATTTTATTTATTTTTTTATACAGCAGGGTGCTATTAGTCACCCATTTTATATATATTAGTGTATATATGTCAATCCCAGCCTCCCAGTTCATTGCACCACCACCTCACCCCCTGCCACTTTCCCATCTTGGTGTCCATATGTTTGTTCTCTACATCTCTATTTCTATTTCTGCCCTGCAAAACGATTCATCTGTACCATTTCTCTAGGTTCCACATACATGTGTTAATATATGATTTTTGATTTTCTTTTTCTGACTTACTTCACTCTGTATGACAGTCTCTAGATCCACCCACATTTCTACAAATGACCTAATTTCGTTCCTTTTTATGGCTGAGTAATATTCCATTGCATATATGTACCACATCTTCTTTATCCATTCATCTGTTGATGGGCATTTAGGTTGCTTCCATGACCTGGCTATTGTAATTAGTGCTGCAATGAGCATTGGGGTGCATGTGTCTTTTTGAATTAAGGTTTTCTCTGGGTATATGCTCAGTAGTGGGATTCCTGGGTCATATGGTAATTCTACTTTTAGTTTTTTAAGGAAACTCCATACTGTTTTCCATAGTGGTGGTATCAATTTACATTCCCACCAACAGTGCAAGAGGGTTCCCTTTTCTCCACACCCTCTCCAGCATTTGTTGTTTGTACATTTTCTGATGATGCCCATTCTAACTGGTGTGAAGTGATACCTAATTGTAATTTTGATTTGCATTTCTCTAATGATGAGTGATGTTGAACAGGTTTTCATATGCTTCTTGGCCATCTGTATGTCTTCTTTGGAGAAATGTCTATTTAGGTCTTCTGTCCATTTTTGGATTGGGTTGTTTCTTCTTTTAGTATTGAGCTGCATGAGCTGTTTATATATTTTGGAGATTAATCCTTTGTGCGTTGATTTGGTTGCAAATATTTTCTTCCATTCTGAGGGTTGCCTTTTCACCTTGTTTACAGTTTCCTTTCTTGTGCAAAAGCTTTAAAATTTCACTAAGTCCCATTTGTTTATTTTTGTTTTTATTTCCATTACTCTAGGAGGTGGATCAAAAAAGATCTTGCTGTGATTTATGTCAAAGAGTGCTCTTCCTATGTTTTCCTCTAAGAGTTTGATAGTGTTCAGTCTTACAGTTAGGTCTCGAATCCATTTTGAGGTTTTTTTGTGTATGGTGTTAGGGAGTGTTCTAATTTCATTCTTTTACATATAGCTGTCAAGTTTTCCCAGCACCACTTATTGAAGAGACTGTCTTTTCTCCATTGTATATCCTTGCCTCCTTTGTCATAGATTAGTTGACCATAGGTGCGTGGGTTTATCTCTGGGCTTTCTATCCTGTCCCATTGATCTATATTTCTGTTTTTGTGCCAGTACCATATTGTCTTGATTACTGTAGCTTTGTAGTATAGTCTGAAGTCAGGGAGTCTGATTCCTCCAGCTCTGTTTTTTTCCCTCAAGACTGCTTTGGCTATTCGGGGTCTTTTGTGTCTCCATACAAATTTTAAGATATTTTGATCTAGTTTTGTAAAAAATTCCATTGGTAGTTTGATAGGGATTGCATTGAATCTGTAGATTGCTTTGGGTTGTATAGTCATTTTCACAATATTGTTTCTTCTAATCCAAGAACATGGAATATCTCTCCATCTGTTGGTATCATCTTTACTTTCTTTCATCAGTGTCTTATAGTTTTCTGCATACAGGTCTTTTGTCTCCCTAGGTGGGTTTATTCCTAGGTATTTTATTCTTTTTGTTGCATTGGTAAATGGGAGAGTTTCCTTAATTTCTCTTTCAGATTTTTCATCATTAGTGTATAGGAATGCAAGAGATTTCTGTGCATTAATTTTGTATCCTGCAACTTTACCAAATTCATTGATTAGCTCTCCTAGTTTTCTGGTGGCATCTTTAGGATTCTCTATGTATAGTATCATGTCATCTACAAATAGTGACAGTTTTACTTTTTCTTTTCCAATTTGAATTCTTTTATTTCTTTTTTGTATCTGATTGCCATGACTAGGACTTCAGAAACTATGTTGAAAAATAATGGTGAGAGTGGACATCCTTGTCTTGTTCCTGATATTAGAGGAAATGCTTTCAGTTTTTTACCATTGAGAATAATGTCTGCTGTTGGTTTGTCATATATGACCTTCATTATGTTAAGGTAGGTTCCATCTGTTCCCACTTTCTGGAGAGGTTTTATCATAAATGGGTGTTGAATTTTGTCAAAAGCTTTTTCTGCATCTATTGAGATGATCATATGGTTTCTATTCTTCAGTTTGTTAATATGGTGTATCACAGTGATTGATTTGCATATATTGAAGAATCCTTGCATCCCTGGGATAAATCCCACTTGATCATGGTGTATGATCCTTTTAATGTGTTGTTGGATTCTGTTTGCTAGTATTTTGTTGAGGATTTTTGCATCTATATTCATCAGTGATATTGGTCTGTCATTTTCTTTTTTTTAGTATATCTGTCTGGTTTTGATATCAGGGTGATGGTGGCCTTGTAGAATGAGTTTGGGAGACTTCCTTCCTCTGCAATTTTTTGGAAGAGTTTGAGAAGGATGGGTGTTAGCTCTTCTCTAAATGTTTGATATAATTCACCTGTGAAGCCATCTGGTCCTGGACTTTTGTTTGTTGGAAGATTTTTAATCACAGTTTCAATTTCATTACTTTTGTTTGGTCTGTTCATATTTTCTATTTCTTCCTGGTTCAGTCTTGGAAGGTTATACCTTTCTACGAATCTGTCCATTTTTTCCAGGTTGTCCATTTTATAGGCATAGAGTTGCTTGTAGTAATGTCTTATAATCCTTTGTATTTCTGCAGTGTCAGTTGTGATTTCTCCTTTTTCATTTCTAAATTTATTGATTTGAGTCCTCTCCCTCTTTTTCTTGATGAGTCTGGCTAATGGTTTATCTTCTCAAAGAACCAGCTTTTAGTTTTATTGGTCTTTGCTATTCTCTTTCTTTCTATTTCATTTATTTCTGCTCTGATCTTTATGATTTTTTTTCCTTCTACTAACTTTGGGGTTTTATTTGCTCCTCTTTCTCTAGTTCCTTTAGGTGTAAGGTTAGATTGTTTGAGATTTTCCTTGTTCCTTGAGGTAGGTTTGTATTGCTATAAACTTTTCTCTTAGAACTCCTTTTGCTGCATCCCATAAGTTTTGGATCATCGTTTTTCATTGTCATTTGTCTCTAGGTATTTTTTTATTTCCTCTTTGATTTCCTCAGTGATCTCTTGGTTATTTAGTAATGTATTGTTCAGACTCCATGTGTTTGTATTTTTTACGTTTTTTTCCCCTATAATTGATTTCTAATCTCATAGCGTTGTGTTCAGGAAAGATGCTTGATATGATTTCAATTATCTTAAATTTACTGAGGCTTGATTTGTGACCCAAGATGTGATCTATCCTAGAGAACGTGCCATGTGCACTTGAGAAGAAAATGTAATCTGCTGTTTTTGGTTGGGATGTCCTATAAATATCAATTAAATCTATCTTGTCAATTGTGTCATTTAAAGTTTGTGTTTTCTTATTAATTTTCTGTTTGGTTGATCTGTCCATTAGTGTAAGTGAGGTGTTAATGGCCCCCACTATTATTGTGTCACTGTTATTTTTCTTTTTTATAGCTGTTAACAGTTGCCTTATGTATTGAGGTGCTCCTATGTTGGGTGCAAATATATTTATAATTCTTATATCTTCTTGGATTGATCCCTTGATTATTATGTAGTGTCCTTCCTTGTCTCTTGTAACATTCTTTATTTTAAAGTTTATTTTATCTGAGTATTGCTACTCCAGCTTTCTTTTGATTTCCATTTGCATGGAATATCTTTCTCCATCCCCTCATTTTCAGTCTGTATGTGTCCCTAGGTCTGAGGTGGGTCTCCTGTAGACGGCATATATATGGGTCTTGCTTTTGTATCCATTCAGTGAGCCTGTGTCTTTTGGTTGGAGCTTTTAATCCATTGACCTTTAGGATAATTATCAATATGTATGTCCCTATTACCATTTTCTTAACTGTTATGGGTTTGTTTTTGTAGGTCCTTTTCTTCTCTTGTGTTTCCTACTCAGAGAAGTTCCTTTAGCATTTGTTGTAGAGCTGTTATGGTGGTGCTGAATTCTCTTAGCTTTTGCTTCTCTGTAAAGCTTTTGATTTCTCTGTCAAATCTGAATGGGGTCCTTGTTGGGTAGAGTAATCTTGGTTGTAGTTTCTTCCCTTTCATCCCTTTAAACTATCATGCCACTCCCTTCTGGCTTGTAGAGTGTCTGTTGGGAAATCAGCTGTTAACCTTATGGGAGTTCCCTTGTATGTTATTTGTCATTTTTCCCTTGCTGCTTTCAATAATTTTTCTTTGTCTTTAATTTTTGCCAGTTTGATTACTATGTGTCTCGGTGTTTTTCTCCTTGGGTTTATCCTGTATGAGACTCTCCATGCTTCCTGGACTTGGGTGGCTATTTCCTTTCCCATGTTAGGGAATTTTTTGACTATAATCTCTTCAAATATTTTCTCGGGTCCTCTCTCTCTGTCTTCTTCTGGGACCCCTATAATGCGAATGTTGTTGCATTTAATGTTGTCCCAGAGGTCTCTTAGGCTGTCTTCACTTCTTTTCATTCTTTTTTCTTTATTCTGTTCCATGGCAGTGAATTCCACCATTCTGTCTTCCAGGTCACTTATTCATTCTTCTGCCTCAGTTTTTCTGCTATTGATTCCTTCTAGTGTATTTTTCATTTCAGTTATTGTATTGTTCATCTCTATTTGTTTGTTCTTCAATTCTTCTAGGTGTTTGTTCTTTAATTCTTCTAGGTTTTTGTTAAACATATCTTGCATCTTCTACATCTTTGCCTCCACTCTTTTTCTGAGGCTCTGTATCATCTTCAGTATCATTATTCTGAATTCTTTTTCTGGAAGGTTGCCTATCTGCACTTCATTTAGTTGTTTTTCTGGGTTTTTGTCTTGTTCCTTCATATGGTACATAGCCCTCTGCCTTTTCATCTTGTCTATCTTTCCGTGAATGTGGGTTTTGTTCCACAGGCTGCAGGATTGTAGTTCTTCTTGCTCCTGCTGTCTGCCCTCTGGTGGATGAGGCTATCTAAGAGGCTTGTGCAAGTTTCCTGATGGGAGAGACTGTTGGTGGGTAGAGCTTGGTGTTGCTCCGGTGTGCAGAGCTCAGTAAAACTTTAATCCACTTTTCTGCTAATGGGTGGGGCTGGGTTCCCTCCCTCCTGGTTTTTTGTCCTGAGGCGACTCACCACTGGAGCCTACTCCACTCTTTGTTGGAGCTAATGGTGGACTCTGGGAGAGCTCACGCCAAGGAGTACTTCCCAGAACTTCTGCTGCCAGTGTCCTTCTCCTCATGGTGAGCCACAGCCACCCTCTGCCTTGCAGGATACCCTCCAACAGTAACAGGTAGGTCTGCTTCAGTTTCCTATGGGGTCACTGCTCCTTCCCCTGGGTCCCAATGTGCACACTATTTTGTCTGTGCCCTCCAAGTTTGGAGTCTCTGTTTCCCCCAATCCTGTTTAAGTCCTGCAATCAAATCCCGCTAGCCTTCAAAATCTGATTCTCTAGGAATTCCTCCTCCCGCTGCTGGACCCACAGGTTGGGACGCTTGATGTGGGGCTCAGAACCTTAACTCCAGTGGGTGGACTTCTGTGGTATAAGTGTTCTCCAGTTTGTGATTCCCCCATCCAGCAGTTATGGGATTTGATTTTATTGTGATTGCCTCTCTCCTACCGTCTCTTTGTGGCTTCTCCTTTGTCTTTGGATGTGAGGTATCTTTTCTGGTGAGTTCCAGTGCCTTCTTGTTGATGATTGTTCAGCAGTTCTAATTTATGGTGTTTAAGGGTACAAAACTGTAATGAGTAGTGATTAAACCATAGACATCTAATGCATAGTATAATGAATATAGACAACAGTATTGTAATATAATGATGTAATGTGATAAATAATGCTTCAATGGAAACCATATTACAATATATAAAACTTTCAAAGTAACACTCTGTACACCTTAAATTTACAAAATTTAACATGTCAAATATATCAAATATAAAAAAGCACAAGGGTAGAGGATATTAGAATAGAGAAGATTTGTGAATGAATGGAAAGGAGAAATCAATAGGGTTTAGATATAGATGTAGTTGGGGAAAGAGGAAGGTATAGCAGAGGATGGAATGGCCCAGGATGCTCTGCCAAATGGCACTCAGTGAAAAAGAAATTAAAGGGAGGGGAGTGGTTTGTCTTCATCCACCTTCCCCTCATCTGTGTCTGCATATGAAAATCACTTTGGGAAATAGAAAATATCTAAAATTTTATGACTACAATAAACATACATATGTATACATAACATCAATAAATATATTTCTTTTACTCTAATTTATATTAATTTCAATTAATTGCTTTAAAAGAATGCTCTGTTAAGAGAAATATTATGGAACACTGACAGGTATGTCTTACTCTTTTCATACTTTGCACTTAGCAACTTGCCCAGCATGCAACAAATGTTCATAGAGTCTTCATATATGGCTTTGGATATACTCAATCTAAACATGGTCCTGATGCTCTCTTTTTTATTTTTCTAAATATTAAATTATTAAATACCTAATAAGTGCCTGTAAATCTGTGCTCTTTGGCTACATCTTCTCCATCTATCCCTTTATACAATCTTGGCAATAAGGAACTTCTGAGAACTGTCTACATCCATGTTTTGTTATCTAAATATCATTTTATTTGGTCCTCATTTCATTGCTCTAACCCAGATATTTTGTGAATAACCAAAAGGTTAACAATGGTTAAGCATTTGAGCATTGATTTATGACTGCATATTTTCTGATATTTGATTTTTCCACAATTAAAGAAATAGTTCAATATTATGACACTGACTTGTTCTGAACATTTTAGAGGCTGGCATTTTTAAACAGAAGTAGAGCCAGAATTACAACAGGATATCCTAATCCTCATCTTTCTGAATTTACTTAAGAATAATGAACAGTGGAATAATTATATGGCTTTGGAGGTACGAGATTTGATGTTACCTAAAGTGAATTTCAGGTCACATCTTAGTCATCCCTAAGCATGGCCCCAATGGCAGATTTTCTACTGGATCAAAACTGCACAGTTTTCTAGCCCTAAAGGGAAATAAATGATTATTTCTTGAAGATTAATTTAAGAATGTAGATATTCAAGAAAATGAATGAATGAAAATGATGAATTTTAAAATTAAGCATCAGTGCTTTGTAGATTATAGATATAATATATTATATGATACAATAAATTATGTAATGCATTATTAATATTTTCATTATTATATTACATCTGTGTATGACATATAATCTTAGTATTGTTTGTAAGTCTATTTCCAATTCCTCTGTTCATGAGGGAGCATGGGGCATGGGCCTGCGTGTCTGCTTCTCTTTCATTATGTCATTTAGCAAATATATATTAAGTATATATTACGTACCTACTATTTCCCAGATACCCTGTACTCACTGGGACTGTAGTAAATAAAGCACTACACGGTCAAAGTCATCTTAGGGATGATGAGTAGCCAAATATTACATAAATATTTGATTATTTAGCTTTGGGAGAGGGGTCTACTTGTATTTCAACTTGCTCTCAGACTTCTGGATTGTATATTCAACTCATTTTATATGTTACCCTCTAAAATTAATGTTTTTTTTGTGTGTACTTTCTTTTTGAATAAAAAAGAAAAAGTTTGAATTATTATTCTTTACATGAAAGATATGAAATTACAGAAATCACAGATAGATTACTCACTTATTAACCATGATATAAAACCCATCATCTCCATAAATAATAAAACAAGGATGATACCTAGCAATATCCAAGGCATCAGATATATGGCCTGTAGTAGTGTCCTAAATAGTTCTTGAGACTTAAGAAGTTAATTCATCTGTAAAAATAGGAACTCCAATATTTTCCTATTTCCAGTTGCAAGTGTGCTCTAGAGAATTGAGAATCAGCTCTTTCTGTCACGTATACTGGACTCAGAGAAGGAACCAGGCAGGGCAAGTCTGAAACAGGTGACAATGATTCTCTCTGTTTGAACTCTCTTGGTCCTCTAGACCCTGCCAGAAAGTTTTATTTATTAATTTTCGCTTTATTGTGTATAAAAAAATAAACCATCTGTATAGAACATTTGCTAAACACAGAAAAAACAGTAAGGAAAAAGAAACAAATTATCATCAGCAAATCCCTTACCCATTGATAACATGTACATATATAAGTATATGTGTATGTTAGACATACTATAAGGTGACTCACGTGTTATGCTCCATACTATTGAGTGTGGGAAGAATTGTCAACTGCCTTTTAGTCAATGGACTATGGCGAAGATGATAGGATAGTTACTCCCGTGATTACCCCATATAAGAACTGTCTTAGCAGACTAGAGAGAGGCCTTTCTACAGGACTTGTAAACAGCCATGTTGTGAACTGCCTATGAAAAGGGCCACATGGCAGAGAACTGCACAGGACTTTTTGGAGCTGAAGGTCTCAGCTCTATAGCTGTCAGGAAGTGAATTCTGCCAACAAATTGAATGATCTTCAAAGAGGACTCTGGCTCTGCACTGCAGAAAGGAACACAGCCTGACCAACACCTTGACTGTAACACCCTGAGCATGTAACCTGTACATATGCATGTCATATATTATATATTAGCATAATATATGATATATATATATTATTAGCATAATATATGCAAGTGATCACAAACAATAATCTGAACCCACACAAATAAGCAGAGGACTGGTAAAGGCATTTATGTAAATAAATGAGCATAAATCCATATTTCTCTCCTTTCTTTTAACTGATTTTAAAAGTAATTATATAAAACAATATCTATAATATATAAAACCGTAATGAATTTGACAATAACAGCACACAAGAGGCAGGTTGGAGCAAAGCTATATTGAGTAAGCAAATGACACGATATAACTATAACCAATAACAGATAGTAACCAGCATCTGCAGGAATAAATGAAGAGAACTACTGGCTTAATTCTTGGCAAAGAAAGTGTGAGTTTAAAAAGTTTCTGTGGTCTCTACTAAAAGTTATCTGAGATTAAAGCATAATTTAGCAGCTGACACACTACCCAAAGGAAGGGTCTCTCCAGCAGTGAGCACAGTTTGTTAAAGGAAAAGTCCTAGAGTACATTATGGGTCAGTCACAACAAAGAAAATAGGGAGGATAGGACCACCACAACCCCTTCCCTCTCCATACCCCTTCCCCCTACTTCTCCTCTCCCCAAATCCTGCATGCATTCCTATGGCTGAGACCAATATGAAAACTTGTGTTGATGTCAGTTCACTATGTGTACACAGGTGAGTGGATAAAACCTGTCCAAAGCCACTCAAGAACCATTGGCAACATCGACTCTAGGGCAACACTATGTTCCTAAAGTTTTTTTTTGTTTTTTTGTTTTTTTTGCCTAAAAAGTTGTCCAGAACAGTCTGTTTGCAACATTCAGCTGCAGAAGTCTTTTTTCTCCCTTGTTGTGTTGGACTGTGCCACTTAGGTGATGGTCACCCTGGTGATTATCTGTCTATCTCATTCCATTTGCTCTCTGCTGTAAACACTAGAAAGAAGATGAAGACAGAAGAAAGAAATATCTGTTTAGATTATCAGGAGTCCATGAACCCACACATCGTACGTGCCCACCAGGATGCATGTGTGCGATTTAATCCAGGTCTTTCCATGGGCTTCCCGTTGGGGTCCTGGATGATTTGAAGATTAATTAGCTTTCCCCTGTCAAGTCCTCTATTCATCTTTTAAAATTATAATTTCCTAGCACACAGCCCATTCCTTCTACTACCTGTTGGAATGTGTCTTTGTATTTTTATACAGAAAAAAAGTATCTGGATGACCAAGAAAATAATATATTTTATTTATCATCGAGGGTTTTTAAAAAACTGGGGAAAATAAAACACAGTGAGTCATTCAGTTTTCCAGTGTATTATCAAGGAAATTTGTCAATGTAACATACATATCCATTTACCTTCCAGATCCCACATCATATCTCTGTTGCACTTAGAAAATTTAAGACTTGATTTTCAAGAGAGCCTTCAGCCCAAATATCCTTGCTAAAGCGTTAGATCTAGAATTAGCTTTTTGGTAGATTTTCAACTTTCCTGAAGTGTACAATTCCACCATCTTTCTTCTTGACTCTAGAAATAATTAAATATTTAATTTACTTTTCACACATTTATGAGCTGTCTGCCTTTGCCTCACCCTGCCCTGAGTGCAAGTAATGCAGTCTTGAGGCAGAGAAACTGTCAGTTTTAAATCTCTGAGTTCCTCAATGACACAAAAGCATATGGCAGTATTCCCAGGTTGGCAGAATTTAAGTCATATGAATTAATACTTAATGATATGTCTGTACTGTATGAATTCGATGCAAAGCATAATATCATTTTCTCTACCATCAAGGACTTTCTAAAATCTGATTATGAGAGGTCATGCACATTGTTCTACCATCCTGGGAGACAACAGACCTGAGGTGAAGAGGCAGCACTTTGATTACAGAAAATCAGTTCACAGGGATTAAGCCTCCAACAGTATCTAAAGGGTGTGAGGAAGAGGGTCTCATAGAACTTGGCTGGGAAGAGCCACACTGGGTCTCACAGTAACAGCAACTGTGCCTGGGCTCTAACAGGGCACAATTACAAGTGAGAGAAAGAGACATTGGTAAATCCCTTCAAACTGTGTCAATAAGGCAGACATTACCACAAATAAATAACTCAGTAAACATAAGGTAAACAACACTTAAGGCTAGATGTTGCAGAACTGTGAGCATTCTCACAAATGAGATGAATTTCTTGTCTATTTTTGTATTAGGGAGGTAAGGTTGCTTGCTCAAATTACACTTTTTTTGGAAGATAAGAAATTATACATATGAAACTATAAAAGATTGTATTCATTCCTCATGAAGGGCTGTACTTCTCACAATATCTAGTGCATGCACACAAACCACTTGCTTAATGTCAAATGGGTTGAATTAGATAAGGGAAATCAAGACATGATTTAGAGACTGGTGTTGGTCTTACAGGAGTGCTACGTGGCCAAAGTCTGATTTATTAACAGTGTGGTAGAGATCTATGTTATAAAACTCATAAAAGATGAGCCAGGTTGCTTCCATATCTTAGCTATTGTAAATAGTGCCACTGAACATTGGAGTACGTGTATCTTTTCGAATTAGAGTTTTTGTCCTTTCCAGATATATGCCCAAGAGTGGGATTGCTAAATCATCTGGTAACTGTATTTTTAGTTTTTTAAGGACACTTCATACTGTTTCCCATAGTGGCTGCACCAACTTACATCTCCACAAACAGTGTAGCAGGGTTCCCTTTTCTCCACACTCTCTCCAGAGTGTGGAGAAATTATTATTTGTAGACTTTTTGATGATGACTATTCTGACAGGTGTGAGGTGATACCTCATTGCAGTTTGCATTTCTCTAATAATTAGTAATGTTGAGTATCTTTTCATGTGCCTATTGGCCATTCATATGTCTTCTTTGGAGAAATGCCTATTTAGGCTTTGTGCCCATTTCATGCTTTTCTTTTCTTTTTTTTTTTTGTTATTGAGTTGTATGAGCTGTTTGTGTATTTTGGAACTTAAGTTCTTGTCAGTCGCATCATTTGCAAATATTTTCTCCCAGTCTGTAGATCAACAGATGAATGGATAAAGAAGATGTGGTGTATATGCACAATGGAATATTAATCAGCTATAAAAAAGAATGAAATAATGTCATTTGCAGCAACATGGATGGATCTGGGGATTATTATACTAAACGAAGTAAATCAGAGAAAGACAAATATCATATGATATCATTTATATGTGAAATCTAAAAAAATGTTACAAATGAACTTATTTACAAAACAGAAACCAACTCACAGACATAGAAAACAAACTTATGGTTACCAAAGGGGGAGTGGGGCAAGAGGGATAAATTGGGGATAGGGGATTAACAAATGTACACTACCATATATAAAATAGGTGAAAAATGAGGATTTACCATATTAAACTATATTTAATATCTTGTGATAAACTATAATGGAAAAGAATCAAAAAAAAAGAATATAGATATATACATATAAATGTATAACTGAATCACTTTGCTGTACACCTGAAACTACCACAATATTGTAAATTAACTATACTTCAATTAAAAATATAAAATAAAAGATGTCCCAGGATTAATTATTACCAAGCCCAGTGGTATTTGTTTTAAAAGAAATGGAAACTATCTTAACATGTAGTCATAGGAAATTATTTTATTACTCTTTTAATGTTTTGTTCTTTCTAAAGAAAACTCTGGATTTTAATTTTTTAATAATTACTGAATTGGCCCATGGTCAATTGTAGCAAATGAAAACCTATGGAGATATAAAACAAGTAACATGTACTCAAATGTCAGAGATTATAGAAGAAGATTTGGCAGGATACTTGTCAAAGTGGTCTCCTGCATCAGAATCACTTGAGAAATTGTTTAGATTCAGTTTCCTGGTACTTATTTGACGTACCAAATAAGAATATTTGAAATGGTGTTTGTGAATCTACAATTTCAACAAGCACCCTAGGTAATTCACATGTGCCCTAAAGATTGAAGACTATAGTATTGGAATGAAGAGAGTAGAGCCTGGAATTCTGGAGTTATTCCATTTAGTTTATTGACCCCAACCCTCAGATCTCTTAATTAGGATGTTGCTCAATAAAAACTCCCATCATAAAAAATATCATTGAATTTCATTCATTATTTTTTAAAAATTACACAAGATGAAATGTCAACATTGAAGATCAGGTTGAGAAAAACGTGTGAATTTTGTTAAACTTATAAAATTTAAATGATTTCCTTTGCTTCAGTTATCTTAGAACACCTCAGTTTCTCATGAAATTTTAACCTTTAGCAAATTACAAGGTAAAAAAAAAAAAAAAAAGAGACTGAATTTTCTTTAGAATGGACTGGATTTCCAATTAAGATTATGGATTTTTAATCACACTATGTAATTACTCAGCAATATTCATTCAAAATGATGCTCTGGGAATGACAATTTGGGGAATAAAAATTGTTTTGAAAACAAACCTAGAGTCTGATTTTAGGATACACTAGCTTAAAAGCTAATATTGAATAGAAATATTTCAGTCTCATGTAATGACTTGAAAGACATTTTATTTTCCAAGAAAAATGAAATAAAGATCTTCAAAGAATAAATTCTAGAAACATTTGTGGATGGAACCTCGGGGCATGCTGGGAGAGTGCAGAGAAATTTACAGAACTATGTTTTATGTCTTATCTGAATGCTGTAAGGATTATAATAGGCAAAATGTATCTCTCTCTAATTCAATATTTATGTGTTTTGTGTTTTCTTGTGTATTGGAATCATAGGAGATAAATATCAGTACAAGTTTGAAGAAGAATATTGTGGTACATTTTTCTCAGATATACTTTGAAAAAGCTAAGCAATAATTGCATTTTATTCTAGAAGCCTAACACATTTACAAAATTATCTTGGTATTTTGGCAAATTTGATAATCTTATAGCTATGCTTTTATCTTTTGTTATAAATAATGTAGAAAATAATTTTGACATATAATTTTTAAGACCTGATAGGCACTGTCAATTCTTCAGTTAAGTATCAAAATTGCGTATTAATTCCAGTGGGTATAGCTCTGATTCTTAACCTATGGTCTTATCATCCCTAGATTGGCTTATGAATTTCTGAAGCTGTATGAATTTTTTCCCCAATATTTCACTTTTATAAGATTCTTAAAGGATTCTATTATCTTATCACCCTTGCAATTAGCCCACTGCAACCAGTTATTATAGCATGCTACTTGTTATAAGGCAGGATAGTGGTATGAATTTACTGCTCATGTTCTTCTCAACTTGAAGAATTCTACTTTATTCAAATTCTTCCCATCTTTAAAATCTCAGTTAGACTACTCTATTTTTCTTGAGAATTCTTTTCCCAGTTGAGCTAAGTTTGGCCAAAGTGGGTACTCTGTATTCTTAATAATCATTTGAATTATTATCCATTTTGTACAATAAACATATAGATCAGTTTTTGTTGAAATTTCTATCTGATTTTTGATGTTCATTTCTTTTGTTATTTTTTATATTTTGTCCTGCACATCTAGAATATAAGAAACATGAGATTAGAATCTTCATGACAATCAAATAGTAGCTGCTAAATAAATGCTTAATGACTATTTAAAAATATTTGTTGTTTTTTACAATTAAACAGCACATTCATATCTTGTTCTTTCAAAGTGTGACATATTTTGACAAAGATACTGTATAGGCAAGGTGTACCAAGAAAGGCTAGTAATTTTGCAAATCTTTAAATAGACCTTAATTATTTGTTCAATACTTATTTATGAGTCTGAGCACCTACTAGCCCAGTCTATTAACCATAGTACTTTTTAAAACTGAACTCCTGAAGAGGAGTTCTGGTAAAAGATAATGTTTTACCCATCATGTGAAATTTCCAGATATGATTTAGTACCCTTAAGAAACTGGCATTCTAGGCCATCTGATGGCCTGCTTTCTAATTTGGCTTAAAACCTATATGGGTTAAATCAATAAGGGTGAAGTGAGATTAGACTTCAACTAATCTGTCATCCAGAGGGCAGTTCTCGGTTGCCAATATAGTCATTGGTGGCCAATTCCATAGAGAGGTCCTGGAAATCCTTTCAATGAAGAACCCAAGCCATGAAGCAAAGAGCAAGGGCCAAGCAAATTTGGTGATTCTCCAGGAATCAAACACAAACTCAGAGACACAGGTCTCAGAGAGCTCTAATGGGTTTTGTTGAAAACACATTTGCTGTCTGCCAGCTTTTATTGGTCTTGCTCCAGGCACTATAGCATCATAATATAACCCTGTGGCCTTTGATATTTTCAGTATATAATGAACTGTCTTCCAGGTATCAGAGATTTAAAAGACATCTACTTAATTCACTGAAAATCTCAGAACACAAAGTGCATATCTTAACTAATGTTGTTTAATTGTTTAAGAAATATGTTAAGTGCCTATCCATATCAATCACTGTGTGAAGTGCTAGATAAATAAAAAGTAATGCTCAGTTCCTTCTCTTAAGAAGCTTGTAGTTTAGAGGGGTGGCAGATAAATTATACAGAATTACATAGCCGTGTTGTAAGTGCTATGATATAAGCCAATAGAAGGAGAACACATAAGAAGGAAGACAAACCCAGTTATAGGGAGAACACAGTACCCGCGCCCCCCACAAAAAAACTCCCAGTAAATATGACATTATCTAATGAAAGAAATGCCAAGGAATTTGCTCTTTATTAACTTATAATGAACTTAATTTATTGTCTTTTACACTTTAAATCTTTCCTATGAAGGCAAAACCTAGGAAACAAAATAGTAATTGGAGAAGCCTGATTTGGGCTCATTCTGGGATGATTTACAATGCGAAGGAGGATTCTTCTGCATCCTGAGAAGCTCATGTTTCTCTGGAGGAATTTCAGCCTTGGGCACTTAGGGTAGAGTGACAACGAAAAGACCAAAGAGATAGGATGCTGAGCCCTGTTTCTGCATCAGTCAGGGGGTGCTAACTTTCATCTATTTATTATAGTGAAGTCTGATATAAAATTTCAGTGAGGGTAAGTTACGTTGTAGGTGGTAAAAAATAAATTTCAAAGGCTCTGATGAAAATAGCAGAGAAAACTCTTACTGCTATAACTATTTTCTACTTAACATTTCCAGGTCTGAGCTCTTTAGCTTGTATCAAGGTCCTAGATAACTTGGCTTCTACCTGCCCTTTCTGGATTATCTCTCACAATCTTACATTTCACCAATCCATTACCCCAAACACTTGAGAGTTTCTTATATTTCTTTATTTTTCAGGTGTCTGGGTATTATGAATTTTCATATTTTAAAGCTTATCAAATACTTTAAAATAAATTCTGCTTTTGCTGGCCTGCATGGAGAATTAGAGCCTGTTTAGTATTTATATTAATTTACCCACATTTTGTTCTGCTTGTTTTTCACAAAAAAAAGTTAAAATTAATCTGATTCGAGATACAACTGTGACATTTAACATTTTATATGAGCCAGGATATGTATCTTGCAAAGAACTGTCTCCTTTTCTTTTTTGTTTGTTTGTTTTAATTTATTTTACTGAAGTACAGTTGATTTACAATGTTGTGGTAATTTCTCCTGTACAGCAAAGTGATTCAGTTATACATATATATATACATTCCTTTTTAAAAAATTTTTGTTTTCTTTTTGGTCTCACTGCATGGCATGGGGGATCCTAGTTCCCCGACCAGGGATCGAACCCATGGCCCCTGTAGTGGAAGTACAGAGTCCTAACCACTGGACTGCCAGGGAAGTCCCTATGCATTCTTTTTCATATTCTTTTCCATTATAGTTTATCACAGGATATTGATATAGTTCCCTGTGCTATACAGTAGGACCTTATTGTTTAAACCTGAGTATTTTTATGCTAGTTTGTTTTTTTAATTGACATATAACTGACATATAAAATTATATTATTTTCAAGTGTACATGATAATGAATCAATATTCATATATACTGTGAAATAATCACCACAATAAGTCTAGTTAACATCCATCACCACAAATAGTCACAATTTTTTTCTTGTGATAAGAACATTTAAGATATACCCTCAGCAACTTTCTAATACACAATAAGTATTATTAACTATAGTCACCCTGCTGTATTATTACATCTCCAGGACTTATTTATTTTATAACTGGAAGTTTGTACCTTTTGACCCCCTTCACCCTTTTCTTTTTGGTCAAACTTCGTGGCATGTGGAACTTCCCCAACCAGGGATCGAACCTGCATGCCCTGCAATGGAAACATGGAGTCGTAACCACTGGACCACCAGGGAAGCCCCTTTATCTCCCTTTCTACTCACAGAATTTAGAGTTTAGGGTTAGCTTTTGCCTCACCATTTAATACTGAAATACTATTACTAGTGTTTCAAAATTCCTGAGGTAAGCATACAGAGAAACTCGGCATTGAGACTCATGACACTAGTGTAAAGGATGATCATTAATTATTATATTTTGGGTGACTGTACCAGTCAACTAGTGTACAACTTTTGGAGGAGTAGATTTCCAGGAAATAATTTCATTTTTCTGTCTTTCAAAATTATCCTGGTAGAGAATATCACACACAATTTTTATGCAGCGCACTTTAAATGAAAAAGTGCAAAATCTAAAAAGGAATAACATTTCCTTCAAATACAATCTACATCAAAATAAGAGTCAAAATTATTCAGAAAGTTACAACATTTCAAGTGATAAAAATGGGAAATGTTAGCATGTATTCTATCAAAGTTTATGGTATTCTATCAAAGTTTATTGTGATATAATTGGGAAATTAATCAGGGAATGAACATTTCTAGGAAATAAGAGAGCTGAGTGATAATTCTCCCACACAAATTGCAGTCAGGAAGCAATTAAGCAGCATTACTCACAATGCCCATTATATAGAAATAACTCAAATATCTATGACAGACAAATGGATAAAGAAAATGGGGTATATACTTATGATGGAATATTATTCAGCCTTAAAAATTAAGGAAATTCTACCATTTGCAACAATATACATGGGCCTGGATGACATGACGTTAAGTAAAATAACTCAGTTACAGAAGGACAAATACCACGTGATCTCACTCGATGTAGAATCTAAAATAGTCAAACTCATAGAAGCAGAGAATAGAATGGTGTTTTCCAGGGGATGTGGAAAGCGGGAAATTGGTAGTTGTTTGAGACATATAAGCTTACAGTTATACTAGATGAATAAGTTCTAGAGATCTTCTGTACAACCTAGTGTCTATAGTTAACAATATGGTGTTTTGCACTAAAACATTTGTTAAGAGGGTAGATCTCATAATGTGTTCTTACCAAACACACACGCAACAGTAAGAGGACACAAGAAAATCTTTTGGAGGTGATAGGTATGATTATTACCTTGATGATGATGATATCTCAGTGTATGCATATGTTCAAACTCATCAAAATGTATACATTATGTGCAATTTTTTGGCTCTATACCTCAATAAAACAAAAGAAAAAGAAGAAGTAGGACTGAAATGGCAGTGTGTGTTTCTTCACAGATCTGTTTCTCAGTAAAACAACTTGTAACGGTTGAATAGTATCCTCCCCAAATACATGTCAACTCAAAACATTCGAATGTGACCTTCTTTGGGAATAGGGTCCTTGCAGATGTAATCGAGTTCAATATCTTGAGATGAGATCACCTAAATCCAATGATTGGTGTTCTTATTAAGAGAGGTCACTCACACAGGCACAGAGAAGATGGCCATGTGAAGACAGAGGCAGTGGTTAGAGTTATGTTGCCACAAACCAGAAATGCCAAGAGCCACCAGAAGCTGGAAAGAGTAAGGAATGATTGTCCTGCAGAGCCTTCAGAGAGAGCATGGCCCTCCTAACTCCTTGATTTTACACTTCTGGTCTCCAAATCTGTGAGAGAATACATTTCTGTTGTTTTATGCCTCCCAGTTTATAGAAATTTGTTATGGCAACATTTCAAAACTAATAAAAAACCATAACTGGGAAAAAGTATTAAAAAATAAAAATCTCTGTATATTGTACTAAAGGCATAGAAAAAAATAAAGAAACATTTACTCAAGAAAATCCACTAAATATAAATAATAAAATGGAGGTACTGTAGCCCTTGAGTCCATGACCTGCTTCCACCCCCATCCCTAGGTCTTCTTGGCAGAAGCTACATCCTGGGTGATTGTGGCCAAGAGGATGGGGCTTCAAACTTCTCACCAATCAGACAAGAGATGCGGACAAGGTCTGTGATACAGACTGTGGTATATCTAACCACTCCCATGAGATCAACTACCATGTATACACTGTTATCTTCAAAATCTATGTGCACAGCACATGTAAAAATAACCATTCAGCAAAGAGGAAAGTGAGCAAATAAAGAAAAAAGGAAGTAATCTTATTTGAACTAACAGATATTGCAGAAAAGATTGTGAGAGATGAGAAAATTTGAGAGATGAAGTGTCTTGTCTAAAAACTCAACAAGTAAGGAGCATTAGTTGTTGTACTCAGACATAGACTCTGGGAGTATAAACTTTTGTTCTTGAGGTTACTGTCAATTACTTGAATAGCTGGTGTTTCAGGACTTTCCTTACTAGATTAGTTGCACCCTTAAGAAAGAAGTGAGTTTATGTATTTGAAAATATAATCCAACAGTGCTGCAAAATTAATGGTGCACTTTATGTAATCTCACTTTTAAGTGCTTAAGTATCCTAAGCTAATTCCTTCATTATGTGCTAAATCTGAATTGATCTTTAAAGAGATAAACTCTTTTTTCCTGATCTGGAGTTTTATTCTGTAAAGTGCAACATAAAACCATTTCCTCTTATTACTATTGCTTGTCAAAAAGCCAAGTCTAAGACCCAGAGGGACTGAGTGATGAAAAAATTAAACTCTATGGAGGAAAGAAATGGAGTGCACTGGGGAAATTATGACCAACTTTGGCCAGCTGAAAGCAGAAAAAAAGTATTTTGTATACTTAAAGGAGAAAAGGGAAGGAATTCTCAAGAAAGTATAAGGACACAGGTAGAAAGAGAGTAGAAGTAGCTCCAAAGACATTATTATGTTGTAAATTTCTATAAATATATAATTTTTATAGAAAGTTTAATTTATACATACCCTTTATTTAATTGTAATTGACAATGATTTCATATTGCTCTCTTTTTCAAAAAGTAAAGTGTTATTTGTCCAAGCTATTTTTAAAATTCCAGTGTATTCATATTTCTCTCTCCATAATAATGTTACCAAGAAGTATTAAAAAATCCGCTATCTGTAAAAAACATGTACAATGGTAATTATAGGTTTAAAATACTTGGCAGACTTTCCCCATCCTATCTAACAATAGAATATTATGCTGGGTTCTACTATTTGTCAATTTCATTATATATGGCAAACATCTTTATTGACTGTAAAGCAATAATTGTCATGGACTTGAATGAACAAAGACCTTTTACCTTCATTTACCTTACAATTTATTTTATCTATTTGCCTTGCCATTATTTTTGGCAATACCATCAACCGGAACATTTGCTTGCAAGCCATTTCTTTAATTATTTTCAAATGAAAAATCACTAATGCATCACAGCGAGCCATTTCTTGTAAATTTATTAAATGTACTTGGAGTTTTTTAAAGTTTAATTGACGGGCACGTCCTCGTGCTGCGCGCGCCCGGCGTCCCGAGCGTTCTTCCTCGGCTTCCAGAGGTTCCGTGACTAGCAGGGAACGCTGGTGGGAGACCGGCGTACCACGGAGAGAATCCGAAGAGACCTATATGGAAGCCACCTGCTATGTGTAAGCTACCTTACGGAAAGACTCAAATGGCAAAGAATTGATTGAGACTTCCAGCCAACAACCACTGAGGAACTGACCTCCTCAGTCCGCCAGCTTGTGAGGACCTGGCTCCTGCCAACAACAGCCGTGTGGATGAAAGGCTCTTGGTGCTCCAGCCAGGCATCAGGGCTGGGCCTCTGAGGTGGGAGAGCCAACTTCAGGACACTGGTCCACAAGAGACCTCCCAGCTCCACGTAATACCAAATGGC
Source organism: Balaenoptera borealis (assembly GCF_965194805.1). Lineage (NCBI taxonomy): Eukaryota > Metazoa > Chordata > Mammalia > Artiodactyla > Balaenopteridae > Balaenoptera > Balaenoptera borealis. The sequence continues at coordinate 16,383,817 of NC_138871.1, forward strand.
GAAAATCTCTCAGAGATCTCCATCTCAACATCAAGACCCAGCTCCACTCAACGACCAGCAAGCTACAGTGCTGCACACCCTATGCCAAACAACTAGCAAGACAGGAACACAGCCCCATCCATTAGCAGAGAGGCTGCCTAAAATCATAATAAGGCCACAGACACCCCAAAACACACCACCAGACGTGGACGTGCCCACCAGAAAGACAAGATCCAACCTCATCCACCAGAACACAGGCACTAGTCCCCTCCACCAGGAAGCCTACACAACCCACTGAACCAACCTTAGCCACTGGGGACAGATACCAAAAACAACAGGAACTACGCACCTGCAGCCTGTGAAAAGGAGACCTTAAAGTTTAATTAATGAATTGTGTTTCCACCTCAAATACAAACTAGGAAAATATTATCTGAGGTTGACTATAATTAATAAAATCCACAAGAAGAGAGAGTATTACTTATTCATTGATGGGCCTGCCTCTGGCATCTACAAAATTCTTATTACATATGTGTTGAATAAATAAGCTCTAATGATAATTCCCACAATGGAAGTTAGGATAATCTGAATCATTGTTCAAATTGTCACAGTGCTACAGAGAAACGAACACTGTAAAATTTGTTTGGTTGATAAAAGGAGAATCAGAGGAAATGTAGGAAAAATATAGAAAAAATCAGAAAAAACTGCAGCTTAGCAGTCCCTTCAAATACAAAATTCAAATTTAGCAAAATCTTTACATTTTTATCCTTTATATAAATAAAATTCTTTAAAGAATATCCTACAGAATACTAAAGAATGTTTAGTAATTCTCCACAGCAGGAGGGTGGGTGAGTGAGAATATATATCTTCTTAGTCAAAATATTTTGTGACGTATGCCCATTATCCTTTGGATATTTTTAATGCATGTTAATGTATATAATTGTAGTCGATTTAAAATGTCTTTAATAAATAAAGTTATTAAGTATAATATAGTTCCATATTGCTCATGGTTTCTTTTTTTTTCAAAATTAGAATCTTTTTGGAAATAGAATACTTGGGAACAGAGAAAGATGTAAAGATCCCTAGATGTGAAAAAACACAAATAACATTTACATTGACTTTGAAAGAGGGATAACATTTTCCAGGCAGACATGATCAGTAGAATGTTAGACAATCTTGTTTTAAAAAAGCCCACACATAGGCATAGAGCCATGACAGATGTTGAAAGCCTGTAGTATTAACAAAGTGGGAATGTGTTGGTTTAGCAAACTTAGAGGAAAGGGATGGCTCAATTAAGAGTGGAGAGATAGGTAGGGCCAAGATTTTGAAATGTACTGTCTGCTACTTTGAGGAATTAAGGCTAATTTGTAGACATATAGAAGATGGAAATAGTTATATATGTAGGGTCAACATATTTGGTTTAGTGAAAATAATTAGTAGCAGTACTAAGGGAATAAATGTGAAGATGTTCAGTAAATAGTTGAAAATGTTGGCTTGAATCTCAGGAGTGAGTATTATCCTATGATCAATTTTAATTGAAGGCTTTGTAGTGGATACCTTTTGGTTTATATCCTGAATAAGACAAGAACTAAGATTAGAACCCTAGGTTACAAACATTTAATGAGAAGCTAGAAAAAAAAAAAAAAAAGAGAGAGATAGAAGAAGAAAATCATATGGAGTGGTGAAGAAAAATTACAAAAAATAAACAATATGACTATGATCAAGAATGGAAAAGAAATAAAAATTTATCACATGTAGGCAAGCAGGGAATCCCTGGCAACTGTATTAAGAAGCATATCAAAGCACTCAGAAGGTAGAAAATATAGAAGTAATCAGGAAAAAACTAAATGTTTTTTGTTTAATAAATGCTTGAAGTATAGTATAAACAGGTAGCTTTATAAATCACTGCAACATAAAAACTGCTCTGAAACCATTACTCAGATCAAGAAATAGAATCACCAGAATCTGAAATGTCCCTCTTCCCAGTCAGTATCCCCACCCTGCCCTCAAAAAGTAAGTGCAATGAGACATCCAACATCTAGCGTATTTTTGAACTTTATTTAAATAGAATCATATAGTATACATTCTTTTTTGTCTTCTTTCAGTCAATATTTTGTAACCAATCTATTATCCTTATTGTTTCATGTAGTTATTTTCACTAACTTATTGTTTTCTAGTATTCTAATGTATATATATATATATATATATATATATATATATATATATACACATATACATATACATATATATATATATACTACAGATTATTCATGCATTATATTTTTGTGGTAATTTGCATTGTTTTCTCTTTGGGCTATTATGGATAATTTTGCTGCAACTATTTTTGTACAAGTCTTTTGGTACACATATGTTTGCTGTGTGTTCAAGTATATACTTAGCAGTAGAATTGGTAGAACAGAAGGAATGCATACATTATGCTTTAGTATCCACTGCAAAAAAAGTTACCAAAATCATACCAATTTACATGCCTACTAGCAATGTATGAAAATTCCTCTTGCTGTACATTTTTGTCAAAGTTTGGTATTGTCAGCCTGTATTGTCAGTTGACAATACACACGTTTTGTTTCTGGGTGCTGTGTTTTGTGGCAATGATCTGTATGTCTGTCTTTATGCAAGCATCATATTGTTTTGGTTACTGCGGCTTTGTAATGTATTTTGAAAGCAGGAAGTTTGATGTCTCCAGTATATTTCATGTTAAGTGTTCCTAGTAATATAAAATAAAATAAGAATAAGAATAAGAGTAAATAAACACAATAAGATGAATTAACCAAAAACAAAAAAATAGAGAGGACAGATTTTTTTTTATTCACGGGAAGACTTTGGGAGGATTGATAGATCAGAAGGAAAAGTTTATAATAGAATTGACAAGTTGTAATGTTAAAAAAAAAAATGTAGTTTGTAAGGCACAGGCATGGCTAACTAGGAAATGTAGCTGAGAGAGAGGTTGGATAGGATGAGGCCCTCAAAGTGAAGACTCAAAATAAACGAAAGCCAATTTAAGGACATAGAAAAGTGGCAAACGTTAGCAAAGTGAGGTTAAAAATTGAAGAGCAGAATTTATGAATTTCCTTAACAGAAGATTTCTAATATTATTTGTTCTACTGAAGACAAAGTCCAGAGAATAGACGTGAGCGTATAACTCAAGGGGCGTAATTTTTATTTTATTGGTGTTTCTTTCTCTTAGGGAAAGAACAGTTAATATAGCAATCTCTTACTTTGAGCCTTTTCAATATATAAAATATGATTAACAAAAATAAGATAAAAAACAAAGATATAAGTAGGGCACAATCTTGTAGATACTACATTCTGCTTTCTTTTTTCTTATGCACCTTAATTTATTCCCAAATAACGACATTTGAATAAATTGTATGACTGATTAGCAAGTTAAGATATTTAGCTAAAGAAGCAGGTACTAATGAAAACCTGGGACTTTTAAGTAAAATTTTGAGTACAAGTTTTAGAATGAGCAAATGCAGAATAAGAAGAATAATTTTAAACATAATAATGATTCTCATGTTAATAAGAATGATTGGAGAACATTATGGCCAGGCCTCTCATCATCATAAGTGTAAGTAATTTAAAATAATTATTATTTATTTGCTCTCCCATGTTAATTATTCATTGGGTTACTTTTCTAATTAAAAAGGCAAACAACTTTAAAAAAAAAACTGGTCTTTTGCTTTTTTTTTTCTCTTGGCTAATCAAAAGGGAGATATTCTGAATAGGGTTACGGATTGGAATTATTAGCTTATAAAAGATCCAGATTGTCAGAAACAGCATAAACAGACATAAATATGAATCTGGATAGACTTACCCCATCTGTATCACAGTTGAGATGGCTCAAATTTGTAATATTGATTTACATACTGAAATTTAAAATTTTTCTAGCACCTTTTCTGAGTCCATACATTAATTTAATGAATATACACCCATAACATCTTTTGTCAACAGAAATTTTAAACAGAGGTAGAAACAACAATGAAAACTCGAAAATTTATATCAGAAGTCAATATATTTCTATGAACACTTACAAAATATTTACTATTTTACTAGAGCCTTGACCACTGGCCCCATAAAATTAGCAAGAAAAAGGAGATTCAATTCTACACAGAAAGAAGAATCAACCAAATCTACTTATGTTCAAGCAGTGAGAAAACCTGTATTCCTAAAACAAGAATATATTGCATTCTGAGCATCTATAGGTTTTCTTGAATATTTTTATAATATTTTGATTAAGCCCACATGGAAATATATAGCATATGTATTCCAAATTTATAGTAGGATGAAAAATGGCAACAGAATGAATTAAACTGAGAACAACAACAACAAAAAAAACTATTAAAATAGTCCTCCAAATTCTTAAATGGTTTATTCACCAATATTTATTATTAATCACTATTTATTTATTTATTTATTTATTTATTTATTTATTTATTTATGGCTGTGTTGGGTCTTCGTTTCTGTGCGAGGGCTTTCTCTAGTTGCGGCAAGTGGGGGCCACTCTTCATCGCGGTGCACGGGCCTCTCACTGTCGCAGGCTCTCTTGTTGTGGAGCACAGGCTCCAGACGCACAGGCTCAGTAATTGTGGCTCACGGGCCTAATTGCTCCACGGCATGTGAGATCTTCCCAGACCAGGGCTCGAACCCGTGTCCCCTGCATTGGCAGGCAGATTCTCAACCACTGTGCCACCAGGGAAGCCCCTATTAATCACTATTAATCACATGTTTCTTCAACTGTATGTGGACATAATTTTGAGAAGGAAAATTACCTCTGTATTTAATAAAAAAATTGTATAAGCTTTCTTGGTTTACAGATAAGCAAAATTTTTCAGTCTTAAGAAAACTGATTTCAGCAATGCCTTTGCCAACATATTCTATAGTATCTTTTCAGAGAAATTGAAGAAATGTGATCTGATTGGTTTTGCTGGAAGTTGGATTATAACTGGTTAAACCATTGTATCTATGGAGGTCCTGGTGACTCAGTGGTAAAGGATGAATACCTGACTTAACCTGATATCTCAGTGGCTGTATCCAACTCATTTGGGTATGAAAACCTGAAGATCCAAGGAGAGGCTGGATCTCCTAGTAATAGAAATCAAGTAGATCTTGTTTTTTTGAATTTGAGCTTTGAAAAACCTCACTCTTTTCTCAAGAACTTTCTCCATTAGAGAATAGTTCACCATAAGCCCAGTTCAGATCCACAGGGAGTAGTTTGTGGCACACTTTGAGATCTTCAGTGTGTTCCTGACTCAGTTGCAGATCTCACCCCATTCCTAGTCCCATGATGATGTAGAATAACTATGCTCTGTGCCCTAAATTTTAAAAATGCCATGCACTGATTTACAATATTTTATGTATTTTTATAATTATAAAGCACCTTTAAAATAAAATCAGATATGTGAGAGATGGAGATGAAAGGAGAAAGAGGGGAAGAGAAAGGGAAGAAAGGAAAAGAATAAGGTAGATGGAAGGAGAAAGTGGTGGGTAAGGAAGGACTAAGCTAATGAACAAAGGAACCAATGGATGAGCAAACATGGCTTGAACCCATAAATGTTTGTTGGCTTAAAGGAAAGGAGGAAGAAATTAATGTGGGAGAAAGAGAAACAAAACTAACATTCATTGACTCTTTAGTATGTAATAGTCACTGTACTAAGCAATTTCACTTATTGTATATGAAATTCAATCTCTACATCTTCCTTGCGAGATAACTATTTTTCATGTAATAAAACTGAGATTCTCTACCTGGTCTGTCAGAATCTGAACCTCAGGATCTTTATACTGAAAATCTCAAAGCAAGAAATGAACTGTCCCCACTGAAAAACTACACAGCAAGCTTTTCTAATCCTTAAACTTTTCCACCACACTAACTATATATGAAGACATATGCTTGGCAATTACGAGGCTGACATTTTCTCTTTACCATTTTTATTGCCCTTATGTCATTGCTCAGTTATAATTTCCATAACATCGGTCAAAAATGCAAAGAATCTATGTGGTGTCTTAAATGTGTAATTTCACATACCTAATCAATATTCCAGCCATGCTAATATTTAATAGTGAGGCAGAGAAGACAACAATATTGATACACATCCTTCCCTCCTAGACAGATTTTCTGTCTAAATTTGTATGTCCAATAAAGCTGAAAGGAAGAAAGGGAGAAATTACACATTTGGTGATCAGGAAAATAATAAAAATCAAGTCTCTCCTCTGAGAGAGAGCCAGATCCAACTCCTATAAATCTGTCTCTGAGAAGAACACTAATGCCCCCTGCTGCACTATTACTGGACAGAATTCGGATTAGTTCCTAGAAAATTTTGAGGAAAAACAAAATGGTTGATAATTTTGTTGTTTAAAAAACATCCGAAAATAAACCAAATTTATAAGATGTAGAGAATTCAATTTTATATCATTAAAACACTGATATGTTTCATGATGGAAAACTTATCAATGGATCACACACACAGAAATATCACTATATCCAGTTTATAATTTTTGCAAATGCTAATGAGAAATAAAGAATTGAAATGTATTTAAGTCATAAAAAGTGATTTTAAAAGGGGAGGGGGAAGGTGTTGACTTAAGTAACTTCAAAAATGAGTGTAATCTATAAGACTAAAGGGAAAAGGAATTGCACATAAGCACTGTACTTCAGGTGATAAAGTTGTTTTCCACAGAGGCACAGGTTCACAATTCTGATACTGTTACACATGTATACTAGGATTGAACAATTAAGTAAAGAGAGCCAGAAGTCTCACTCTTGGAATGGAAATTTACAGATAAACAAGTGGAGGAGGCTAGAATGATCCATGTGGTAATGAATTAGAGTTGGAGATGCCAGAATGAACTCATGTTTAGCTTAATATGGACATAGATAATTATATATATATCTATATATAGATTTTTGTGTGTACGTGAGTAGTATACAAACATATATTTCCTTGCTCTGTCAACTGAAGGGGCTAAAAATGACACTCTGTTAACTATGAGCACATTTATTCATATCTTGATTTCTAATAACATTCTCCAATAAAAAGAATCAGAGATACCCATAATGATGGCTGATTCCATAGACAAGATGAAAAGATGAGGCTGAAAAATCTTATAGTGCCAGAAATAAAGTGCTCAAAAAACCCCACAAAAACCCAAAACCCCACAAAAATCCCCACCATATTGAAGATGGTATGTCAAAGGGACACTAGAGCCAATTGAAAGAGTTCCCAATGGACAAAGATGGAACCGCTCGATCAAAATAATTTAAAAATCAAGTTGTATTGGATTATAATACAAATTAATCTAAATACCTATGAAGCCATTAATTTTTAATAAATTAATAGATGCAGAGGAGCAAACAAATCTCCCATGCCGAAGAATTCTGAATAATTTATGTAGATACTCTGCCCTCAAGAAGAGGGAGTATGATTCCCATTCCTTAAGTGTGAGTACTTCCAGAGAGTATGGTATGAAAAGGGAGAAAGAGAGTAACTTTACAGAGGAGAAACCGGACACAGACTACTTTAGCCAGGTAATCAAGGCACTCCCAGACCATGGCTCAGAGGAGCTAGAGCTGGTTCACAGGCTACTGCTGGGTCCACAGCTGGTACCCAAGGTCTGTCTGCCTATTACCCAGTGAACAGGTGGGCAAGACTCCTCCCAGGTATATGATGTATGGTGCTGGATCCCACAACCCCAAGAGAGGTGCTTTTGTTTGTGGATGGATGCTGAATTTCTGTTGTTGAAAGGAGAGACAACACAAGGAGCATTTTATGCTGCCAGGATGCTGATGTCACTCTGAAGGCAAAACTGGTTTTCAAACTGTGATCTGGTGGCATCAAGATTAATAGACCTACTTAGGATTAGCCATAAGTATGAGAAATATTAAGGGAAAAATATCTGTACCATCCACCCTAGTACTTAAAGTAACATTTTTATTTGTTTACCATACCAAATAAGGTTTAAATATATATATATATACATATATTATGTATATAATAAATATATAAATATGAAAAATATGTTAGCCACAGAGGTAAAAAGGAGGCAGGGAGAGGAAAGAGACAGAGACAGAGAGCAAGGGAAAGAGAGAGAGAGACTGAAAATTCAGTTGGTAGCAAGGGGAGGGAGTATCAACAAAGCTTTTTGCAGCACAATTGCCATATTTCTGTACACTTCACTGCATTTCAGTGGAAGCAACTCTTCTTGGTTTGAGAAAACTTGACCTTATATATCTTTTTCAGCCAATTTCAGCAAATTGCTTGCTATGTGATATAAGATGAGCTTCTCCAATAGTACTCTGCGAAGTAGTCCCTCAGGCAGTTTGGAGTTGAATATACTGAAGAAAATGTATGTCCTTACCTTACACATCCATGGGAAATGCGAGGGTATTAAGGTCTCTGAGAAGCCTTTCCAGAAAGAAAGTTTTAAAACTTTCTTTGTACTAGCATTTCTCAAACTTACTTTATCATTGGTACTTTTTTTGTTTTTGTTTTTGTTTTAATTTTTTTTTATTTATTTATTTTTGCCTGTGTTGGGTCTTCGTTTCTGTGCGAGGACTTTCTCTAGTTGCGGCGAGCGGGGGTGGGGGGGCACTCTTCATCGCGGTGCGCGGGCCTCTCACTATCACGGCCTCTCTTGTTGTGGAGCACAGGCTCCAGACGCGCAGGCTCAGTAGTTGTGGCTCACGGGCCCAGTTGCTCCGCGGCATGTGGGACCTTCCCAGACCAGGGCTCGAACCCATGTCCCCTGCATTGGCAGGCAGATTCTCAACCACTGCGCCAGCAGGGAAGCCCGGTACTTAATTTTTTTAGTATGAATAACTTTTAACCTGAATATCATGCTTTCATAAACTCAATATTAGATCAGCAATCTCTCTGAGCCTATAGCACAGAGATAAAATAACCATATTCCTGTCCACATGCAGTGACAGTTTGATAATATAATAGGAGGGTTCATTATAAATTATAATATTTATGTAAATAAAATTACTGTTATATTCATGAATAATTATTTTTAAAATATTTCATTTCCTATTCTTTCTTTGTGGAGGCAGAATAGTGAGTTGGCAGAGGGTTCAGCCTTTGTTTTAAAGATGAGTAAATAGTCTTAAAATAATTAAATGCCTTACCTAAGACCTCACAGCAGCAGCTAGCTGAATTGAAATGATAAGTCAGATCTCCTGACACTTGGAACAGAATACTATTTATTTTCCTACTCTGCCTCCATATGGTCACATGTCAAACAATTCATGCATAGAGCTGCTGGGGTGAGAGCTCTGGAAGCATTGTAAGACTAACTCTGTAAAATATTGAATAGGAGAAAATTAGGAGAGAATAGTAATTTAAAATTCAATTTTGATATCCATACATAGTATATTATACTTAGAGATGAATGCAACATATTTAAAACATTTTTAATCCCAAGTAGTTTAAAAGAAAAGCATATGTTCTTGAATGAATGAACCACAGTCATTTGAAAATTTGTACCACTTCATACGGTCAGGGAAAAAAGTCTGTATTAATGAGATGTTTCTAGAGGTGCCTAGACTACAACACTGATGTTTACTTTTTGGCACTGATCTCCAATTATTAATATATAATTCAAAAATGTGTTTTACCTGTCCCCCATTCGTTATATTTTATCTTTTTTTAAAATTCTATCTTTCCTTCAACCTTCTTATTTTATTTCTTTTGTTGTTCATGGTCACCTCTGTTGAAGCAAGTTCCCGGTGAAAAGAAAGAGAGTTTGGCTAAAAGGGAAATGGCACTGGCAAATGATTCTGCTCTAGTCCTGAATGTGTTTGCAAAGTGATCATTTCAAAGTGACATTGTTAGGTAGTCAGACATTAGCAACAAGGAGGCGACAGTGGCGAAAAGACAAGTGGGAGTAGCCGAGTTACACCCCAACCATCTGGGCACTCCCCCCGACACCACCCAGAACGGGCGAAACTATGGTCGTGTGGTGGACAAACTTATCCTGGCAAAGAAAGGGCCAGAAACGCGAGGGACAGGCATCTAACCTATAGTAAAACCAAACTCATTATACTATCCTTATAATAAAATCTACATGTGGTCTTGCACCCTACCCCCGCCCCGTGAGCTTTTCTTACGAACCAAGGGTGAGAGCATGTGCAATAGCGAACTTGTTACATAGCTCAGGACTGTCAATTAAATAATGAACCCCTGTCACTCAACCAGCCTCCCCGCAAAATGCTCCTTAAAAATGCCCTTAAGCCTCTACAGGAATGCTGCTTTCAGTTTTCAGAAACAGCCCACTCTCCCTCTCTGAGAGTGTACCTATGCTTAAATAAACTTCGCTTTGCTCTTACGCCTGAAGTGGTAGTCTGCAATTCTTTGCTTGCTCTCCTGAGGACCGAGACTGCTGGTTCGCGTCTTCCATTGACCTCCTCGGTTGAAGCTATTTTGACACAAGGCGCTCCAACCCGGTAACACCGCGAGAGACATTTAAGGTACAGACACAAGCAGATGAAAAAGAGGTCGCTTTGGGGAGGCTAAAAAATGTTGGTATTTTTGAAGATCAAACAGTATTTTCATGGATTTCTCTCAAACTCAGACACTATTTCTGAGATAGAGAAACTAGTCAAAGAAGCTCAAGGGCCAAAATCAAGGCTTAAAATTTAAAAAAAAAAATATTTATTTTCATTACTGTTAGCTGTGTATCCAGGTATTTTAATGTTTAATCATTAAGAAAATAATGATTAAAATCAGGATTGCTGTAGAAAATTTTCCTAATTGTGTGAACACCACTGCGGCTTGATTAACAACTTTAGTCTGTGGGTCTAAGAACTGAACTGAAAGATGCGTCTGTACTTAACACATCAGAAGTGAATTAAAACAAAAACAAAAACAAAACAAGTCCAAAAACCAAAACTCATGGCTTAACCTTAAGCAGAATTTCTATTGTAGCCTCACTGAGTACAAAATGGAGGCGTCCTTTCTACAGGGACTTGAAAACTTCTCTATACCAGAAAGTCATTTCCATAAGAGGTACTTCATTGGTGTAAATATTTATCCCTTTCTCCTCTGCCTCCACATCTTCTCCCCTCTATGGAGAACCCTCCGGCAGCTTCCTACACAGACTCATGTAACAGGTTTCCTGGTGATGGGGAGCCCAGCTGGTATAAAACACCAGCCCCTGCACATTTAAAGTGTATTTGCATTTAATTTCAGCTTTTAAACAGTGAAGTTGGGGATTTAGTCAGTAACTTACTGGTCTGGGGATCTCATCTAAGTTTCTAGAGAGCAGTAATGACTATAATGATAATCTTAATAGCCACTGTAGTGCCTTACATAGTGAGTAATCGGCACTTTAATGAAGATTATAAGCCAGTATGAGTTTTTGAAGTATTTATTGATATGTAGCTTATTTGGCTTAAGTCTGGGATATTTCTATTCAGTAAAGGCAAGTGATGCTGAGCAACGGTTAATCCCAGGAGGAAAAACCTGAAAAGATGAAACAACTGATTTATCTGTTCCCTGAAAGTCCCTGGGGACACCTTCTGTTCAAGATTATACAAATGGACCTTGTTTGGATTCCTATGCAATTTTCTCTTTCACTTACTGACAACTTGCTTAATTTCCTGATTTGCTTCACAACCTGTTGCAAGCATCTTGAATCACCTCTTATTACCTTTTCTATCCCCATACTCACTTCCACTGATTCTTTCTATTTGTCCATTTGAGAAACTCAGGGACTTCTCTCTGCTATCTTATTCTGCAGTGGATGAACATATGCCATTAACATTCTTCTAGAAAGGATCATAAAGTCCTGTACTAAATACCAGTGCCCGGTTGTAGTATCAGACTCCTTTCTGAAAGAGTTCAGATTATAGTCCAAACATCTCTGAGTAGTGGGTTGAAGTTTAGTATCATTTCAACAGCTTCCAATATGTAAATATGACTTGCCATTCTGAAGATCTTTTAAGAAAGCCAACTCAGTAGGAAAGTTCTCTCTGAAAGCTTTTCATGGATATGCGTATTTTTAAGATCAAGGATTAAAAATAATTCTACATTCCATGTCTATAAAGTGTTTAATCACAACAAAGCTGCCTAAAACACCCATTCATTTATCAAGACCTTGTTGCTATGTCCATTGTTAGGGGAGAAGCTGATAACTCATTTACATCTCTGGTTCAAAGGGGAAGTGTGCCTTTTGCAGGGTTTCTCACAACAAAATCCATGCTCTGCAGATTCCCAAGCTCTGTCATAGGTCCCTGAATCTGAATATAAGGGAGTCACGGTTGAGAAACAACATTTTGAACAATTACTCAGAGATGTTTCAGTGTGGTATAAAATTTTGGGGCTACTGATAAATGCATGGTCCTGAGAACAAAATACTTTCTTGATTTTATTTCAATAAATGGTATGCATTGATTAATTTAAGCAGCAGTTTTAACATTTGTTTAATATGTTAAACTACATGAATATTGATCTGCTTCAAATTATTGTCACTCTCTGATACAAAGTAAGCTTGGTGATGTGGGCAGAAACAAGAAGTTCTTTCATTTCTTCTTTCTGTCTGCCCTGGGCTTCAGTCCATTGGGCATTTCTAGCATATGGAAAGCAGAAAAATTGCCCCTCTGTTGGTTGGTATCAGCTTTTGAGACAGCTAAAGTCCTGTCTCCTGGTCAGTACCCTTCCCCTCTTGGTACCTCTTTTTCTGTATCCATCTAGTCTCTCTGAAACAATCACTGCAGAACTTAGAGAGGAGATGGGTGAAGTAACTGTGGGAGGGTTAGGCTACCACAGAGAGTGACCACAGGCAGAACTCATGAACACTTGAGACCTAATAGCAGTGCCAGTGGACTGTATCTTTCATCATACTCGATTCCGGTATTCCAGAGCTTCACATGCTGGACGTCCAGTTAGAAATTGTGCCCATCAATCCACTGATGCAGTAAAAGAAGCTTTCTAAGAATGAGGATACTCAGTGCTGACATGTATTCAAATGAAATGTCTCTTCCAGTTCATTTGTATATACAATTCTAAAATGGCACAGATCCAATCACCCTTATCTTAAAAGCCTCAGGGCAAATGATTCTTGAAATTCAATTTTTTCAGAGGTTAGGAAGTCAAGATAATTTGCAGCATCCAAAACAAATATTTTATTATTTCTGCAGCAAAATCTATGGATATTTCATATACTAGAACAAATCAAGTGTATAATTAGCCTCTGAGAAAGTGGAAAAAAAGAAGCATCTCACATCCAGAAGCTGTGTGGCATTCATAGCTAGACCACGCTCTTCTCCTATTATCCTACCTAAGCAACTTCACAGAACACCAACCTCAGACAAGGTTACTCTGATTCTGTGATAAAGTGCAGAAAACATGGCCACTTCTTAATTTTGTCTAAGCACAAATAAAAACATTGCCAAACATTCACTTTCTGGGGTAAAATGAGTGAGTGCTACTTCTTTACCAATTGTGTTTTGGTAAAGCTTCATTCTCACTGTAGCCTGCCCTTCCTATAGATAAAATTTATTGAGATACCCAATCAAAGAATTGCCCCAGTCTTCTGATAGCATCCAATATAGAGCTCGCCCCACTTCCTTAGACTCTCTTCAACATCACCCATGCAAAGCCCAAGACCAGTAAGTAGTTATTTCTAATATCTGCTTACTGAGATAACCCAGGGTGCTTCATGGTGTGTGTTCTGTACTGAGTAATAAACACAATTTGCTCAACTTCAGGTGTGTTCCTAACAGTTTTCAATGGAAGGCCTTGGCACCTCATATTGTGTCAGTTCAGGTCATCTTTTGATACTAAATGAGTTCAAGTAAATCAGGTTTTGTCATTAAATGAGTTATGAAAGAGACTTTTAAGTTTAAAGATATTTAGGCTTTTAGAATTCCAGATAAGGCCTTGCACACACCTGATAGTATATTTGGAAACAATTTGACAATATGTGTCTAGAGCTTTAAAAATGTGCACATGTGGATCCATAGTATCTTAAGGGAAAATGTCAAATTTTTTTTATCGGAGTAGAGTTGCTTTACAATATTGTGTTAGTTTCTACTGTACAGCAAAGTGAATCATCTATATGTATACATATATCCCCTCTTTTTTGGATTTCCTTCTCATTTAGGTCACCACAGAGCACTGAGTAGAGTTCCCTGTGCTATACAGTAGGTTCTCCTTAGTTATTTACTTTATACATAGTATCAATAGTGTATATATGTCAATCCCAATCTCCCAATTCATCTCACCCCCCATTTCCCCCTTGGTGTCCACACGTTTGTTCTTTACGTCTGTGTCTCTATTTCTGCTTTGTAAATAAGATAGTCTATACCAATTGTTTCAGTTTCCACATATATGCATTAATATACGATATTTGTTTTCCTCTTTCTGACTTACTCCACTCTGTAAGACAGTCTCTAGGTCCATCCATGTCTCTACAAATGACCCAATTTCATTCCTTTTTATGGCTGAGTAATATTCCATTGTATATATGTACCACATCTTCTTTATCCATTCCTCTGTTGATGGACACTTAGGTTGCATCACTAATTATTAGAGAAATGCAAATCAAAACTACAATGAGGTATCTCCTCACACCAGTCAGAATGGCCAACATCAAAAAATCTACAAACAATGAATGCTGGAGAGGGTGTGGAGAAAAGGGAACCCTCATGCATTGTTGGTGGTAATGTAATTGATACAGCCACTATGGAGAACAGTATGGAGATTCCTTAAAAAACTAAAAATAGAACTACCATATGACCTAGCAATCCCACTACTGGGCATATACCCAGAGAAATCCATAATTCAAAAAGACACATGCACCCCAGTGTTCATTGCAGCATTATTTACAAGAGCCAGAACATGGAAAATGTCAAATTTAAATTATTTCTTTTGGCATGGTTTATGACAGCAGAAATGTAGAAATAAAAGTGGATATTTATGGCATGGGTCTTGGCAGTAACTTTTTGGATATGACACCTAAAGTACAAGCAACAAGATCAAAAATAAGTAAGTGGGATGACATTGAACTAAAAAGCTTCTGCACAGCAAAAGAAACAATCAACAAAATGAAAAGGCAGCTTATGGAATGAAAGAATATGTTTGTAAATCCTATATCTGATAAGGCCTTAATATCTAAAATAGATAAAGAACTCATACAACTAAATAGCAAAAAAATCCCAATAATCCAATTTCAAAAAGGGCAAAGGACATAAATAGACATTTTCCCAAAGAAGGTATTCAAATGGCCAATAAGTACATGAAAAGGTGATCAATATCACTAATCATTAGGGAAATGCAAATGGAAACCACAAGGAGATTTCATCCCACACATGTTAGAAAGACTATCATCAAAAGACAGGAGATAAAGAGTGTTATGAGGATGTGGAGAAAAGGGAACCCTTGTTCACTGTTGGTGGGAATGCAAAATTTGTATAGCCACTATGGAAAACAGGGTGAAGTTTCCTCAAAAAATTAAAAATAGAACTACCATATGATCCAGCAATTTCACTTCTGGGTATTTATCTGAAGGAAATAAGAACACTAACTTGAAACATATATGCACCCCCAAGTTCATTGAAACATTATTTACAATAGCCAAGACATAGAAACAATCTGTGTGTCCACTGACAGATGGATAGACAAAGATAATATATATTTATATGTAATGGAATACTATTTAGTCATGAAAAAGAAGGATATCCTACCATTTGCAAACAACATGAATGGACCTTGAGGGCTTTATGCTAATTGAAATGTCAGACACAGAAAGACAAATACTGTATGATATCAATTATATGTGGAATTTAAAAGCAAAGCAAACTCATAGAAAAAGATATCAGATTTGTAATTGCTAAAGGCAGGGGTAAGGAATGGGGGAATTGGGTAAAAGTGGTAAAAAGGTACAAAATTTCAGTTGTAAAATAAAGAAATATTGTGATGTAATGTACCGCATAGTGACTTACTTTTTAGCTATATGAGGTGATGGATGTTAACTAAACTTAATGTTGTAATCTTTCTCAATATATACACATGCCAAGTTATTATGTGCTATACCTTAAATTATACAGTGTTGTATGTGAATTGTATCTCAGTAAAATTGAAAGAAAAATATTTCTTAAAAGTAGATATCCAAAAATGTAATTATGTATTCACAAAAAAGATTATTATGCAGCCACAAAAATGATGTTTAAAAGAGTTCTGATGAACTCTTATGATATAATGTGAGTCAAAGTAAAAGACAAAGTTGGATACACAACATGATCTCATGGAAATTTACCAAATGAAGACAATGGTCAATTTTGATTGATTTGTATATTTTCTTTACTTCTTCAAAATTCTCTTCTAGACTTTTACATTTTTTCTGAGATCACTATGAGCATGAATTAGTCTTTTGGAGAGACAAACATTGCTCATGTATATTTGGTAACCATTATGTTGGTTGCAATCTCTCTGGAGGCCAAATGAGTAATAGAATTTAATCATTCCTAAGAGGCTTATAGAATAAGAAATATGCTGAGGAATATATAAGTGAAACAATTAGATATAAAATAACCATTTAGCACTGGAGCCATATATATGCAGTAAACTAGTGATTGTTAAATCTCAAGCAAGCAGGAGGGAGCAGTTTGAGGCAAATATATATATAAATATATATATATATATATTTAACAATGTGAATAGCTTGCTTACCATGGAGAGAGGTGATATGGGTCTTGGATATAAAATTAAGTTTGATCTTGCTTGCATTATGCCAATTTGCTGAGTAAATCAATACAACAGATGGTATAATTTTCTATTCTTGCTTTTTCTCTTGCTTGTGAGCAAATGACTTTGACATGAGAAAAATAATTTTTCAAAAGCTAAACTGTATTTACAAAGGTTAGTAATTCAACTTGTCAACAGCATTTCTTCCAAAATATATTTGAAGTAGAGAAATCCTTAGGCGATTTACACTTAGGGGTAAGCAACTTTCTTTGGCATTTTGTTCTCTGTAGTAATTCCATTAAAAGAGCACAATTTATTGCACATCTGTCTTTGCAGATTTTATCAATGCTGAAACCTTTTAAACTGAGAATGGGATTAAATAAACCCCATTTACCAATGTAGTAAAATATAATAGACATCCAGCCCATTAAATGGCCAACTAAATCAATATATCCATTTGGCAGCAATTTCCAGAAGATAAGGTGAGAAACTCCTGTTCTATTTGATAGATGAGTAAACTTAAGGGGAAGAATTTACAGTAGTTTCACTGTGTACTTTGAAGGAATGTTCATTATTCTCAAATTACCTTCTCATGTCAGCAGATTTGTGGTTAGTAAACAGGGAGGCCATTCATACTCCTTCTCCTGAGTGGTTATAGAGTCTGCAGTGAGGCGACTGAGGTGGAGGGCAGAAAGGCATTTGAAACTATTTAACAAAGAAAAGATTTCAGCTCTGATTAAAAGATATTTATAAATTTTAATTGTGTGAAACATATTGTTCAAATCACCCCAAATAATATGGCTGTCTATATGAGGGAAAAGAGGGGAGAACTGAAGGACACATGAAGGTAAAAAATGTAATAATAAAAATAACTTACAATGTGCTTATAATGTGTCAGGTGCGAAGTGTCTTATATATTTATTAACTTAATAGAGATCAATCAAAGAAGGAAAACTAACTTGATTTGTGCTTACAATGTGCCAGAAATGACTCTTGGAACATTTACATACATTATTATTTGTTTAACCTTTACAAAAATAAATGTTTGAGGTCGATATTATTATGGGTATGGAAACAGAGAATCAGAGTGAACTGCCCCAAAATCACAATTAAAAGTATTGAGAATAGTATTTTAATGTAGGCTTTTGCTTCCTTGGTCCACTGTTCTGTAAAATAAAATACCAGAAATAGGAGACGTGTAAAGTGTATGTACAGTATATGTATGTATATATATATATATATATATATATATATATATATATATACACACACACACACACACATACACACATACACATACATACATATATATTCATATAGGCTAAAAGTCGAATATTATAAATAGCAATTAACTCTTTTGATGACAGTTCAGGAGACAGAAGTTAGTGACTAAAGTCAAGCACTGAAATCAGACAAAGAAGAAGCAGATTATGGTCAGTAGCTCAGAAAATGCTCACGGTCAAAAACAGGAGTTGAAACATTATTACATTTAGAACACAAATTCTGTGAATCCCTATATTTACCTTTAAACAAAAGAGTTAAGTTATCATCTTAAATGAGGCAGTGTGCCTGAAAACTCCTAACTTTATGTTGGACACATTTTAGCTTCAATAAATGCCCATTGAACCTGCAGACTCAGGGGTTGTGTGCATAAAAGCTGAATCACACAGATGTGATTTCCAGTCCCAAGTCTGCCCCATTTTTCAGCTGTAGGACTTTTGACAATATTCTTGGATGATTTTACTTCTTTAAGACTGTTTCTTTATTTGTAAAGTAAAGAGATAAAGAGATAATAGAATATAACCAATAGTTTTTACATGATAATGTTACACAATGCATTTAAAACACTTAACTCACTGCCTTGCACTTAATGCCCAATGAAAATTCTTATTCCCAATATATATTATCTCTATACACACATAAATGTATACATATGCACACACGTGCACTCTTTACATGCATATAGACATTATTACATGTATACATACATAATAGGCATATTATTCAGAATGAATTTAAATTGTACATGTGTACATACACATATACGTATGCATCTATATTGTATGTATATATCTTATATATATTTACATGTATTGGATAATATACATATACATATATACGTATTATCCAATATATGTATATGTATATTGGATAATATATGTATATATTTTATATTATTGACTTAACCTATGTAAAATATTGTATCTGAATTTTTGACCAAATAATATAAACATGTTCCATTTTAATATTTTAATAACATTTCTTCACAAAAGAATTTTTTTCTATACAAATGACTATACACAAAGAATAATGACCATACAACACTCAACTATGTGAGTGGCCCAACATTTACTCAGTCACCTCCTTTGGGCATTTAGAAAATTTCATATTTCCCCCAATATATATAATGTTGTAACGAACATTTTCTGTATGAGTTTTTTTAAGCTTTTACTTATCTATTTTGGATTATTTTCTTAGAATAGAATAGCACAAATTAATTGGTCAAATGTTATAAATATTTTATACTACTAATTTGTATTACAAAACAATACAATAAAAATTTATATATGTATATTTCGGAGAACATATCATAAGCAACATTAATTGCTTAAGTTGAAATATATGAGTTGCACACTTTCTTCTTCCAAAAAATGGATTAGACATAGTTTACATTAGACAAAGATAGAAGATTATATTAATTAAGCTGTGGAAGCCAAAGGAAAGAAGTCAGCATTCGCTGAGCAATATTGATTTCACATTACATATTAGGTGCTGTGATGTTGCCTTATTTAAATATCACTACAACCCTGAGATAGATATGATCTCTTTTCACAGTGTAAGGAGCTGAAGCCTACAGAGCATGTGTAACCTGTCCCAAGTCATCAAATTACTAGGTAGTAGAAAATAGACTTGAACTCAAATCTGAATCTCTACTTCTCCACACTAGAAGCATAATGCAGAATTGTCCTGAATGAGCTTAACATTGAAGGGGGAGATCTTTTCCACATCTTTGCCATGGGCTTTCCCTCAATCAACCTCCCTCTCCTCCTAGAAATTGTTTAGCATTCAAGAGCATGGAAGGAGGTGTAGGATGAACATGAGTTTCGTGTTGCCTCATCTAGGGTTCCAAGGTAGAAGATCTAAATGAGAAAAAATTCTGAGAGTCCAGTCTGAAGTTCTCTGCTAACGTTTTATAGATTTGGAGAATCCACTAGAAGTCAGACGGGATGAGGGGAGGACATAGGAGGGCAGGAAGTGTTGGAATGAAAGGATCAGTGTTAGAAAAACATGATTTCTTAGCAGGATAAGCTCTTTGTAAAAATTTATCTTGGTTGTTTACTATATAAACATAAACCTTTAGCCACTGGCCTGGACACTGGATGGGAAATATGCCTCTGGTTTAATGACTGTTCTGAAGTTGATAGTTTGGCGCTATTGGGCATGCAATGCTGTAACCTTGCTGTCTCCACATGAGCCAGGTATTAAGAAAGGGAGAACTGATTTTCAGGGTAAAGAGGCTTTTCAGTTAATCTTCCTGTATGCAGATGTATTAAACATGGTCTGTTTGGAGTTAGTAATTCACTCCTGTTTCCCTGAAGTAATGGATTTAACCTTGATGTAGGTGGATATTTATGGCCTTTTGTGAGCTGTTACTTGCAACCAACCCCAAGTTACACAGGTCTAAAAATGACTTGAAGCAGCCAAACCTGGAATAGCTTTACTAGCTGTTACCATTTGCATCTTAACATGGTAGGGTGCCTTTTTAAGTGAAGCAAGGAAGAAAGCCTGTTAAATTACTATTTCATATTTCCAAGACAGCACACAAGGGATGCACTCACTCCCTGTTTCCTAATCAGTGCATCATGGATGCTTACCACGTATTAAAATATCTTCTGAGCTTCATGACATGTGGGACTTCTTAAGTGTTGTTGGTAGCAGTATCAGTTTTCAGGGTTTACCTGGTGGTGTAGATGGGAAAAGAGGAAGTTTGCCTATTTACTTATGTACTTAAATCTAACATAATTGTTGGACCCTCTTTAATCTTCTCTGTTGGGCTACAGGTAAATTTTCAGTTTGCTTATAGTTACCCCTAATGCTTATGGACACTTTCTTCTTGAATGGGGGTCACTCTCTCAGTGCAGGCAGCAGGGAGAGGTCAGTGTGAGATATAACTCATTTTCTCTAACTGCTGTGTGCCAGCTGCTTGTCTAGGGCTTGGTTTATATGTGTTTAACTAGCTATAGTCCACATTGATATTATATAACTTCAAGTGTAATGTGAGGATCTCATGGAAGTATACTACCAATCCCTTCTTTCTCTTTTTGTGCTATCATTGTCATACATTTTTACCTTTACATGTGCTATAAATACACAATACATTGTTATTATTTTTGTTGGAGGAGCTCGTCAAGAGGACATGACCACTGCTTGACCCTCCAACTGGACCAGAGCAATCAGAGGCTCCTCACTTTCACTCAGTCCTTGGAATGTACCTTCTGCCCACTGTTCCCATGGCTAAAGCTGTTTTCAAGGGTGCAGCCTTGAGAGGACAATGGTTGTTGAGACCATCTGGATAGTAGAGGTGATTGAACCCAGTTACCACCTCTATATAAACTCAAGATTCTGGGAGGTGAGTTAAGAGATCTTGTCTTGTGGCCACCCAAGCAAGATAGGCCTGTAATATAAATTCCCTTTCTTATTAAATCTGCCATCTCCCAATCTGTAGTGGTCTGTCACTTTCTTCAGTCTCTCCTTGTCTGCATGTATAGGGGCCAGTTTTGGATTTTACCTGAGAGATTCCCAAGTTTGCAAACCAACAAATTTCTAATATTCTTCATTTCTGTGCTTGTGTAAGTGTGTGTAGTTCCATGTTTCTGTCAGATGTTATTATTTTGTTTAAAGATTCCTTTAATATTACTTATAGTGCAAATGTACTGTCAAACACTTCTGTCAGTTTTTGTCTGAAAATCTTCTTTTTCATTTTTTTGAAAGGTATTTTCGCTGGAGGTAGAATTCTGGGTTAACAGATTTTTCTTCTTTCAGTACTTAAAAGGTATTATGCCATTGTCTTTGGCTTGCAGATGTGCTCATGAGAATACTGATTTTCTTTTTTCCTCTATATATAACGTGTCTTTTACTTGCTGGCTGCCTTCAAGATTTTCTCTTTATTTGTTATTTTCAGCAATTTGAATCTGATATATCTTGGTGACTTTTTCCTGTTCATTTAATTATTTGACATTTATATACTTATGCTTTTTAGTTCTGTTTGGTATTTCCTTAGCTTCTTGAATCTTTGATTTGTTTTCTTTCATTAAATTTGGAAATTCTCAGACATCATCTGTTGAAATATTTATTTTGACCTGTTCTCTCTCTCTCCTCCTTCTGTATCTCTGCTGGAACTCCCTATTTGTTCATGCATGATGTCTACCTTTTCTAATAGAACCTTTAACATATTAATAATAATTGTCTTAAATTCCCTGACAGATGTTCCAACATCTGGGCCATATCTCAGTTTTGTTTGGGGGATTGATTTTTCTCTTGCAGTGTATTGTTTTACTTCTCGTTTTCTTGTGCTTCATTTAAGTTTTGGTTGAAAGTCAGACATCTTGTTTGGGGCAGTGGTGATTGAGATAAATCATATTCATGCCAGAAGATGGGAACATTTCTTTTTAGCTAGGATTTTATTGTGGGGTAAAGTTAAATCAGTTGAATCAGGTGTTGTGCTGGGTTTGGGTTTTGTTGTTACTATTGTTACCCTCAGCAAACTGCAGGCTTCAAAGTCCTCTGGCATTATATTCTGTTTACTGTGGGGACCAACTGAGTTTTCTTCAGTGTGTGCTCCACTCTCAACTTTGAGATCACAGGTTCTCTTTCTACACCTGTCCTACCTCTAACAGTAAACTTGCTGGCCAGGAATAGGGGGAGACTGCATTCTCTATTGTCCTGGTTCAGTCTCAGTCTTAATCAGATGTTATATTCCTGAATCTTTGGAGTGAGACCTTCTCAGTGATCCAGCCCCTCCCCAACTCGTAGGGGATCTCTAATGGCCTTGATGCAGGAGTTTCCTCCTGCCTTTTGCCCAGGACAGGTCTTCACAAATGCTGTTAAGATGACCAGTTTTGTTCCTTCAACATTTTGAGGCTTTTTTTTTTTTTTTTTTTTTTATACAGAAGATAGGAAAGCAGGAATCAGACAGAACTTATATCATTGCCTACACTGTTTTCAGTCCTAGTTCTAGAGAACTCAGAGATACTGTGCAGAGTACAAAGACAGGGTTACAGTCAAAGAAAACATAAAAACTGGTATGGGTAGGTGAATTGAGGAACCAAGAACAAGATTCTCAGGGCCAAGGCAAGTGTTCAAAAATTATCATTGAGACATATCAGGTAATGGTTATATAATCAGAAGGATGACTTTATTATAAATGCCAAGATGACTGTAGGTGTGGGAGTGGAGAAATGGCAGGTAAGACTAACTTACATAGGCATAGAGGAGGCATGTTCCTGTCAGATGTCTCCCAATAAATGTAAACTATTATTTAAATGCAAGGCCATGAAAGTATATTGTCTTGGTGGTAAAGTAGTCAAAGTTTGATGTGTTAATAAACAGAGGAAGCTTCAAACTGATGAAAAATGTATTTTAATCTATTCTGTATATGGCAGAGACTCCAGTTAAGCTTATTAGCTCCTTATTCTATGTTTTTATGTATTTTTTTATGTAGGTCCAGCTTAGTTAACAGGAGTGACCCACTCTGACTACTAATCTTCAGAAGGATTGAGAATTTCAAAGGTAGAAAAAGAAAGAAAACAAAGGATGGAAACATTGAATAGGATATTTAGCACATAAAGTTATTCCAAAAACAGAAAAAGATAAACTCATGAAATAAGAAACATCAGGGAATATAGAAGACAGTGAAGTGATGTGACTAATGGTGGAGATGAGTCAGCATGTTTTCAAGAAAATCCTATCAGACAATGTCTATAGGTCAGAGGTTGTTAATGACTTGAGCAAGATTAAAATGGGGTCTCTGCCCTTGTGACAGGGACTTACAAATTGTTGGGGAGACAAATCTTATACATGTGAAACTATCAAGAAAATTGGGTATTCTGAGTAACCCTTGACATCATGTAAGATCTGAAGACATTTTCACCAGCTTCTTCTGGACCTGATTTCCCGTAACTGCCTCTCTGGACCATTTAGCATCTCATTGCTCATTTAGCATCAGTGATGCCACAGTTTGGTTTCTCTACCATTCTGAACAATTTTCTGCCTCCTATTGTCAATTCTCACTTTCTTTTGCTCCTTTCTGTTTATCTCCTCTTCCCCACTCTCCTCAGCTAAATGGCCACCCAAAGGTTGAGCCTTAGGCTCTTTTCTTCTCTCTCTCTCTGTCTCTCTCTCATTAACACAGCTCCAGCTATCTTCTTCTTCCATTTAATTCTCAGAATAAAACTGGTATTAAATTTAAACACTGGTTCTGCTTCCTAAATCTTTCTATTTGGAATTCTATCCTATCATATCCTCTTTAAGCAAATTAATGTTTATTAAACACCAGAGACAATCTTAGACAAAGAAGGTGCAAATATGAAAAAGGAGGGCTTCCTTGGTGGTGCAGTGGTTGAGAATCTGCCTGCCAATGCAGGGAACACGGGTTCGAGCCCTGGTCTGGGAAGATCCCACATGCCGCGGAGCAACTAGGCCCGTGAGCCACAACTACTGAGCCTGCGCATCTGGATCCTGTGCTCTGCAACAAGAGAGGCCGCAATAGTGAGAGGCCCGCGCACCGCGATGAAGAGTGGCCCCCACTTGCCGCAACTAGAGAAAGCCCTCGCACAGAAACGAAGACCCAACACAGCCAAAAATAAATAAATTAATTTAAAAAAGATATGAAAAAGGAGTCATGCCTGACTTTAACAAAGCAGCAGTATTAATAACAATCATTCATTCACTCTCTCATTTGCTCCACAAATACTTAATGTGAGACTAGGGATCTTGTCCTTTAGAGTTACCATTACATTTCCAACAGTTGAAGAGTTCCTGGCACAAATGAAGCATTCACTGAGCATTACCAAATTACCCAATGAAAGTAAGTAAGGGAAGCCTACCTGAGAAAAGACAGAGTTCTGTTTAGCACAAGGAAGGAGAGGGAGACAATGGTCTTCATTAAGTAAATAAAATAATATGGGATTATTGGAGAGAGTTGATATCCACTGATGGTGAATTAGGGGAAAACATTTATTCTGTGATAGAAGGATATATTTTGGATTTTTTTAATGGTTGAAAGCCAGGACTGTAAATAATTGCTATTTACTCCTGAAGGAAATAGTAAACCTTGATTCCATAAATATTTTAAGAAAAAAACTGTATAAATTATTACTTATATATGGTTTAAATAGTCTTACCTGAGGGGAGATTGTATGAAATCCTCAGGGTACCTCACAGTAGGGGTAATGTCCTCATTAAACAAATGTAGCTATTTGCATCTAAAACTTTCCTTTATCTCCTTTGTCACCTCTATAAATTGCTGAAATCTAGGATAAAATAGATGATTCCCCAAAGTAATACCAGGATATTCGATGCTGAATTTCATAAACAATCTTTTTTCCCCTGCAATCTGGCACAGAAAATTTCTTGAAACCTAAAAACATTATTCCTTCATTTGCTATAAATAGAATACTCATGAATTTTAAATATTCTCAATATACCACTCATTTAATACTCTAAACAAATACTGTACTACTCAAAAAATACATATTAAGTCCAGGAAAAAGGAAAGGAGAACTTGTTTCCTTTATGGTTATGGGTAGCATTTAAATATCACACAGTGCTATTTGAGGGTCATCAGTTGACTGTAGGACTTTACACTTCTCTTAAAGGAGCACCCTGGAGATGTGCTCACTTAACAGAGATAAGGGCTTCTTTCTACATGTGGTAATGTTGGAATAGGAATTAGTCTGTAAAATAAAATTTAAAAATATGTAAATAATCCAGCATCCTGTAACAATGAGTAGAGCCAAAGGCTGCAAATCACAATTAGGAAAATCTGAATAAGGTCCCTGCAGGTAGATTTGATCAGCTGAGTGTATGTCCTGAGCTTTCTAAGTGAAAAGTGCCAGAAGTTTGGTGACAGTCATATTTTTAAGATGAGGCATTTATTTAAAAACTAGGAATATATAGGTACTTCGGTAAAATTTAAACTGTCTCTTTTGTTCTAAAGACATCTTTTTGCTTGATAGGGAAACTTTGAAACATTTTGGCTACATACAGGAACAAAAGAAAGATACCTCTTATTATCATTATTTTTTAATCTTTGGTACTATTATCCAGTGCAATTAGATAAATAAAGGTTAAAAAATAGGGGTATTTCTATACTATAAAAACTATAAGAACGATAAAAATTAAATGTTTTAAAATCCCATAAACCACAAGAAAAATCTAGTTATTATTACTGTGCTGGAAATCAGCCCCAAATTTAGTGGTTTAAAACAACAATCATTATAATCAGTCATGATTTCTCTGGGTTAGAAATTTGGGAGCATCTTAGCTGTGGAGTTTTCACTCTGGCTAGTCCTGAGGTCATCCCCAAAGTTTCTTCACTCAACATCTGTTACCTGGGCTGAGAGCTGGATGATGAGAGAGCTGGGGTTCCATAGACATCTCTGTCTGTCTCTCTATGTGATGTCCCCACATGGTTTCTCCACCTAAGTGATGACAGGGTAGCTAGACTACTTGCATGGTAACTCAAGCTTCCAAAGGCACATTTCCAGGTAGAAAGCAAGGCAAAGCCATTGGTAGGTTTTATCTTAAGAAAACCACGTAGCCATCTTTAGAAAATACAATCTTCTACAAGAAGTTCATTCAAATGGGAAAAGACACATTATGCAATAAATGGTGTGCATGGCTTATTGAAAAATGCAAATCTATATTTAAAATAGTACACCAGGAAATTTTCAACACATGGACTATGTAAATGTAAAACTATACAACCATAAATTACTGGAAAAAAATGTTGGCAATTGTTTTTTCAAGGTCAACTATTACTCAAATTTTTAAAAATAAATAAAAATAATGTGAATCTGATAATATAAAATTTGTTGCATGGTTCAAAATTTTTAAAATAATAAACACAGTAAAAAATAATAGTAAACTTAAAGTTGTGAAAATTTTACAACTCCTATCACAGACAAAGTCTAATCTTTCTAATATTAAAAAATATTCTCAGATAGATGAGATAAAGACTAATAACCCAATGGGATAAAATGGGAGAAGAAATAAAATAGTGTTAGTGAAAATAACATATAAACAGTACTTAAGCATAGGAAAAGCTACTGAATCTCATTTATAAGAGAAAGAAAATTAAAACTATAAGGAGAATCTCTAATTCACTTATGAAACTGATACCATTCCAAGATATATTAACACACAGTGCTGTTGAGGCCCATAAGGAAATAGAAATGTATTGCTTTTTGAAAGTGTAATTGTTTAGAAAGGGCCTTTTGTTAATTTTTTTTTTTTTTCAAAATAGCAATTGACCCCACAATTTTACTGTAGGGAATATATTTGCAGTAGGCAGAATTCTAAGAAGATACATAATGACCCATGCCCTTGTGTAATCCCAGCCCCTTGACTGAGGTAGGCTGGATCTATAACTTGCTTCTTACCAATAAATATGGTAAAAGTGATAGACTGTCACTCCGGTGATTATGCCAAGTTTTAAGTCAACTATAAAGGGATTTTGAAGATATAATTAAGGCCCTATAATCAGTTGAGTTTAAGTAGATCAAAGGTGAGATTATATTGGGTAGGACTGACCTAATCGAGTAAACTCTTATTAAGTTAAAAAAAAAAAAAAAGCACAATGCAGAACAACACGGTGATGTACAACCAATTATGTAATAGAAGAAGAAAAAGAATACAGATTTTATTTGCTTGTATATACATAAAAAAGGACATGAATCAAAAATAGTAATCATTTGCTCTGGCAGTTGGAAGATGGGATTTGATCTGAAAGAGGATAGTCATAGTAGGTAAACATTTTACTGTTAATATATTATTTCAAAACCTTTTCATACATCAAATTTATTTTAAAGCTGAAAAATAAAAGTATGAATGTCAAGATCCATAATCAAATCTTAAGGAATATCACAGTTCAGGGAAAAAATATGTATTAACAAGAAATGCAAAGGCCAAGAACATTGAAGAACATAACACACTGTAAGAGAGTGAACAGGACAAAGAGGGTTCATGGTGAAGGTACATATTTCACACATTGTGGGATGGTTGGTCTGATTTAAAACACTGGAAATGAATAGATACCTGGGATAATGAGACACTGTCAGTTTTGGAGGCAGCCAGGTGTTAGTTGGGTCAGATATAGGGTGCATTGAGCCTGGTGATGGGAACAGAGAAATAGTGGCCTGTTAGCAATATGGCATTGAGGGCCAACTCTGTTTTCTACCCAAATGTAGTCCAATCAGGCAAACTCCATTTTCATTCCTTAAGTCCTACCCTTCCCATAGTGCCATTTCTTTATTTGTTTCCAGGAAGCTTTCTTGAAAATCATGTGGTGTTTCCATGGGTTTGATGTAGATATTGCCAAAATTATAGGACAACAATGCTGATAACATCAGTGAATTCCCAGTGTCCGCCCTTGAAGGAATCTCACAACTGCCTGTCTATTTAACTGGTTTCCTGACATGATTCATCTTTTATTGCCAGAATGATCCTGACAATATTTTTAGAAACAAACCCAGGGCAATATAATATACACATTATTTCATTATTTGTTTAGCGAGAAGATTTAGACCTTTAAGCAGTGAGACCATAGAGACATCTCAGAAGTGCTCTGCATTTTAAAAGCACCTTTGTGACTTCAGTGTATGATGAAGGCTTTACCAGAACAATGATATCTGTAAATTAGGTACAAAGAATATGAATGAGAAAACCCCTTTTGTTTATTCAGTGTCTGTTTCTGGGATCTGTGTCTGTGCTGGACAGCTGTGGGGAACAAGTCTGAAGCTGATGCTGTTTGCACTTCATCTGGTACTATTAGAGGGTCCCTCTCCCCTCGCAAGGGAACACAGGGGTATTTTCACTTTCCATCATTCATTATAATTCCCCACTATTTAAGCTGCAACTTGGGAGTCATTAAACACTTTGGGGGAACTATATTAGCCATAGCAGGCCACTAGGGAACTATGTACTGTGCAGAAGCTATAATTTACAAAACACCCTCTGGAGAACAAAGGGAGAAAGGGAGCTTGGAAAGTTCTTCTTTTTCTGTACTGAAACTTATACACTATAGGAATTTAACTCCACAAACTCACTGTGACATAAGAGCTTCATAAATACAAAGGAGCCTTTCTATCATGTAAAATAAGATAATTCAGAAACCTCTTATTCTGCTTCCACTTAAGCTATTGTTATAATAAACACACATTCCCATGGCTCTCCTAATAGCACTTGAACAAGAATATTAGCAAGGTCATTTCCTGCTTCTGGCTAATTCTCAGGACAGATAAGCTCTACTTGCTTTCTTCCCCTACTAGAATAAGTAGCCAATAAAGCTATGTGTTGATTTTTATTAGACATTTATTTTGAGGAGAGTGGATAACTGATTGACATGAAATAACTGGAACCTGGTTGTGGATATTTCAAGTGTATAAATAAACCTTTGCTAAATTGACTGCTGTTGACCTGAGACAGGTCTTTCTTTTTACTGAGAAAAAGGTATTGCAAGACTGTTTGATTGCTTCCAGGTTTTGATGATTATAAATAAAGCTGATATTAAAAAAATAGAATGCAGGTATATGTGTGGACATACAACTTCAAATACATTGGGTAAATAACTAGAAACACATTTACTGCATTGTTGAGGAATGTCAAATACTGCTTTGTAAGAAACTGCTACATTGTTTCCCAAATTGGCTATAACATTTTGCATTCCTATCAGCAATGAATGAGACCTACTGTTGCTATTCATCTATGTTAGCATTTAGTATTGTCATTTTTTTCCTGTTTTTGGATTTTAGCCTTTCTATTAGATGTGTAATAGTGATATCTCATTACTGTTTTATTTGCAATTCCTTAAGGGCAAATTATGTTGAACATATTTTTATATGTTTATTTGTCCCTGGATATCTTCTTTGACAGGTGTCTGTTCAGTTCTTTGGCCCATATTTTAACTGGGCTTGTTTTCTTATTGTTGAGTTGTAAGAGTTCTTTGTACATCTCGGATACCAGTTCTTTAACAGAAACTTTGTTTTATGTGTGTTTTGCAAATACTTTTCCTCAGTAGGTGGCTTGTATTTTCACTCTTTGTATTTGTTTGTTTGTTTGCAGAGCAGAAGTTTTTAATTTTAATGAAGTCTAATTTATATTTTCTCTCATAGAATGTGCTTTTGGTGTTGGGTTTAAAAACTTATCACCAAACGCAGATCATTTCCTGTTTTCTTCTAGAAATTTTCTAGTTTCTGCATGTTTTTATTTGTTTGCTTGCTTTTGTTTTGGTTTACATCTAGATGTATTATGCATTTTGAGTTAATTTTTGTGCAAAGTTTTAGGTCTGACTGGGTTTTTCTTGCCTTTTAGCAAGCTCTGTAATTTTTTTTTGTTGTTGATAGACATTATGTATCAGGTAATAGTGCCTGATGTAAATAGGTCTTTACTGAAGTTTTATATCAGTCTCACTAGGAGTTGGGCTGTGTTTTATTTGCTGTAACTGTAGGTGCCATACGCTTCAAATTCCTCTATTTATGTTTATCTCTCCTCTTGCCTTTGGATTTGTCTAAGAACTTCTTAAACAGAGTCTGCATCTTACAGCCTTTTAGCTGCAATCCATTCTTACTATACTGGATCCCTGTTGATATGTTGATTAGTTATAGGGGAGAAAAGGGTTTCTACAATCTTATGATTAAATCTCGGTGATTTGGTGAGCCTGTGTTCATGGCCTGTGACCTTCACAAGGGTTTCTTAACTTCTGGCCCTCTTAGGTGAGACAAGGAGGCTAGATAGGATTGGTCAAGGATAAATGCCCTTCTCCCTAGTGGAATAAAGTTCTGATAAAGTCATCCTCTCTGGGGAGTAGGCCTTTGCTACAGAGAATGCTCTGGGAATATTTCAAAATTATTATTTATATCCTCCCACTTGCAGAGACATGAGGGGACTTTTTTTTTTTTTAATTAATTAATTATTTATTTATTTATTTATTTTTGGCTGTGTTGGGTCTTCGTTTCTGTGCGAGGGCTTTCTCCAGTTGCGGCGAGCGGAGGCCACTCCTCATCGTGGTGCGCAGGCCTCTCACTATCGCGGCTTCTCTTGTTGCGGAGCACAGGTTCCAGACGCGCAGGCTCAGTAGTTGTGGCTCACCGGCCCAGTCGCTCCGTGGCATGTGGGATCTTCCCAGACCAGGGCTCGAACTCGTGTCCCCTGCATTGGCAGGCAGATTCTCAACCACTGCGCCACCAGGGAAGCCACAAGGGGACTTTTCTTGACTCTTCACCATGAGTACCTGGTAGGGTACCTGAAGAGAAGCCCGTTAAAATATGGGGGTCCCACCTAAGACTGCAGGCCTCCAGGAGTTTTTCTCCTTCACACTCAGCCTACAGTATTTTATCAAAATTACCATTAAATATTTCTACCAGTTTATGGCTTCAGTGGTTTCTACTTTGGGTTACCTTATCTCTGCAGTGTTCTCTTTATTTGCCTGCTCTTGTAGATCTGAGGGTGTCAATGTGTCCTATGATTTCCATTCTCTGATTAGTCCAAGAAAAGTCATTGAGTTTTTCAGTTTGCTCAGCTTTCTTTCTTTTTTTTTTTTTTTTTTTGTAAAGATGTGAGCAGCAACCACTTCCAAGCTCTTTACATGTTGGGGATGAAACTGAGACAGGTTCTTATCTTGAGTATAAAGAAAGAAAATACCTTCTTTAAATGTTTAGCCCCTTCTAATCACCATATTTTTAGTTTTACTTTTCAATATTTCCTTTGTCCTAGTATTGAACTTCATGAAGATGACTAATATGCACATATTTTGACAAATGAAACGCAGGCCCTCCTTAGAAAAAGCAACATGGCCCTGTGGGTCTGAGAGGACTTTTGCTCAGAGGAATTAACTGTACTTGCCCAGCATGCAAACCCTTATGTACCTACAGGGTCAAGCAGGTAGCACTAATGTGTAACTCACTCTGGTTGTAATGAAACTGAGGATTAGATCCATTAGGCTTGCTTGTCTAATAATCAATAAATTGTAACCTGCCTTCACTTATCAAGCTCACTTTAATTTTTCTTGCAAATTGCATACACTCTGAGCTTCATGTAGCTTAGACAATATATCACAAGACTCCTTTAACCGCCCCCTACAGATAACACCTCTGATGTATGGGTCAGTATAGTATAGTATAGTAACAATTATCTAAGTTGTTTTTCAGGAACTTGGAACTAGCTCTTGTTCAGCTCAAACTGGTGGAGACCACAGACCACTGAACTAAGCCTACCTGAGTGTCTGATGAATGGACTTTTGAAGTCACAGGGCCAAAAACCCCACCCTTGGATTGTGCTAATGGCAATATTTTCTGGACATGCATCCTGTGAAGGATCACTAAGCTCAGTGTGCCTGCAGAGCAATGATTACCTCATCTTTTCTTGCTTTCAATAAAGTCCTCCTGCACTGCTGACCACCCTATACATTTTACCCATGAATATCTCAAGCCCCTCACGTTTGGGGAGTCTCATTTGAGAATTGTTCTCCTGTTTCCTCACATGACTGTCTCGTGAATAAACTCGTTCTTGGCTACAGTCGTCAGAGTCTCAGCATGTGGCTTGCTGGGAAGTTAGGCAAATGAACCTGGTTGGGTCACAGTTACAGGAGTACGGAATGGATGGCCAGACTAATAGACAAACATGTCATATTATGGCATTTAAATTAAAAAGTAGGGCAAGGAAAAAGTGCATCTGTGGGCTCTATGCAGGATAATGACCACTAATATTTCATTTGTTATGCATGTGGCTGATTTACTCATTGGGTTTCTACTATGTAGGCTCAAAAAATGAAATATTTTAGATGAGGAAATAGGAAATTTTATTTATGGTAAGGGAATTATTATGCTTTCAGGATGGAAAGTGGATGCTTCTGCTATCCTATATGCACAGGAATTTGCTGCTGAACTGAATTTCTCATTCACGTAGGCAAGAATATTAAACAGAATGTCATACTAAAGTATCTGCTTGGTGGCCAGACCAACTTTAAGAATTGCTATTGTAAACTCATTGTCACATTCTTCAATATCTCCTGGAGGCCTCTCTGTGCAGGTTCTAGGAGCAAGAACAGAATTTTAGAAAGCTACTGTACAATATAATAATTAGAATTAAATTATTCATCATATTTGACCTGGTAATTCTACTTTTAAATTTACACTTAAGAGCTAATATAAAATACAAACCCATATTTATGCAAAGATGTTCCTTGTTTATAAAACAAATAAAGGATATGCACAAACAAAAACAATTTTTAAAGTAGATAAAACATGAAATAGTAAAATTGCTACATGTAATTTGAAGTAGATGTTAAAATTCTGTGTACAAAGAAACAATAACAGGAAAATATATAAGTACTATATTAAAAAATGAAAATCTGTATCTGTGGCAATCTAAAACAGCATGCATAAAAAAAGGAAAACCATACCAAAGTTTAAAGACCATTACTTCTGGGTTTAGGGTCATCTTTTTATTCGCTTGTCCATATTTTTTATCATAATGAGTATTCCAACTTTGCTTCAACCATGCCCACTGTCTTAATCAGCTTGGGTTGACATAACAAAATGCCACAGACTGAGTGGCTTAAACAATAGGAATTTATTTCTTACAGTTCTGGAGATTGGAAGTCCAAGATCAAGATGCCAGCAGGGTTGGTGTCTGGTGACAGCTCACTCTTTAGACTGTGTCCTCACCTAGCTTTTCCTCTATGAGTGCTAGTGGAGAAAGAGTGAGAGAGAAAGAGAGAGAGAGAAAATGTGAGCCAGTGAGGAAGCTCTCTGTTGTCTCTTATAAGGGCACTAATTTCCTCTTGAGGGCCCTGTAGAAGAGGCAAAATTTACCCTTTCTCATATTAAGGTTTCTGCTGGGGCTCTAACAAAATGACAGATTAACATGAGAAAAACAGTCTATTAACAAGCACCGTGCACATCACCTAAACCAAAAGTGACTCAAAATAACAGTTTGAATCCCACCTTATATAGCATCTCCAAAATAAATTAATAAATTTATTAATTGATAGAGCAATGACAGGAAAAAGAAAGCAGTTTTAGCCTTCCAAGGGTGGCAAACTGTAGAAAGGTGTATATGTGGCAGGAAACTAATAAAGTTAAGGTTTGTTTACAGTTTCCTTATCTGCCCATCTCTGGGCAGATAAGACTCAATCTCCAATAAAAGAATTTATATCATTTCTTTAGGCAGAAAAGAGCAAGTTTTTTTTTTTCCTGCATTAGCTCTTTCTTAATTGCCTTCAGCAAAAAATACTTTTTACATTAAAGAGGAATATTTTTGGTTGAGATATTCTGGTTTCCTTCAGCACTATTCTCATGATCTCATCTAAACCTAATTACATCCCAAAGCTACCATTACTAAATACCATCACATTTAGGATGAGGGTTTCAACATATGAATTCGGGGGGTACATGATTCAATTCATAGTATCCACTTTAGGCATTGTGTTTTCTTATTTTTGACTAATTTTTTGCATGTAAAATGCTGTCTTGATATTTCTTTAGTTTGCATTTATTTAATTGCTTATGTTTTTGTATAATTTCCCATGTGTTGTTTGCTTGAGTTGTGAGTTTATATCTTTTCCACATTTAACAACTGGGATTTCATTTTTTTTCTCTGTATTTGAATGAGCTCTTTATATTTTCTAGATATGTACTATTTATTTTTTTATTGGGTCCAAGTTTTCCTTTAAACTATTGTTTTTCTTTTTATTTCTTTGTTGTTTCTATTTTGTTATCTCAGTTAACATTTGGGACATTTCTGTGTTATAGTTGAATCCTACACACACTTTGAGACTTAAGATTGACTCCATTTTCATCATGAGTTCTTCCCCTTCATTAGGACTCTGTGAAGCCCACCCATATCTTCAATGCTTCTTGCCATTTTCCTCTCAGTAAATTTGTCTTTCTTTATAATCACTTGGAAAATATTTATTGAGCTTTTATTATGAACCAGGAACATTTTGTAGGCATGGAGAGTCAATCATGAATGAACAAATTTCCTATCTTCAAAGACCTTATATTGCAGAGTGATAGAAAGACACAAAAAATAAGCCAATAAACAATATAATATCATACAGTAGTAAGTGCTAGTAAGAGAAATGAAAGCAGAGTATGGACGTAAACTATGGTAATAGGAAGTTTTTATTGTTTTAGTTTGTTTTCATTTTTTTTTTTTCTTCTTCAGTTGGTAAATTCTACCAAACATTTAATAAAGAATTAATACCAAATCTTCACAAACTTTTCCAAAAAATGGAAGCATGAACACCTCCCAATCACTCCATGAGGCCAGCATTACCTTAATTCCAAAACCAAAGACATCATGAGAAAAGAAAATGACAGCTCACCATCTCTCATGAACACAGACACATCCATCCCCTGTCTCAAAAAATAAAGAAAGAAAGAAAGAAAGGAAGCTAGGAAACTGAACCCAGTAACATATACAAAAGCTGTTACACACCATGATTAATTTGAATCATCTCACAAATACAATGTTGGCTTAGCATCCAAAACTCAACCCTGCAGATGGGAAAAGAACAAGTAGAATCATCTTTCGTTACAGTTGATATGATTTTGTATATAAAAACTTGTTAGGAATTCTAATAGGAAGTTTTAAGTCTTCATTTAAGAGATCTTGATGAGTTGGGGAGGAAGAGGCATGATAAACTCACAATTTATAGAAATGTTACTATTAAGGTGACTGTTATTAACAAGATTGTTTTGTCCAAGTATTTTTTTAAAATTTGTATAGTTATCAAAAGTGTGCTGGAATTGGATGTAGGATATAAAATACAACAGGAATAATTATCTGGTTTTGCCCGTGCTTTTAACAAAATGCTCTTTTCCTCAATTTGTTTCTTTGTTAACCCAAGCCATTGTGGCTTCAGAAATTTTGTAATAGTCTAAGATGTCCAATGTGCCTTTTAAATATTGGACAGGCATATCCCCTTTTCAAAAATGACAGGGAGAGGGAAGTGTTCATTAGGAGATCCTCTGAAGAGATCATGTTGCCAGAAAGATACATTCAAAGAACTTCCAAACAGACCATAACTAAACACAAAACACAGTGGAAGGAAAGGAAAATTAAAATCACTATATCATAATTCTTGTTGGTCAGCCCTGCAATAAGAAATTAGAATTTGTGTTGCATATTTAAAAATTACTAAGAGAATAG
Source organism: Balaenoptera borealis (assembly GCF_965194805.1). Taxonomy (NCBI): domain Eukaryota; kingdom Metazoa; phylum Chordata; class Mammalia; order Artiodactyla; family Balaenopteridae; genus Balaenoptera; species Balaenoptera borealis. The sequence continues at coordinate 16,419,924 of NC_138871.1, forward strand.
ATCTTATAATTTTCATCACAAGAAAAAAATATATATGTATAAACTATGTATGGTGGCAGAGGTTAACTTATTATGGTGATTATTTTGCAATTTCTATAAATTTTGAATCATTATGTTGTACACATGAAAGTAAAATAATTTTATATGTCAATTATATGTCAACTACAGCAAAAAAAAGAAGTAGAGGTGTGTCTGAGCATAAACAATTTAAAGATAGCTTGCTTTCCTCTACTTCTTTCTGTTATGTCACAATCACAGTGTTCCTACATTTCCATTTTACTAGCCTAATTCTGCTTGTGAAACAAGGTAGGTAAAGGAGAGATGATAACTTATATGATATGACATGATGTCAATGACCTAAGCAAGTTAACCTGGACCAAAAAAAGATATATAGATATATACATGGATATGGATATGGATAGATATATAAAAAAGTGGATTATTTTCTCACATCTAAAATATTGTCTGAAACTAATTTAACGTGAGATAAAGCATTTTACATTCCCCAGGCCACTGAAGAGTGAACTCCAAGTGAGAACATTTACATAGATTCTGATGTTAATGGTTCCTTCTAGACATGTTCAAATTAGAAGGAGAAAGGTAAAAATGCAAATAACTTGATGCAAGAAATAACTAACGCTAATATATAGGTGGTCTGTGGGCTAAATCAATCCCCTCTTTGGTTTTGGTTGGTTCTTACAGTGCTTATTAGTATTATTATTTTCATTTGAATGTTTTATTGCCAGAACCTGTGCTCTTCAGTTAGTTGTAGATACTACCTGTCTACTCTTAAGTTTTCCTTTCCTACCTTGCTTTTTAAAGTATTTGAATTTAAGTGTGTAGAGGAGGAAAAACAATCTTTCTTTCTACCTTTCTAAGTAGGGTCTGAGCCTCCTGTAACAAAACAGATTAGCAAGAGAAAACTTAACAGAAGTTGATTGACATGTATATTTCATATATACAAGGAAGCCCTCACAAGGAAAATGAAGACCCAAAGAAGCAATTAGAGTTGACCAGCTTTTATACTAGGTTGGAAAAAGAGTAGTGAAATGCTGACAACAGAAAAGGGGCTTGGGCAGGGCAGTTAATGGTGGACAAGAAATAGGAAGATAAAGGTTAGTTTAACAATGAGTTTTTTGCAAATTTCTCTAGTGCCATCTCTCGGTTGATAAGAGTCTAAAGTCCCTTTCAGTAAGGAGACTTTATATCCATTCTTTAGGCAGAGAGGGGTAAAGGAAGAGAGAGCTCCTCTTGCATTTGCTGCTTCTTAATTGTCTTCAGCTCAAAATAATTTTTATATCAAAACATATTTGGGGTGAAATAAATATTCTGGTTTCTTTCAAGAGCCCTGATACAAATTTGTTCATTCACCAGTGAGCAAACATTTCTCAACTGCCTCCCAAAACACTATGTTTGGTTGGCAAAGTGAGGAATACAAAGAGAACTCAGATTTGACCCCTGCCTTTAATGAGCTCAGACTTCTCCAGGTGTGTTTCAGAGAAAGAGGCTGCTTCCTCACTCCTGAGGCTTTTTGCATGCTAAGAGAGTTTCTATAAATTAACTGTTTGTCTCTCTCCGCCTTTTTACATATTCTACCATAAGAAAGGTAGAATGACTACTGTTTGGGTAATTGGAACCTGGAGAGAGGAAGCTCAGCTCTACTTTCTTTCCTTTGGAAGCAAGGTAATCACAGTGCTTCATTTTTTAAAACCAACTTGGCTTTCACTCTGTATGGCAAATTTTAAGAGTCTCTGTTAAATAATGAAGGTGATATTCTGGTGATCCAAATTGATGTTTTGTTTTATTTTTAAATCTCAGAAAAATTATGTTTGTTTCCCTTTATACCTCCAATAAAGCATAAAAGACAAAATAATTTAACATTATATTTCAAAGCAAATTTGAGACATGTTGTATGAAGGAAACAGATGCAGTCATCTGAGAGTTTGGAAGAGGTTTCCATTTTCTGTTGATGACATTAGGAAAGGGGGAATTTGAACTTGGGTTTAAGTATGAGTAGAGTTCGGTAGGTGAGAGAGGATAAAGTCATCCAGGTAAGAGCTATAACAGGCACAGAATCAGGAAAATCTAAATAAATGCAGCATAGAGAACAAAGAATAATTTGGTTTGGTTGTAGCATATAGTAAGTCAAGGAGAACTTTGAGAAATTGAATCAGTTGCCAAAACAGTAACTGAAAAGCTACAACTTCAGGATAAAAATGTTAGCTTTATTCTTTGGGAATTTGAGAGCCATTGAAGGAGCATTTAAGAGCAGGGAAGTAGACTGACCAAAAGTTATCTCATAAAAATAATTTGGGAGTTATAATACAGATGTCAGATAAGCTTCCCTGTTTCTACTATGGCCGTGGACTGATTCCTGGATCTTGATTCCACAGGCCCATCAGAGATCAAATGCCATCCAATGATTCCTGTAGATTTGTGGGAGTCTATCCCTCATTCTTTTCTTGGCCTCCATACTCCTCCAGCCACACATATTGCCTTGGTCTGTCCACATCCATAATGTGTAGCATTCACCATTATTAATTTCCATGAAAAGTGGACTGATCATAAGCCTACACACTTCATGAGTTTAGTAACACTGATGAGAGAAATCACTTCAGCAAATGCCTGAGGCTTTCCACCTTATTCCCTAATAACTCTCCTAGTATCTCCTTCCTCCCGTATGCTCGAGGGGAAACTCTGAAAGCTTTTTCCTCTATATCTCACAAACAAATCTGTTCAGGCCCTGGAGGTTGAATTTGGCATTTCAAAGAATCAAACTTACAAAAAAGTTGAAATGTATAGTACAATGGACATACATGTATCCTTCTTAATATTTTATCTATCTATCTATCTATCTATCTATCTATATCTATCATCTATCTATCTATCTATCTATCTATCTATCTATCTATCTATCTATCTATCATCTATCTATTCACCCTATTTTTGTACCAAACTATTCAATAGTAAGTTGCAAATGTAATACTTCACCTTTAAATACTTAAGCCTGTATATCTAAAAATACATTATTTTATAAAATCAAAAGTATTCATGTCTTTGTAAATTAGCATTATTTAAGAAACATCATACTGTCTACATTTAAATTTTCAATTGTCCCTCAAGTGTAATTTTGTTAGGCTGCATTTAAGATTTTCTCTTTATCATTGATTTTCAGCATTTTGATCATAATATGATGTTGTGTGGCTTTCTTCATGTTTATTTTGTTTAAGTTTGACTGTATTGGGTGAGTAGATTTATATTTTTCATTAGATTGGGAACACTTTCAGCAATCATTTATTTAAATGTTTCTTAATGCTTAAGAAATAAATATGAACCTTCCTTTATATATATGGTATAGTGCTTGATGATAGGCCACAGGGCACTGAGAGACACACTGAAAAAGTGCTAAGAAAATTAAAGGGAGAAAACAGCTACACTGCTTTGATACAATTGAAAAAGAGGAGCAGATTACAAAGACTGAGTCCTAAACAAGGAAAAAAGCTAACACCAGTCATTATCTGGCTCAGTACATATACAAGCAAACCAAGTAGCCAAATGAATTACTGACCATCCTTTAAAATACATAATATAGTTGCTTACCCAGAAGCTCAGATAGCTTTGATCCAGTGCACGGTATAGAGCTCATTCCTTTCCTCTAGCAACAATTTCCTGAGTTAAAAACCGTTTTATGTGTAAAAGTATAATAATATGCCAGATAGGCTCAAAGAGGTTAGTCAATTAGAAATAAGCTTGGAAAAAAAGGACAAAAATATCATGCTTGGATAGGGAAGAATGACAGATAATATATGTGTTTCTATGTAAATTCCTAAGCCAGAGTGGCATTGTGCCTCAAAAATCTATTACATAAACTAATTGAATAGTTATTAAGCTTTTAAAAAGTTTATATTATAATCTTAAAAATCTAATAATTAAGCTTACTAGTAATTACAGAGAGCTATTACATATATGGGTTGTTTGAACTGAAATACCCCTGTACTCATCATGGTTTTTACGCTGCCACAAAAACTGATTATGGCCGATATATGTAAGGAAATTATTTAAAAGCTATGAGATGGCTAATAGAAGTGGAAGGGAAGTTGTAGAATCCATGGCCACAAGCATGTCACAGACCAATCTGATAAGGACAAGGTCACAAGGTCATTTTATTGCTAAATATGCATGCTGCAGATTCACCACTGTTACCACTAGGGCTCTATGCCCATGCTCTCACCATCACCAAAATAGATTTGTGAATGCAACTTTTGTTGTGCGGTGAGTTCTCATTTTAATTCAAGTCCACATGCTTATATCCTAGCTGCAAAAGGTTCTGGGAAAATTCATATATGACCCTTTCACCTTCTATAATAGGACAATTTTTGCCTCCCAACAAGACACATATGTCTGGGAAACTTTTCAATGTAAGATAAAAACAATGTTTATGTATTTAGCCATTTAAGTATGAGTACTTTGGGCTAAGACATTATTATCAGTATTCCTTGTCTAAAATGCACAGAAAGTATTATATATTATTACACTTATTGCTATTAACACTTTTGAATTATAAAATGTTTGTTTCACAAACGTTTGTTCCCAATTATTCTCTAATAAAGCCTGTGTCCATTGCATTCTTACCTACTTTTGACGTATAACTTCTTAAATGACTTATACAAATCCAGAATGCTATGACATAATAAGTCTTAGCTATATGTTATACCAGGAATCAAGTGTCTGTTTTTCTTGAGTCAAATCTACCCCTAACAGCTAGGTGACATTAGAAAAATGCACTCTCTTTTACGCTAGTTACTCTCATTGGTAAAATGAGAATGTTAGATTCAGTTTCATTAACATCATTTCTAACTCTAATATTCTCTGAAATATTTTCACTATAAAATGAAGATAGTAATAACTCTGTTGCTAAAATTATTTTGTTTTACATGATTGATCTCATATTCTTATGCAAACATTTTTATAATATATCAAGATTTTGGCAATTTCAATATTTCATTATGCCCTTTTTATAAGATTACATTTAATGATTTAAATTTTAAGATCAAATTTAATGTTTTAAATTTAAAATTATATTAAGATTGAATTTAGATTAAGTAAATTAAATTTCATCTTATGTTCCATAATCCTTTCAGGAAATGATACATAAGTTTTCTAAATTGTTAGTAGTGCTGTTATCATGAACTTCAGTAGCATCATCCAGGTAATTTAGGGGCACTTGTTGAAAATTCAGTAGTGTAACTCCAAATGGACTTACAGAGTTATTTCTTATCCAGCTGGATTTAGAAATTAAGATAGATACGTATTTTGAACTGGAATTTTTATCTTGGTGATAAGCACTGTCATATGTTTGTGAACATGCCTAAAAATCAATAAGATTATTTCAACAAGTTTGATTAGGTTTTCTCCTTTTGGCCTTAGACTTTCATATAATGTATAGTTTTCTAAGAGCCTAGGGAAGGAAATTTTCTCAGACTTGGTCATGTTTCCATTGAAGAATTTCCCATCTGTGGATCTTCAGTTTCAGATAAGAGGATTTTATATAATCAAATCTATCTCAGCTCATAAATATTTTTAAATGGAAACCCCCACTAAGTTAAACCAAAAACTAAAAATAACCAATTTCAGTCTAGATTGAATAAAGCAATTGCACTGTTTTTCTCACTATAGAGAGAGATTTCCACATGAATATAGTCGAAACTATTTAATTCTACATTTTCTTTTAATCTTATATTACTTTCTAGCTACCTCTTTCACTCATAGGTGTTTCTCTAATCAGCTGGAATAGAAATTTGCAAGCAAGTCAGGGGAAATAGCAAAGATTCTTGTGATTCTACTAAGGTAATTATATTAAGAAATTGGACATCAAAACCAGGTTCCTGTTGATTAGGGTATCAGGGAATCAACAGGTAGGCTCTGTAATTTAAATGTTTATTTGGAGCAGGAGTGAACCAGATAGTAAGACTAACATTAGGACCATATATTTATATTCTGTATATGCCAGTAACTGTATTTAATTCCCTGATGTTATCCTTTTCAATAACTTTTAAAATTATTATCATATTAACTTCCCTAATGAAATATGAGATTCACATAATCTGAGTAGCTTTTGTCCAAATCCCACACATTTTAAGTGATGTGGACATTATTCAAAACCGTGGTTGCACAAATATTCTAAAGCACATATATTTTTACCGTACCATTCTACCTCTCTGATTGCCCAGCTCTTAGACCCATTTAATCCATTCCTAGTAAAAATAAATATTAGTTACATTCATCATCAGTTTTCACTGTTATCACCTATACCCAGAGAGAATGGATGCCTACTGTCTATCTGCTGTGACTCTCCTTTGTAAACGGATAGTCTCCTTATGGATGCAGTGTGTGGGTTCCAGTTTAATCACGGATGTGATGAGCCATGCCATAAGGCTGGAAAGAGAATATAATAATTTATGAACCAGGAACTAGAGCTCTCAGAAAATACTTTCTGCATAATATCCAGGCTTCGAGTGTGCAGCCACATGTATCCGCCATCAAGAAAAAGGGGATTTGGGAAAGGGATAGTTTGGCTTTCTCGTTATCAGGAATGATTTAGCTTTTATGCTGGAACAGTGAAGAATTAACAATGTGAAGTACGTCATAAGTGCCCTGAGTAGTAGCATTCTTTTTTCTTGCTAGCCTGGCACTGTGCATTGACCTATAACCACTTGTGATTTAAGGCACTTCTAGTATGAAAATGTCAGAAAAGGAAATTGTTCAGATAAACCAAAGGTGGAATAAAAAAATATATATATATACATATTGCTTGGCCAACATTCATATGTTTATTTTATCAATTAATAAAACTATTTATCAGCCTTCTAATATATTCTAGGTCCCATTATAGCCTAGGGAATCAAGAAGATAAATATGATACCATACCTACCCACCTTTAAAACATTTAATATTTATTGTGTGAAACGGTCACATTAAGCAAATAAACATAATAAATTACAGTCTGGAAGGTTTAATACAGGGTGTTCTAAAAGTCTTGAAGCAGTTTTAAGGATTAATAACTTCAGAAAGTAAATAGTACAAACTTATAAAAACTTTTCTGAAAGTTTCATTATTTCAAGTTCTTATGGATTCATTTAGTTTTGTGCATTTTGTGTAATCAGTTGTTAACTTTATTATCTTTTTTGGTCCATCTGACTAAATATAGCAAAAGCTGAATAAAAAATTAAAATTAAAACTTTCATGAGTATATACAAAATTGAAATGGTAAACCCTCCAATTGATGATTACTTTCTTTGCAAGTTAATAATACTTAAAACTGCATGAAACCTTTTGAGACAGACTATATTAAAGAAATGCACAAAGCATTTTAGAAACACAGAAGGGCAGGCTATCTGGATGTTTGAGTATTAGAAGAAAGAAGAAATTTGCAAAATAAATTATAGAGAGGACATTATGTATAGAGGAGATGGCATAAGTAAAGACAGAAAAATAAAGACGATTTGAGTGTGACACGCAGCCACAATCTTCTCACTTCCATGGTGCTGACTCCTACTTCCTTCTACCCACTGCCTTTCATTCAGTGAAGACTTTTCCATTTAGTCCATATTTGCTGTCCACCACAGACTTGGCCATCATCCTTATTGCCTTCAACATTTATATGGATAATGTAACCAAAAAGGAAGATTCTTACTGAATTTTTCTCTAATTGTCCTTTATTATTTTCTACCTCTATCAACATTTTGGATATTTTCATCACCAGAAAATTTACCCCTCGTGAGATATTAGTCTCTGACCACCACTTCTTTTCCTCCCTGATTCTTTGCTAAAAAAGACTCAGAGACTTTTTTTTCTATGACCTCAATGAGACATCTAATCAACTGAATCTCCCAATGTTTCTGTCCACAACATCTGCCCACTATGCAGAGAAACACAGTGGTAAAGGAAAGACCAGCCAAATCAGAAGGGCACTATCTTATGTGATTTAAGCATCTGGTGGTGTACAAAGGACCCAGCTATGTCTGTTCACAGGCAGAGAAAAATTACAGCTCTCAGTACACGTTTCTACTTTCCTTTCAAATTAAACCCCTTTAACTCTTGGTTTCTATAAATAGGCTATTCTTAAGGTCAAAAGTATTAGATTAATTAACATAATAGGGGTTTTACCTTTCCCTCACTGTTTGCATCTGATGCAAAACAACAACAACTAAAACAGATTTTGCATCCCTCTGATGCAGAACAAATAAGATCTCTCAGATTAAAGTCAGAAACATGGCAGTTTTAGAAGTACAGTTAGTGATATTCAGGGCTATCAGAGTGCAAGGCAAGTTTTCAGCATCAGTCTCTAGGAGAGCCAAAATTTCCCATCTCATTGGCTTTACTGATGGGTATATTTGGGCTTTATTTTCTAATCTAGGTGATTTCTTATTTATATCTGAGAAGCCAGGAGGTACTATTTTTATCAGTTTATAATTTTCTGTTCCACTACTATGGTAAAATATTTACATTTCAACAAATTTGTCTAGAATATTCCTTGCTCTTTATGCTTGATTTTTTGTGTGTACGTGGCTATGTCCAGCTATAGATATTGAAATGTTTTGGACCTTCTAACCAAACAAGATTTTCTGGGTTTTTTTCCCCAAGTTTTTCCAGTATGTATTCTAGATACATTCAAAATATTGTGTATTAAAAATGTTGGCTAACATTACACTACTGTTTCCAATTTTCTAAATTTAGGTATCTTATATTTTCATTTAAGAGAAGGACACACTGCAGGCTTCAATTATTGCAAACTGTGTTGTACATCTATAATGTGGGAAACTCTTAAAATTAGGACATACTGTCCCACGCTGTATGTTTCCCAATGCTTCATATTCACCTTAATTTTTTTTCTATGCCCTACATACAAGACTTGCTTAAAATGGAGTTTTTCTGTGTATTTTGGTAACAAAAATATTAAATGATGAGTGTTATAAGAACCTAAATATGGAATTTTATATGGTTCTGATTGGGGTCAAAAACATAACCAGAAGAGTGGGCATCAAGCAAGGCATAATCCATAGTGGTAATTCAGGTCAGAACACAAAATTGACTCTTCCAATAATGAATTTAATTGTTTTAAAACTAAAAGAGATTAAGCAAAGTTAAAACAGAATTCAAGGAAAAAACAAAGCAGAGGGAGTGAAACCTCAAAGCCTAGTCAAATATTACTTGACTCAGCCAAATAAAAGCCCCATCAATATTTTCAGATGCTGGTAACCCCTTAAGACCTTAATTCTCAATCTCTGACATCTCTGTGCAGTGAGTTTATGGTTTTTGGCATAATAGCCTTTTAGAGCAGTTAGCACTGAGACATCATTTGCATGACCTTCAAGAAATAATCTTATAACAAGGCATCCCTCGAGATGAAAGAAAAATATTCTATTGGTAAGATAAATAACCCTACCTTATTTCTGCTGTAAACTTAATCAATTTTCCCATTAGATATGAAAATGTTTTGAATTAGTCATAGTGCCATTAAAATCATGTTACCTATCACTTCTTTCCATGGTTGTGATCAGTCAGTACCATTTAGTCACATACCTCATTCCCACACCGAGGAATTCTGATGAGACAGGATAGGTAGTGAAGGTCAGTGCTGAATTCTAAACTTGCTAGATGTTAGCTGTCATGTATTTGCTGTCAAAATGTATGTCAGTACATACATTTTTATTATTGATCTATTTTGATGAAATGGCAGAGAAAGGTGAATATTTTCTTTCTTTATTGTTATCTCCAAATACTTTAGAGTGATTATTTATACATGTTGGTAATATGTCAACAAAGTAACTATTTTAAGAAAATCTTCAGAAGTTTTACATTAGAAATAAATCTGGAATCCCACTTCCAGTAATGACAGAGTATCTCATTATCAGATCAACCATCTTGCCAGAAACAATTAAAAATACTAAAAAAAAATTTTTTAATATCTGAAGTTAAATTCTAGAAGTGAGGCAACACTTGGACTTTCCTGATATTATGGCTCTTTATCTGAAAACATAGAGGAAGTTTCCCTGTTTTATGACTTTTCATCTAGATGTGGGTCCAAGTTGTTGTCCTGAGAGCTGGCTAAAACTAAGAAAAAAATATTACATTCTTCCCACTTGAGGAATGAGAGTATAGTTTTCACTGTGACCACAGAAGCTGCAAAGTGTAAACTCTCTCCAGCAATCTGGTGGCCTATGCAGTACACATGTGTGGGGCAGACTCCAGAAAACCCAGATAAGTTTAACAGTATTAAACAAACATTTTAGTTCCTGCTTACTGGAAGGGAAAAAGAGTTTAGAGTTTTAATTCAACTTGGTTAACACCCCGCTTAAAAAGAAAAAAAAAAAAAAAAAAATCAATACTCTATAGAACATAACAGAATCCAGAGAGATCACAGATTCAGACTTATCCAAGGTTAAATGGAAAGACTGTGATCAATCACAATGAGTGACTTGAGCTTTGAAAAGTAAAATAAAATACTAATAGTAAATATAGGTTATGTCCTTCATTAGTCACAGCTTTTCAGCTTGTTACTATCACAATATTACTGAAGAGGAAACTGAGCCTTCATAAAGTTATAGGAGAAACCCTGAGCCAGGGGATTCTCTTAGAGCCAGACTTAGTTCTGACACTCAGAAATGGAAATGAACCACTTCAAGTAAATTTACATAGGTAAGTGACTATTGATAGAATTCCCTGAGGTTGTGCCTCTCAAATGTTATGACTCATGAAACACTTTGCCAGTGGAAAATGTCTATCACCCATTTTTCTTGCCATTGGAAAAAAAAGAAAAAGAAAAGATGCCAAAAATGATGGAATGTAAAAAAGATAATCCTCAAAACATATCAATACTAAGGCTTTATTTTTTTTCCCCTTCAATGTTTGAGCTAAATAGTAAACCCAGTAAACCCAGAATAAGCATAATAATAATAATCCCAGGATAAACATTTTTATTATATAAGTCTAACCAAGGGCCACCTTTGGACAATTGATCCCTGCTAACACTAACTTTAGGTAACTAATATTTTCAATTTACATCCTATGTACTTTTAAATAAATTTGAAGCCATATTTTTCCCATGTTCTGCTCCTTATAGTTTTATTTTATCCAGATTTTTAAGCTAAGTCCCATCTCAGTTATGGAACTTTGGGGCCTTAAGCAGAAGATATTAAAGTAGATGTAGCCGCACATTTAAGGACAGGGCAGCAAGGCACTTCATCCAACCATAATGGGATGCTCTGTTCTTGGGCTAGTATCTTGATTCTCACTTCATTTCTGAGACAGCCTTTTTTTCTTTGCATGCCAGCTCTGATGTCTGTGTTTTACTTTGTCCTTCTTTCTGAATGACAAAGGTATTGTGCCCTATAAAACACCATATTCATGAGTCTCTCCTTTGTTTCTGCCAATCTCTTAGGGTAATAATCATCCTAGGATCTGTCTTTATCCACATTCTCCAGAGCTAAGTTCAATGAAATTTGGGACATTCTTAGACAATTTTGGCTCTATCAGGATTGAAACATATTGCACACTCTTTTTCAGGTGTTAATATACTTTTTGATAGCTAAACAGAGTCTTCTTTTTCTAGACCTCTATTTGGTTTACTCTCTGCAGATCCTGTCTTGACCCTATGAGTATGGTTTGTTAGATCTTGGCCTTTCCCTACATAATTTCAAGACTATTAAAAATAATTTCCCAGAGTTGTGGTAAGATACATATCTTAATATTGAGAAAACACAGGTTGTTGAACAAGGAAATTAAAAGAATATTTTTAAACAAAACTACAAATGCATGCTCAAGAAATTTTAGAATAAATACAGAATTTTAAAAATGATTAAAAAAATCTCAAGTAAAAACCCTGATCACTTAGACCAAATGCAGATCATGTTTCTCACCAGCAACACTAATTTCTAAAAGGCAGTAGACTCACTGCCTTCAAAGGCTTGCATGAGACTGAATTTGAATGAAGACTTCTCTGCCAAATCAAACTATCCATAATGTATGAGAGCAAAATAAAGATATTCTCCTACTTCTAAAATCTCTGAAATGTATTAGGAAGTACTAAATAATATTTTAGAAAGGAAAACCAAGACAGAGGAAGATAAAATGCATGAAAGAATCATATTAAAACAAGGATGCAAAGAAAGACTTCCTAGAATGACAGCTACTCAAATGACCTAGAAATTCAGCTTATATTTTACCATGTAATATTCAACATAATTAAAAAACTGGATGATGATATTACCAACATTAAAAAAATACATTTTCTACACAAAATTCAAAAGATAGATAATTTTAATTTTTAGGTTTAAACTTTTAATCTAAAAGCTGTCCATGAAATTAATGATAAAATATAAAGCAGAATTAACTGACATTTTTGAGTAGTTGATGGCCATGTAGGAAAATATTTAAACTGATGTATAAATATTTTTTCTTAAACTGTCATAGACATAAACTGAATTGCATTCTTAATATATAGATCTAACAACCTTATTTAAGTCTAAATTTTAATAGTTAAGTAATCATAATTTTGATACTATTATTGTTTTTTTAGAAATAACCTACAAACAAAACAAAGGAGGATTATAGTTGCATAACCTGGTGATGTAAATATAATGTGAATTTACCCTCACATTAAATAAAGACTCAGATTCAAATAATATGCAAAAAGATTTAAGTACAGGCATACCTTGAAGATATTGTGGGTTCAATTCTGCAATAAAGCTAGTCACACAAATTTTTTGGCTTCCCAGTGCATACAAAAGTTATGTTTACACTATGCTGTACTCAAGTATGCAATAGCATTATGTCTAAGAAAATAATATGCATACCTTAATTAAAAAATACTTTATTGTTAAAAAATGCTAACCATTGTCTGAGCCTTCAGCGAGTTGTAGTAGTAACATCAAAGATCACTGATCACAGATAACCATATCTAATATAATAATAATGAAAACGTTTGAAATATTGCCGGAATTACCAAAGTATGACACAGAGACACAATGTGAGCAAATGCCATTGGGGAAAATGGTACCAATGGACTTGATCAACAAAGCATTGCCCCAAAGCTTTAATTTATAAAAACAGTTATCTGCAAAGCATAATAAAGCAAAGCACAATAAAATAGGTTCTGCCTGTATATGATTTATGGCTGTAAATGTTCATAATATAAGAATTAATGATACAGCCAACACAACGGTCTGTGGTGAATCAAGATACTTTGGTGGAATCAGTACAATAAAGAAATAGATATATTAGTATAATATTTGGAATATAAAAATGATTAAGGGTGTTCATTTCTTAGGTGTAGGACAGAGGGTAGCAGTGAGGGCAGATATCTTTTCATTTCATTTAATATTTTTATGGATTGATTATTTAGCAAGTGTGGTTATTATGTAATATGAATTAATTTTATATAGATAGATTTATATGTAAATCGATAAAATGCACATATACTTGGACTCATAAATTAATTAAGTTTAGTTAATTCATAAATGAACAACTTTTAGAGAATCTCTTCCAAGTCCCGATTTTCTGAATTTGTAGAAGCAGAGAGAATTTGTTCTGATTGAAGAACTTCTGTGCCTCTCTGATCATAGAGGGTGTTCTCAGAATTGACCTGGATTTCTATCTTATTTATGCCACTCACAGGTTATATGACATTTTGCAAATTATTTACCTTGATGAAAAGTTAGCCATCAATCTGTAAAATGGACATTATAACACTGACCTCACTGAGCTACTATTGGTATTAAATAAGATAATATACATAAAAGGGTCAAGCACAATGCTAGGCACATAGCAAGCACTCAACAAACATGTTCATGTTGTTGTGGCTGAAAATATTAGGGGTAATCAAGACTACAATGAGACACATTTGCACCCATTAGGATGGCTATAATAATAATAATAATAAAAGTAAGGACTTAAACAAATACTTGTATGCCAAAGTTCATTGCAGCATTATTCACAATAGACAAAGTGTAGAAACAACCTAGGCGCCCATCAAAAGGTGAATGGATAAATAAAATGTTGTATAGCCTTATAAAGGAATATTATTCAGCCATAAAAAGAATGAAGTTCTGACATGCACTATGAGGTGGATGGGTCTTCAAAACATTATGCTAAGTAAAATAAGCCTGATATGGAAAGAATAATATTGCATGATTCCTATTATATGACATACATAGAATAAACAAGTTCAGAGACAGAAAGTAGTTTAGAAGTTACCAGGGGCTAGGAGTTACTGCTTAATGGTTACAGCATTTCTGTTTGAGTTGATGAAAAAGTTTCAGAAATAGAGGCAATGGTTGCACAGCATTATGAAAGTAGTTAATGACACTGAATTGTGCACTTAAAAATGGTTAAAATCACAAATTTTATGTATATTTTACCATAAGTTAAAAAAGAACAATGCAACTTATCAAAAATCATTGAATTAAATCACTTTAAATCTATGTACTGCATGGTGTGTGAATTATATCTCAATAAAGCTGTTTAAAAATATATCAGGAATGATGTTCAAAATATTTAACAATGGTAACCCAGAAAGGAAAATCAATAGGAATGGTATCAGTCATTTTGATGTATCGATTTACCAGCTGAATATCAGTCTGGAGGTTCAGTTCTAGTCTTCTCCAGGAATGTAATCAGAAATATTGTAATTCAATTTTATTCTGCTATTCTTTCAGAGCGGCTGCATTTTTTAAAACTTTGTACTGAACTGTAATACACATTAAAAAATCTTTTCTTTTTAGTTTAGAGCAGAGATTTACAAACTGTTGAGCTAAACAAAGCCAACCAACCTCCAGTTTCTATATGGCCCACGAGCCATGTAGAGAAATACCGACCTTTCCGAGTTCTGCTGTAGAGCTTGCTTAAAGATCAACAGAGCAGTCAGGTTGCAGGGGTATGAGGAGATACTCTGTCTGGTTGGTCTCCTGGCATAAGTTGGGCAATGTCCAAGCAGAGCTGGTAATTACAGCAGCAACAAATGAAACATGAGGCAGGCGGGGATGAGAGGGTTCAAACCAACACATGAGACACAACCCTTATAACAAGTTCAAGAAATAATTACTTAATTAGAATTATTTTTAAAAACTCCTATATTTTCAGAAAAATACTATGTAAACCCTAGGATATCTAAACTAATGGGATATAAAATTAGAAAATACCTAGTGTGCAAAACAAATGATTAAAATCTTTGAAAATATTTAATTGATTAATCAGTTACTTTTATTCAATTTCTAGTTTTAATCAATTTTTTCATATTTTTAAAGTGTTTCATGTAAGGTTATATTGAACCATGTCGGGTACTTTTTTGCAGAGTGGGGATTAAATCTCTTGAATTGCTTCCCTATGTGAAGATAGAGAAGTGAGATCCATCTTTTCTCAAGTGATTTGGGCTGGTTATGTGATAGATGAACTGTATCCTCCCAGAGTCCATGATCTCACTTTCTTCCCCTTGTTTCTGCAGTGTTTGATTGTCACTTCAATGCCCCCAACTTTATTTGGTCCCATCCTTTTTATCTGTTCTCTCAGTGACTGCAGAAATTGAAGCAGCTGGTATCTCCAGTTCCGACAACCACTGTTAAACACTAACCTCAGGTTCAGACTGCAAATCTGTCACGGGTTGCTATTTTTCTGGAAAATGGTATGTAACTCCTTCTGCTGCCTTTTAAATGTCTGAAAACATTATTATTTCCTTCTTGCTGTGAAAAAATAGTTAAAGGAATAATTAATTGAAGGCAACATGAAGAGGCATTTATCTTATTGAAGGTACCTGTAAAATGTCCTTAATCAAATGAATGTTTATTTGAAAATAAGATAAAGTCCCATCAACTCTTTCATGCAAAGAAATAACATGATAGGCAAATTAAGGAGTTCTAAGAGAGAAAGATGGTATGTGTATATTTAAATATGAGATTTCAGAATGTTTGGTCACTGTTCAAGGAAAAGAAAAACTTTATAAAAGAACTGCTCTTATGTTGAAAATTATCACACATTAAGTATATAACTTTGATGGAAACCCTTTAAATCAGGCACTGTGTTAGGAAATTTATAAGCTTTATTTTATTTCATCATCTTACCTGTCCAATAAGGTAAGTACTGTTAGTATCTCCATGTAGATGAGGACCCTTAACAAGAACTTCTGGTTATAAACCAGAAGGATTTAGAAATGTACCCGGAAGAGGATGAGTCAATGATGTAACCAGATGCAAAAATGGGAGGGCTGATACACTTTTCTCTAAGAAAAACCCTTGTTCTCAAACCTATATTGTGTGTGACCTCAATCTTAACCACAGAATTCTGATGTATTAGCTTGCTAGAGCTGCCATAACAAAATACCATAAATTGGGGGCCTTAAAGAAATAGAATTGTATTTTCTCACAGTTCTGGATTCTGGAAGTCTAAGACTGAAGTGCCGGTGAGGTTGGTTTCTTTTGAGGCCTCTCTCCTTGGCTTGCAAACAGACACCCTCTGGCCGCCTCTTCACCTGGTCTCCTGTGCAGGACACCCTGGTATCCCTTTCTTCTGTTATAAGGACACCAGTCAGTTTGGATTATGGTCCCAACCTAATCCAATCAGATTACTTCAGATTGTGTAGTGAGTGTCAGATCTGTCTTATTTTAGTTTAATCACTACTTTACAGACCTTATCTCCGAATATGTGTACATTCTGAGGTGCATCCAGAGTCTGGGGGCTGGAGCTTCAACATCTGAATTTGTAGGGAACACAATTCAGACTGATTTTGTTAGAAGATTGGGAGTCCCAGATTACAACCCACCAACAAACAACAACAACAAATTCTACATTTTCTACATTCCTTTGTTGATAGGCAGAGTATATGATTGTCAAATGAAAAAAACGCACAACCTAAAAGTTGAGAATTATGTTTTATTTGGTGGACAAAACTGGGGAATTAAGCCCAGGACGCAGCCTCTCAGATAGCTCTGAGGGACTGCTCTGAAGAAGTAAGAGGGGAGCCAGGATATATAGGAGTTTTTGCAACAAAACCAGGTAGTTGGAACTTCAGAAGATTACTGTTAATGAAAGAAAACCAGATTATCTCAAGTTAAGAAATTTAGCAGTTTTCTACGTATAGGAAGATGCAAAATTCTTGGCTCATTGAAATCATCCCTTTGATATGCACCTCAGCTAGCTGGGGCCAGTATCCTGTGCTTTCCCATCCTGAGTCACCTCAGGGTGCATCCCTGTAGGGTGGCTACAGCAGCTGACTCCTTGATGGCTGCAACATCTGTTGTTTGCTGGAAGGCAACATTTTTTAACTCACATGATCTACTTCTAACTAAGGAGATATAATCTAAAGTAATTGTATGGAATTATTATTATTCCCAACATATATATATATAGAGAGAGAGAGAGAGACAGAGACAGAGACAGAGACAGAGACCTTAAATAACCCACACACCTCATGAAACTGACAAGGATGGAAGCATGTTGTATAAGAGGTAAAACCCCTTACCATATATCAAATGTAATCATGATAAATGGTGTGAAGTAGTAGGAACTGTAAGAGGAATAGGAAAAGGAGACAGAAGCAAGTGCCTATCCATCCCTCACCAAGTTAGACATTAACTATGGCCTACCTTCTCCCCAAGACAAGATGAAGAAAGATTACTTATTTAATTTAACAAAAAACACATAGAAATCTGTGTGTGTATGTGTCTGTGCATGTGTCCACGTGCATGTGAACATTCAGAGGGATTTTGATTAAGTACAATAAGATATAATTTACCTGGTATGATTTTGGTATTTTTCAAGGTATCTTCAGCCTCAAAATATCTCCACAATGTGAACTTTACAATACTTGTGCATTTTGTCATTAAGGAAAAATTTCTTTGGCTTAATGCTTTGCAATTCCTTTGTATTCCAGGAACATATGTTTATTGATGGGGTATGTATTCTATGAACTTTTAGTATTTTATAATAGATTAGAGATACTGGCCCCTTCCTTTCCTCTTCTTTTCATTCTTATTTTTCAAGAAAGTGAGAATTCACTATACTTGAATGTTAATAGTATTGGGGAGAGAAATACTGAGTAAGAAGGGACAGAGGCAGTTAGGAATAGAGAATTAGAGAGAATGGTGCTACAGTGCTGAAATAGTGATAGATGAGATGGAACATAACAGAGGAAATGGGATGATCTTAGAGGAGAAGTGGTGGTTTGGGGGGGGAGGGTGAGATCTAGAGCACATATGGATGGTTGATTTCAGATAGGACAAAGGAAATTCATGTATTCAGTAATAGGGAGGAGGATGGGTTTAGAATCTGGAGGTTTTATACATTTGAGAGTGGAAATGTATGGTAATTCCAATCTGATTATTTTTATTTATCCTACTAGCATGTATTAAAGTTAACAGCTGTAACTAATACATGATCAGGGAAACTACAGAAATGAGCAAGAACAGAGCTGAAAGCAAGTTGAATTTAGAGTTGACTGTTTCCTGAAACATCGTAACTCAGTTTGACGGTAGCTGGGAATGGAGTTCTGCAGGTTGCCTTGTGAGGAAGAGGAGTCAGGGGTTTATTTTGCCCTTGGTATGGGGGCATGGGTAGCAATCACAGACAACTTGGAGTTGCCTCTTTTCCTTCCTGTCCTGTTAGTTGAAGAATGGTATTCACAAGATGTCTCCAGCAGACAACAAAAAGGAATTACGTGCTCTTTGGAATTTAGACTAAAAGATGGAGAGAGTAGAGAGAAAGCTAGATGGTATAAAAACTAAAAATACGTTGATTTAAAATGGTATGCATTAGGGACTTCCCTCGTGGTGCAGTGGTTGGGAATCTGACTGCCAGTGCAGGTGACACGGGTTTGATTTCTGGTCCGAGAGGATCCCACATGCTGCGGAGCAACTAGGCCCGTGCACCACAGCTGCTGAGCCGGCGCTCTGGAGCCCGTGAGCCACAACTACTGAGGTCCGCGCGCCTAGAGCCTGTGCTCCGCAACAAGAGAAGCCACCGCAATGAGAAGCCTGCACACTCTAAGGAAGAGTAGCCCCAGCTCACCACAACTAGAGAAAGCCCGCACGCAGCAATGAAGACCTAATGCAGCCAAAAAAAAAACAAAAGGTATACATTAAATCTTAGGTAAATATCACATTTAATTTGCTTTAAAACCGAGATTACAGTCTCTGTGATTCATATAGAATGGCACTTTACTGTTAAAACTGGATATTTCAGAAGTTCATATTATTTGAAGCAAGGTTTTCCTTCATCTCAAAGGGAATGTATTTAATTTTATGTATGAGGTAAATGCAATAAATTGATTATAGAATAATAAAAGGTTTTCTTTTGGGGGTTTTGGGTTTTAAAAATTAGAATAAATGTTTTTTTAGCAAAGATCTATCACAATAAGATTCAAAACACAAAAACAAAAATTTTGAGATCAACTGATGAGTTTTTTTCTTTTCCTTCTGAACAGATGTTGGTAGTAGATGTGTTCTGTGTTGTATAAAAATGAGTAACAATTTTATAGGACAAAAACCAAATGTAAATTTTCATGTAATGTTAAGCAAATCTGCACATAAATTTAGCAGTTAGATGGGGATATAGAAATGTCACAGGACTATGTATCTGACTTGACTCTAAATATATAAAAAGAAAGGAAATCTATAAATTATAGTACATGATATAGGCAGATAATTTCCCACAATTTTGATAAAATAACAAAAAACGTTCAGAGTTAGTTCATTCAGATAGGCAACTTACTGTATGATATTTGAAGAATAATCAGGTAGAACACTCTTTTTTAAAAAATAACTTTAATATAAAGAAAAACCATATCATGCCATTTAATTTGAGTGATGAAGACAAGCAGCAAGTGTGACATTTGTTCTGATTTTTCCATAGAATTTGAAGGAGACAAAGTTTGTGAAAATGTTTC
Source organism: Balaenoptera borealis (assembly GCF_965194805.1). NCBI lineage: Eukaryota > Metazoa > Chordata > Mammalia > Artiodactyla > Balaenopteridae > Balaenoptera > Balaenoptera borealis. The sequence continues at coordinate 16,439,854 of NC_138871.1, forward strand.
AACTGGTCATAAAATATGGTACATCTAGAATGATCCAGAGACAAAAAAATCACAGTTTGCTGGGGCAAACCAACCAAGTCCCCCCAGGAGACCTGAGAAAATATGCGTGTCAAAATAAAAGGTGAAGATAATAATGATTTATCCCTCTAACATTCGTGACATTTTTCCAGCAGAATCCGAGCTCACAAGGTTGCTCAGAAAAAACAACCCATGATATAGATATTTTGAAGACAAGATTTATGGTTGGGCAATTGATTTTTTTTTTTTTTTTTTTTTTTGGTATGCCAATGCTCTCATGCATTTTTGATTATAATGAAACTTTTCTTTTTTTGATTAATCAGACCATTCCTCTTCAGTTATTTATTTACTGTATTTGTCTGTAGGTGCTTCTTTAACCTTTCTAGAAAAGGAATTCATCTTTCAAATGATAAAAATAACAATAGTGAACAAATGCAGTCCCCCCAAAAGAAAATTAACAAAATAAATATTTAGGAAATTCTCTAAAAAATTTAGTAAATCTGCTGATTCTTTGAAACGATGTATTGCCTGTTCAGATGATTACTTGAGTATATACACACTACTGTATATAAAATAGATAACTAATAAGGACCTACTGTATATCACAGGGAACTCTACTAAATACTTTGTAATTGTCTATATGGAAAAAGAATCTAAAAAATAGTAGATATATGCATATGTATAACTGATTCACTTTGCTGTACACCTGAAACTAATACAACACTGTAAATCAACTACATTCCAATAAAAAAAGAAAGGCACTTATGCTTATTATTAGAAACTAAGGTATGTTTGTTAAATCAATATAGTCTTAGTGATTTATAGTTACACCTTATAACCACTGTCAATTTATACAGTAGAGGATTCTGGAAAGCAAATCTGAAGTTATTGGACATACTATTAATTTTTTTCTGATTAAAATTAATAATTTCCCATTCCACATAAAGGAGTAAACTAATACATGAATCAAACATGGATATACATGTGTGAACTATAGAATAATCAAACTTTTCTTAGTTGTGTAGGGACTTTTGTTTTGTTTTGTTTTCTCCCCTTAAACTTAAGCTCCTACTTTGACTGGTGGATTACAATGACATTTTTTGTTCCTAGGAATTTGCATCATTTCAGAGCCAGGGTCTAGTAATCCCTGAACAGTCTCCATATTTACCTTTCCACCAAGAACAGTCATATGACTCTTTGGGGAAATCTTGGAGGAAGAGATATTACTTATACTTTTGGCCATGTGATTTCCTCAGTGTGCCTTCATTTTAATCAAAGTGCTTTGGTCAATATACTGACTGAATTTGGAAACCTGGGAAAGGAGCCATGACTCTTTATGGTCACTCAAGTCAGGCTTCTAAAGACCAGATCTAGACTTCTCCCTATTGTATAGATGAAATAACATTTTACTAGGTGTGTTAGTGACCCCCAAGACCACCCTCAGGCTCAATGAATTGCTAGAAGGACTCATAGGACTCAGAAAAGCTGTTATATTCATGGTTATGATTTATTACAGAAAAATTATAGTGATCAAAATCAGCAAAGGGAAAAGATGCATGGGTCAAGTCCAGGAGAAACTAAGGAAACCTTCTACGTGTCCCCTTTCAGTGGTGTCTGACAATGATGTACTTCATTCTTCCATCAACAACTTGTGACAACAGGTGTGAAGTGTTGTAAACAGGGGAGCTCACCTAATCCTAGGTGTCCAGGTTTTTTATTGGGGGTCAGTCCCACAGGCATGCAGCACCCACCTGACTGACCTCAGTTTCTCGACTCCACCCTTACTCTTAGACCACTCATGTGGTCAAACTGGTACAACAAGGTCCAAGGCTTCAGGTATACAAAAACATTCTTATCAGTCAAAATATTCTAAGAGCTCAGAAGTTATTTCCCAGGATCCAATTAAGGACCAGTTCTGGAAATAAACTTTCTTTGGAATGTGCAGAATTTGAGCAACAAGTTCCTGTTGAGTTAGTTGTTTCTTACCCAGTAGGTTATTCATCTATTTTATTTTTATGATCAACTAAGCATTGTAAAGGCTCCTTAGGTCAAAATATCCCCACTCTTGCGGCCTATTCCAATGATCAAACTCACTTTGTCTCTGGAGCTGGAGCTTCCTAGCTGGCATTTATCCCATCAAGTTCAGAGAGCTAATCTCAATGATGGCACCTCCACCATCATCCTCAACCTACAAAGAAAAGACGTCTAACCTCTTTTTTTTTTTTGAGGATGTTTTTGAGGATGTGGTGCTCCCCTTACTAATGTTCTTCTCAATGTCTTAATAAAGAGAGTGTCTGTTGAGTTTCTCTGGGGATAATGTGTATTTGTGTGTGTGTGTATTTGAGGGAGGCTAGTTGCAATTCACACAGCAAAGCTCTACTCCATCATTTCTGGTTCCCTAAACTTTTGGATTTCATCCTTCATATTTGAATAGGGAACTTGTGGCATTTCAACCTTATGGAAAGTAGGACCTTATTGAGCCCAATTTTCAATCAACCAAAGCAACTCCTTGAGGTGTTTCCTGTTGCGTGAACTAACATAATAATTCTGCAACCTTGGGTAAGCATAGCCACATTAATAAATTCTTAAAAGTCCATTAATACATTCCATGCTCTTTGGATTGAGTCCCTTGTCATTCTTTCCCACACATATTCCACAGGCTTTTACTGAAATGAATTAGTAATATCTTGCAACTTTTTGGAGTATGAGCTATTTCATGCCAGGTTAGGCTTGGCACATGTCCTTCTGGAGCATGTTAAGATCTCATTGTAGTTACAAGACTAGAAGCAATAAAGAGTTATTGGAGTGTGTCCTTAGAAGAATAAACATCCCTTTGCTAACTTAAGTGATATTATTACATGGTTGGCAATTTAGGATGACCTCAGAGATGAGAGTGCAAGTTGCTAAACTGACAGTGATATCTCAGAGAGACTTGTGTATTCAGGATTTTCAACTTCATCTCAGTATACTCAGATGCCCCTGTTCTAAGCTTCTGGATCTCACTCATTGTTAAAATATGCCCTTATTTTCACATAAGAAGCATAGCAAGGTTGTGAATTCAACTTCCGTTATAACTTTGCCAACAGCAAAATTACCCTTGGGCCCTATTTCATATAGGTTGGGCCTAAAAGAGCTAGGATATTAGGGCCATGATTTGAACTGAGAGCTCAAAGTCCTGAGCTTAGAATTGTTTTCTTTTATCTCTCTAGTGCATTCAGAAATAACAATCCCATTCCTCAGTCATTGCAGTATTCATTACTGCCATAGATTAACCTACACAAGCCACTTGGTCTGACCAGGCACTTCCTTTTTAATAAACACTTGATTTCAATTAACCACAGGTGATTTTCCAGTTAGTCATGATACCATTGCATGGCATGTGTTATTATAAAGCACAATTTCCCATTGCATTCAAGACCAAAAATTATAACTAAACTAATCATAGAACTCTCTTTTTGAGTTTGTTTCCTTCAACCATTCCTGATACCAGGTATGTATCAGCGATATAGTAAAAACTGTTTATACCCTGTCCATACTTTTCAGGCTTTTCCACTGTAGTGGATTTGACTTCCAGTTGCTTGAGGCCTTTCTCTAGAGGCCAGAAATCTCTCTACCTACCAGCACAGCTGGCCAGAAAGTCTGGGAAATAATTATTATTTCCTAGCAATAGCTATCAACCAATGACAAAGAATTGGTTCATAAATATCCTAGCTCACTTGTCTCTTTGCTGAGATAAAGCTGAAGCATGTATTCTACAGGGATTCCCAGAGTTCCCCAGGCAGATTTAGCTCCCACAGTAGTAAGTGGCTTGATAAGTAACAATTTATTGGCTGATTTCCTCCCTTGTCTTATTTTTCTACTACCTTTCTAGTATTTTCTGAGATCACCCCTAACACCCCCTATTAGCATCAACTAATAGGAAGAAGGCAGGCAAACATGAAAAGTAGTTTAAATAATTTTCCCCCTCCAAAGCAAGAACATTATTTTATTTACTTTGTATAATTTTAAAAAGTGATAGTCTCTAAATCCATGGCCCCTGGCTTTCCTACTTTCCTGCAGGAGGAATTAGACAGCAAGGTTGGATGATAAAGCTGGGTTACAAGTATGAATATATAGGTTAAGTTTAAATTCACTACAGAAGTAAAACAAAAATAGTGTCCCCAGAGCACTTTGACACTATGGGTACCCTTTGAGAAATGTAAAAGAATTGTCAGAGAAGAAACAGACTTTATAATCATCTTAAATAACATTTGTATATGATTTATATTTAATGCATTACCTTTCTAAAACATCACCTCACTGCTAACATATGCAACTTTTAATTTAACTTGAATTCAGTTTCTTTAACTACATTTTTCCTTTCCTCCTATGTAAAATTACTTCAAGGAAAATAATATTTCATTTAGTCAAGTACCTAAAATAACTTTACCTAATCAAACCAAATATTTTCTTAAGAAAGATTACCATTAAGCTTGCTTAATTACAGAAATGATTGTAATTATCCACATATCTACCATTACATGACCAAACACACAAATGTGGTGAATGAAAAATTAAGTAAATACTTTTTGTTAATATGTATGGTACAGATTATTAATATAGAAATGGCTCTTTTTTAAATTGCTTAACACAACTTATTTCCTGATATGGTTTCCAAATCAGGGTATCTGTAAACACTCTGGACCTACTGAATCTGATTATCTGGTGTAAAATAATTAGGCAACTGCAAAGTTAGGGAACACAGCCCATATGGACTGTTTTCCCTTACAACTCCAATAGCAAGTTCAGGCAGTACCCAAATGACCCTCAATTTCTATAATTCACTAGAAGGACTTAGAGAACTCACTGAAAGTTGTTATATTCACAGTATGGTTTATTAAAAGGAAAGGATATGTATTAAAATCAGCCAAGGGAAAAATGTATTGGACACAACATAGAAGAGTTTCAAACATGAAACTTCCAGATGTCCTTTCCCTATGGAATTACAGACAGCATTAATGACTACTGGCAATGATGTGGGAGAATACACATAAATTATTGTCAACCAGGGAAGTTCACCCGAATCTTGGTGTCCAGAGCCTATATTGAAGCTCCATCAAGTAGGCATGCTTGATTGTCCATGTGCCTGATCTCAGTTTCCAGATGCTCAGGATGTCGAGATGATACCATATGACCCAAAGTCCTTACCCTAAACCACATTTTCCTTGTAGCTTATAGCCCCCACCTTTAATGACATTATTAATGTCAGACTGGCTCAAGGCACACATACAAAGAAAGACTCCTATCAGCATGACATTCCAAGAGCTCCCAGAAGCCAAGGGCAAAGGCTAGACCTCTCTGGGCAAGGTTAAATTTTGACTACCCTTGACGATTTGGGATGGGACTATAAAGTTCCCCAAGTTATTTGGATGTAGCTTATTTAGCATTGGTTGGTAAATTGGTATTTTTGGAACACTGCCTCAAATTACACATCTTCCCTGCCCCACCACAATCTGAGCTTCAGTACAATATCCTAAAGAAAATAATATTTGATGGCATAAAAGTAAATTTGAAAACTGTCCCTTCTAGTCTTCTCATTAATACTTAATTACAATCATTTAAATTAATGACATGTTGATACTTTAAAAAATGCAGGGGAAATAAGGAAAATGGGAAACATGCACAATGTGCATTTAAAAAGGAAATACTGCTAATTAAGCCATCTGGAATATTGTCTTATAAATAGTAGTTATTCAAAAATTCACATATCATATTGGTTTTCAAAAAAGAAAGGGATAACTTAAATTCAAAAGCATGCTGATATTTGGATAAATTATGTTTTTATTCTAAAGGAAAACCCATGTTAGACCTGGTGATCTTAGAAATTGCCCAGTCCAATGACAAAACAATTAAATTAGGACCTGTAGCTGTGGAGTGACTTTCCTCAATCATATTTTCAATTGGGATTGCATGTAACAGAAACCTCAGTGTACTGGCTTAAGCAAGGCAAGGTTGACTTCTCATGTGTAAAGGACTCCAGAGGCAGAGTCGAAACCTTGAGTGAGTGCTCAAGGAAGCTATTAAGGACTTAGAACCCAGCTAGCTTCCTGATCCATGATCCTTAGCATGTGGCTTTTTCACCTGTGCTCTTATGCTAGCTTCTTCTATTTGAGACATTATATCCACCTTCCAGGGGACATATAGTGGGCAAAAGAGAAATACAAAAGACTGAGCCTGACTCTTTCCAGTATAATTTGACTTACATTAAGTTGGGCAAAACTGTGTGCTATGACCCTTATATAATGGAGTATTGAGAAGTAAGTACTCTAATTGGGCACATAATAAATAGAATCTCCAAAAAACTGGGGTTCTGTTAGTAAGACAGAAAGAGAGATTGGATATTGGATATATCTGTGTTTTCTGCATGCTTCTTCAGTAGATATTTATTAAGCATCCATTTGGCCTAGGCTCAGATTCTAAAGTGTTTAACAAAACCACCATAGCCCCTAGTCCCTAATCTCATAGAACTTAGGATAATGAGGAAAAACAGAAACAAAACAGTAAGCTAACAAGTGTACACACAAAGATGATGGTGATTTGTAATACATGTTCTATAAGAAAAAAAATGCTATGAAAAGGAGCATTTGAGCAGTTGGTAAGGCATGATCCACTTTGGGTTGTGTGATCAGGAAAGGCATTTTTAAAGGGATGGTGTTGCCGCTGAGACTTGAAGGAGAAGGATCAGCTTTATGGAGGGAGGGAAGAGAGGTCTAAAAATGGAGAACAGAATGTGTGAAGGTGCTGAGTTACAAGAGAATGAAATATTCAAGAAAATGAGCATAGGTCATTGTGGCTGGAGTATGATGAAGGAGAGAAAGAAGCTGTGAAAGAAGCGAAGACAAATATTTGATTTCTTTTTACTGTGATTCTTCTTCCCCTTTAAAGTAGGTAGATTCTGAGATACCTGATGCCATGGAGAAAATGATAAAGCAGACATATAGAGAATAAGTTTTAGTTTCAAAAGTCTTGGAATTGACATATATACACTACTGATACTATGTATAAAGTAGATAACTAATGAGAACCTACTGAATAGCACATGGAACTCTACTCGATGCTTTGTGGTGACCTAAATGGGAAGGAAATCTAAAAAAGAGGGGATATATGTGTACATATAGCTGATACACTTTGCTGTACAGTAGAAACTAACACAACATTGTAAAGCAACTATACTCCAATAAAAATTAATTTAAAAAAATAACACAGGTAAACAAATAAAAAGCCCTCTCTTATGATTGAGGCAAAAAAAAAAGAAAAAAAACCAAGGCTGCACGGTGATGAATATCTTGATAGATGAAAACAATCCTCTCACCCTGGACAGTAGAAGATTTTCCCAGTAAGAGGTGAAAGAGAAAACAAAAAGAAAAACAGAGGGAGAGAGATCTGTGGGCCTCAGATTGGAAATGCCATATCTGCAGAGATCGCATGAGGAGGAACATCCGGGGTCAACAGCCAGAGGTTGTCCATGTGCCATTGTGGCCATGGGGTAACCACGGTCACACTCCCAGAGCTATGCCAGATTTAAATTAGCACCTGTTGTCTGTCCATCTAAGCTCCATCTGAGAACGCGGGTAGCAGGGTTTATGCTCGCCATCTTTATCCTTGTCATCTAACAGGGCTTTTTCCTTCCTTGTAGTAAACGTTGCTCTTTGATTACCCAGAAGTAATATCTACTTATGCTCTCTGGCTTTGCTCTGCAGAAAAGGCTCTGTTCTTTATACTGAGAACACAGCCGCTAAAACATGGCCTCTTTTGTCTTTCATATCCCAATGACAAGAAGGACAGTCAACCGAAGAAAGTAAAATAGTGAGAAGTTCTATAATTACTTACATCATTTAACATAATTGGGTTTTCTTTAAAGACAAACCTTTTATTCATTCAACACATGATTATTTAGAGTTTACTGTAAGACAGTGAACCAACCATCCAGGAAAACTTACATCTTGAGCAGGTGTGCAGTATTTTTGGCATGCATTGAATTTCTTTACTTTTATCTTATTTCCTGTCAACTCTTGGCTAACAATTGCCAGGATTTTTATTCCTAACTCTAGCCAGCTTCCCTAGCTCCAACGCTCAGTGTTTTTGATGCTGTTCCTCTATGTTGACCCTTATGCCATTAACATCTCTACAGGTTACACATCTTCTCTTTTGGTAGGTTCTAGAAACCCTGCCTTTCAATACTTCATGTCTGTGTCTGCAGGGCATGACAGAGTCTATTGATCTGCGGGGGAGGGGAGGGCATCACATACAACTACAGCTGATGTTTATACCACTTTGTGTAGTCCCAGACAGAGGATTCTGGAATAACAATCTCTTTAATCACTTGTTATTCTTGTCACCATTTTATCAGCATCTGTCAGGCAGGGACACATGCTGTCTCTGTTTTGTATGACATGACTGTTCCGGGTTTCTAGCAATGATGCCACAATCCCCACAGGCAAGCACTTCACATTGATAGGATGCTTGGTGCTCAGACCTGCTCATCAACCTTTCATGAATTACAAACATTTTAAGTTTGACTCACATTTTATTTTTAACATGATTTCAAAATGCCTTGAGAGCCCTCAGCATGATAAAATCCTATCAGAGTTAGAGTTGCTTTTGTTGCAATTCTGAGCAATCAAATGTGTGGAGTCACCCTTGAGTGACTGTGATAACCATGGCATTTCTAAAGAAAATGTTGAAGCTCTTAATAAATGATGGCTTAGAGGTTAGATGCATCAGCAATTCCATATATATATATGTAGCTATGTATATGGAATATGTTTTAAAAAGCAGTTTCAATATAAAATCTTTTGAAATCAGACATATTTTAGTCTCTGTATATTACTATTTGGTATCTAATCTTACCTTCTCATTTGAAGCAGCAAAAGTATTTGATAGAGTTTATTTCTTTGAAATTTCTTTGAAATTATTTTCAAAATAGAAGTCTGTAATTTTAGTTGTGCTTTGGCTCAAGAGAAATCTAAAGATTAATCATATGAGCTATGTTATTGGTCCCATAGGTTTTATTCTTGAGAATAAACTACTATAGAAATGGACAAAGGGCAAGAAGAAGAAGAGGCACCAGGAAGTAGTAGAAAATGCACTGGTCTAGGTTAAGGAATCCTATCCTAAGTCCTACTGATAGCATTCATTTATGTCTCTTTTCTTATTTTTTAGTAATAGTAAATGATAATTTCCTCTCCATGACTTAATTATAACCTTTCTATTGTCTGCAAACTAACAAAAAGTGTATGTTATAACACACATAATAAATATTATGCCCATGGAATAAATCATTATTATTATTATTTGGTGAACACTTATTAAACACACTTAAATTGGCATGTTAACCAACTAAAGCCCACATTCAAGTTTTATTTATTTCTTAATAACCTAAAAAATTCAAGTTAAGAAAAATTATATTTTATCCAGGTATCCATTCATTGCATATGCTGTAAGATAATGCTTAAATTTGAACTTCATCATTGTTTGTGGCATATATTTTTTCCTGTTCTACAACAATTCACTAATTCACTCCCTCTGTCCTTACAAACAGTACTGATTTAGTTTGAGTGGCCACATCCTTGACCTAAAAGGACGTATCAGAATGGGTCCAAGCTAATGATAGAAACACTAGTTCACCTGTGGTAGTGACTGGTTAATGACTATGCCCAGCTCTGAGGGGTGGGGGAGAGAAGGAGAGAGAGAGAGAGACTGATTACATAACAGCAAGGCAACAAATCAACGCTTTGACTTCTAATCATTGCAAAGCTTCCTAAGTAACAGAAAATGACCTTCAGATGTATGCTAATATTAGCGATGTTGTCTGTTCCTTGTGGCTGAAATTATCTGTTATTAGAGGTGTTCTGATCCCCTTGCCTTTTGGTCAAATTGTTGTATTATACTCCTGGCTCCCCTGGGCTGATGACTATCCAATGGCCACCTGTGACTGGAACAGTGGCACAATGACTGGAAACTTTTGGGATGATTACTACTCCACTAGCCTGGTTTCCTGAGTGACTATGGTAAGCAGAATATTATCATCTAGCATGACAAAGATATGTCTTTGTTACTGTAAGCCACAAATATTTTGGGTTTTGTTGCTAGAGTATAAACTAGCCTGATCTGATAAAATATCACTATTATGGGGTGATAAGTGACCTCTGAAAAAGATATGTTGAAGTCCTAACCCCCATACCTCAGGATTTGACCTTACTTGGAAATAGAATCATTGCAAATTAATTTAAGGCAAAGTCACACTGGAGCAGGGTAGACCCCTAATCCAATATGACTGGTGTAATAAGAATAAGAGAATTTTCACACAGACACACAGGGAGGATGCCTTGTAATGACAGAAGCAGAGATTGAATTATTGCAAATGCAAGCTAAGGAACACAAAGGATTGCCAAAAACAAACAAAGAAACAATTACTAGAAATTAGAAATATGCAATGAAGGATTCTCCCCAAGAGGTTTCATAGGGAGCATAGCTTTGCTAATGCCTTGATTTTGAACTTTTGGCCTCCAGAACTATTTAGACAATACATTTCTGTTGTTTGAAACCACCTAGTTTGTGATACTTTGTTATGAAAGCCTTAGGAAACTAATACTATCAAGTAAGGCAGTGCTATCGCTATCCTTGTTTTTGTTGATTTTGTTGTTATTGTGTTATTTGCATTGAATGTATAGATCAAGTTAGAAAGAACTGACATCTTGACAATATTGAGTCTTCTGCTCTATGAACATGGAATGCCTTTCCATTTATTTAGCTCTTCTTTCATTTCATTCATCAGAGTTTTTAAATTTTCCTTATACAAATCTTGTTCTTTCTTTGTTAGCTTTATACTTAAGCATTTTTTGTGATAATGTAAATGGTATTGTGTTTTTAATTTCAACATCCACTTGTTCATTGCTGTAACCTTGCTTTGATCACTTGTTAGTTCCAGAAGTTTTGTGGCAAAAAATTTTAGATTTTCTACATAGATAATTATTCCAACTACAAACAGAGAGAGTTTTATTCTTTCTTTCCCAATCTGCATATTTTTCATTTCCTTTTCTTGTCTTATTATATTAGCTAGAACTTCTGGTATGATGTTGAAAAGGAGAGGTGAGAGAGGACATCCTTGCCTTTTTCCTGATCTTAATGGGAAAACTTCAAGTTTCTTACTATTAAGTATGATGTTTGCTGTAAGGTTTTTGTAGATATTACTTATTCAGGTTGAAGAAATTTCCTTCTATTCCCCGTTTACTGAGAATTTTTATCAGAAATATGTGTTGGATTTTGCAAAATTCTTTTTCTGTATCTATTGATATAATCATGTGATTTTTCTATTTTTGTTCATTGAAGTGAGAAACTACATTAATTAATCATTGAATATTGAAGCAGCCCTGAATAACTGGGATAAATTGCACTTGGTCACAGTGTATTATTCTTTTTATACATTATTGGGTTTGTTTTGCTATTATTTGGTTGTGGATTTTTACAGGTACATTCATGAAATATATTGATCTATAGTTTTTTTATTTTGTAATGTCTTTGTCTGGTTTTGGTATTAAGGTAATACTGGTCTAATAGAATGAGTTAGGAAGTATTCTTTCTGCTTCTATCTTCTGAAAGATATTACAGAGAATTAATAAAATATCTTCCTTAAATCTTTGGTAGAATTAACCAGTGAGCCTATCTGAGCATGATGCTTTCCATTTTGGAAGGTTAGTAATCATTGATTCAATTTCTTTAATAGATATAGGCTTATTAAGATAATTTATTTCCTTTTGTGTATGTTTTATAAATTGTGTCTTTGAAGAAATTGGTCCATTTCATCTAGATTATCAAACTTGTGGGCATTAAGTTATTCATAGTATTATTTTATTATCCTTTTAATGCTCAAAGTATCTCTAGCGATGTCTCCTCTTTCATTTCTGATATTATTAATTTGTGTCCTCTGTCTTTTTTTGTTTGTTTGTTTTTAGTTAGCCTGGCTAGAGGCTTGTCAATTTTATTAATCTTTTCAAAGAACCAGCTTTTAGTTTCATTGATTTTCTCTATTGATTTTCTGTTTTCAATTTCCTAATATTTATACTTCAATTCTTATTATTTCTTTTTGTTCTCTTGCTTTGGATTTAATTTGCTCTTCTCTTTCTAGTCCTTAGGTAGAAATTTTTGTTATTGATTTTAGATCTTTTTTCTTTTCTAAGAGTTGTATTCAATGCTATACATTTCTCTCTAAGCACTGCTTATACTGCATCTCACAAATTTTCATAAATTGTGTTTTTTCACTTTTATTTAGTTCAACCTACATCTCAACCTACATCTCAATTCATCCAGAGCCAAGATCTATGGATATGGCCTTTCCCTGTTTCCCCAAGACTTAGGTGACTCAGCTGTGATGAATGAGAATGATATGTATCTACATTCCTTTTTAATTTTGGACCCTGATAAAAGTAGGCTTCCTCTATTTAAGACTAGAATAATTACAAAATAATGAGTGTGTATAATTTACCTGGACAGAAATCAAGATTTTAGAGCTTGGCAAAACATGATATGTTTCTACCTCCCTCCTTCATTTGTCTTGATATAGATTAATTACTTACATGACATTATATAAAACTATTTTCCAGGCAAAGAAAAGATTGGTACTTGGCAAATGACTAATATGCCCTCTGACCTGAATAGGAGCTTTCCTCAGCATTTCCTGGCACAGGAGAAACTAAAGATGTTTAGCTCAGAAAACAAATGATTTAACCATTGCTTAATGTTTTACAGGTTATGTATAAGAAGGGTGGATTTCTTTTCTAAATAGTGCTACAAAACAGAATCATGCAAAAAAGGTAATAGTTAATGAAATAATGCAATTTCTGCTTAGCAAAATACTGTCCTTTTGAAATACCCTACTTCATATTATGTGGTGTGTTTAGATCAAGGATGAAAGAACATTCTTCAGATAAAATTAAGATATTATTGTTACATTGGGTGGGGTTTTGGTCTAGAAAACTTCTAAGGTGTCACTGAACTTCAAAATTATATCATTCTCTAAAAACAACTTTGCCAAAATTTTTAAGTTGGTAATCACTCAAAGTGAAAGGGACTCTGCAGGTGGAAGAGGCTTGAAAAGAGCAAAGATGGCCCCATGGAAAGAACATGATCTTTTAAATAAGATCCACCTGGTTTTGGACAAGTTTCTGTAGGTTTCAAAGCTAAGGTTTCAAAATCAAAAAACTAATAACACCAACCATTCAAAGTTTAATAAGAGACAAAACTGCAGTTATTAAATATACATTTGTTAAATGGTAATAGAATTAAATAAAGTTTCTTTTCAAATGACCAAATGTTAAGGTATTAAAAAGAGAAAGAATTGAACAGTAGCTTTGTAATCCTGCTAATTAGGTGAGAGAAATATTAATGGCATCCACAACTTACCCATCCCTTTTAGGTATAGAAACTCTATTGAAACAAAGGGAAACTGATTTTTTATGTTTGTTTGCTTATTATATATTTTTTGCTATTGTTCTTTCTGTTATCCCATGACAACAAATTATGTAGGAGCAATGTTATACTAAAGCCAGAACAACAAAAAATAATAATAAATAACATATTTACAACTCTTCCTTTCAAATGGCCCATAGATACATACAGATAACACTACTCCCAAATTTTCTGAAGTTGACATCCTCATATCAATCACATTGTAGGCAGTGGTGAATAGATCAAAGAAGTGACATCGTCTTGCTCAGTACCCATGGACTGTCTAGCAGGGAACAGAGACTCTGACCCTTTAACTCTACTTTTTCAGTTTTCTTGTTTAAAAACCTCATTGGTGTCTGTGTAACTTTATATGATGCATTTTCTTTCTGACATCCCTTAGAAGTTTTGGTCTGACTTTGTATTAAACAATTTCAACCCAGGCTTTGCAATATTCTTATCCTTAAATTTGACATCTCAAAAGTCATCTCTGACCTTGATCAGTGTATCTCAGGAATCTAGCTCCATGGGGGACAGGGAGTCTTTCTGATTTATGGTGACATTTCTCTATAAGCGGCAGATCTGAGATAGAATTGAAGCTTCCTCAAAACGGAGGGTTAATAATATCAGGTGATTAAGGGAACTGGTAGTAGCAGCATAGTGTCTGGATAAAGTTATGCATATACTTGAGATTGGAAAAAAAAAACAAAGAGATGGCTACATCTTGAACCTCTGAATTCTTGATCTGATCTCTAATGCTGAAGTGATTCTCAAGGCAGAAGTAAAGAAGAAATATTTTATGGAAAATACTTCTCTATTGTTCTAATAGAAAAAATCTAATGGAATTATAATTTTGACTATTATTGGAGGGCTTCTGACAACAGGTATCTTTTCAGAATCCTTGGAATGTATCCAGCTGGATGAATACTTTGAAGCTGAAATGACGCCTATTTCTAACCATCGGAGAGTCAATAATATTTGTATAAATATGATAAGTTTCAAACACCTACATTTTAGAAAGCGTCACCTCCTCTCTAATTCCATCACTAAATATAAACATTAAAATAGCTTTAAATATACTGATATATCACTATGCTTCATATAAATTCTACTCATCAGCACAACAAATGCATCTTCAGAAAAGGATCCCCATCCCTATCAATAACTAATTACCTTAGATACAAAATTCAATACACTTTCTCAATGCATAAACTTGCTTATGAGAAATGTGGCTGCCTTTGCAATACAAGGTTTCATACAAATCCAAGTTAACTTTAAACCCATACATTTATTCTTTTAAAACTTCAATGTTTTTCACACTATCATATTTAAAAAGAATTTTGCATGAGCTTTTGCTCATTGTAAATCCAACTATGACAACATTTGGGAGAGTAAGTCTAACTTACAAAACACAGACCTTTGTGCATGTCTGACCCTAGTTTTCCAATCCATACATTTCTTGCTTGCTAATTCATACCTTTTGTGATTAATATGGAAAAAATTGGCAAATATAACTCTAGAATAATACAAATAGGTAGGTATATGCACAGAGAAAGGGTCCAGTGAAGTTACTCTGTGCATTACTGTATTTATTTTAGTCCAACCTCCTGTCTGCAAATCCTAACACCTGTTTGATATCCAAACCTATGTGTACACTTTCTGACCAAATATAGAATTTAATGTTTTTGTTAATTCTTCTCTAGGCCCACACTATGTTTATATGGCCCTTTAAAACTTGCTACTATTATATTGAAAAAAGACAAAGATAAGACTAAGAAAGTGTAGAAAATAGTAAAAATATACTCTTCTGTCAAGAGTTTAGCTAAGCTACTCCATGGTATTGCTGCTTCAGCATGTATTTTCTTTGGCCAGGAAGCTGAGGGAGTCTTAAACTGACACTAGCCACCTCATGCAAGTGCATGCCCTAGATAACAGGCTGCAGAAGCACAAGTCAGTATAAGGTCCTGATACGACTTCCCCAACAGATCAAAACTCTCCCTACCTCCCAGGACCTTTCCTTGGTGCACCCTTAGAGGAGACTCCCATGGAGTTTACCCAAATCCCACTATTTTGGCTTGAATTGACCAATCTGGCCTTAACTTGGGAACATCAAAGCATCCCACCCATGGACCCTGCTATAAGCACGTGCCCCAGGCCCGGCTTCCCTCTCTGCCTGTGCCTGCCTTTACCTCCTTGTGTGGACACTCCAAGTATGCCTCATACTTCTTCCAGGACTTGTGAGTGATACACTTCTCTATACTAGTTTCTCTGGTGGTCTTTTTTTGAGCCATCCTGTACCCTGTGCTCCATTTAACAGTCTTAACAACAAATCCTTATCATACAAAGTAGAAGCTAAGCCATTCTCTCCATGCATACTTTCCCATGCGGCTCATCTAAGTTTCTGCCCATCTCTCTTAGGAATTCAGGCCCACCCAAAAAAGCAGGAGGCCCAGAACAGATCTTTAACAGCCATTGAGAAAAATAAGTCCTCAGTGTTAGAGAATCTGTAAATAGTTTTATACCAAAGTACTGTGGGAATAAAATAACTTTTACTCCTTTGCAAAGTCATACCTTTATCATGGGGTACAGTGTTAGAATTTCTTCCTGCAAGGGTCACAGAGAAAAAACAGGAAAAGTTTATGATTTTCCCAAAGGCCAACAGAAATCACCTTGGGCCAAATGAACTAGAAAATTCTCCAATTTTCTTCACAGTTTGAAATCCATGAATACAAACTGGGGGAGTTTGGAAACCAAATACTTCCTTCAGACCATTAATTTGGAAATTATGTTAAACAAAAATCAAATCATGTTCAATTCAGGAACAAAAATAATTTCAAATTTTCCTTTGGGTAAGATTTTAATATAGCCTACAAGCTCTGCTAAAAAAAAAAAAAAAAAAAGGAAAAAAGGATCAGTTTTGCATTTTGTCCTGAGGAAGACATGTAATTGCACTCACATATGCTACACAATAAAGAAATTGCCTTCGGTCATCATTATTTTTGAATGTCAGGATAGCACACAGTTGTAAGCACAGTATGTATTTTTTTCATTTAATATTGTTTTCAACTGAAAAGCTAGGGGCAATTGTCAGCCCACTCCATGGTTCCCTTTCTTAGAGGTCCCCTGAGTACTGAAGTGTTAGAGGATGATAATACTCAGGCTTCCTTCATCTGTAGGTGATAGTAGAGGCACTAATGTAATTCTATGTCTCAAAGTCACTGTGTCTGGGCTTCCCTGGTGGCGCAGTGGTTGAGAGTCTGCCTGCTAATGCAGGGGACACGGGTTCGAGCCCTGGTCTGGGAGGATCCCACATGCCGCGGAGCAACGAGGCCCGTGAGCCACAACTACTGAGCCTGCGCGTCTGGAGCCTGTGCTCCGCAACAAGAGAGGCCGCGATAGTGAGAGGCCCGTGCACCGCGATGAAGAGTGGCCCCCGCTTGCCACAACTAGAGAAAGCCCTCACACAGAAACGAAGACCCAACACAGCCAAAAAAAAAAAAAAAAAGTCACTGTGTCAGTACATTGTTTAGTTTAGACCCTTGGGCAAGCTTATGAAGATGGATGTGCAGACTCTATGTTTCAAATACAACCAGCCTTGTGCAATGGGTGAAATCTGAAACTTGAAGTCAGATCATCAGTATCTGAGTTTAGTGTTTTTACTTAAAATCTGTATTTACCAAGTCTTTGATTGAATTTTTTAAATTTGTTAAATGAACATATTAGGAGCTGCCTTACATAAATTATTCTGTGCATCCAATTCATTAATATTTTGGCATGGAATATTAATTATAAATCATTTTGCAGATGCTAATTATTATTTAGAGGAGCTGAAACCCTTCACCTCTCACACACTAAGGACTCCCTACCTACCATCCTCTTGTAACACCTATATTTCCCCATCATTTACTCCTTTGGGCCAAAGTTACATTACTCCTTTGGGCCAAGTACCAAAAAGTTTATTTTAAAATATAATCATACTGCGTGGAAGCAAAAATTCAATAGCTATTCCAGTCAATCAAAGATTGAGACTTTTAACCTACCAGTATTCATTGTGTATGGCTAGTTTGTCACACAATTTGCAAAAATATTCTATAAGGTTATCATGTGTGGAAAAAAGCAACCCAAGCCAAGCAGAGTTAAGGTTGCAAACTAGACGCTAGTGTCCAGAGAAACAAGTATCAATATTCTTTCTCGATTATACAGACTATTTTTTAAAATATTTGAGGCAATAATTATATTAGGAAAATTTCTTTTAAAAATCTGACATGTAGCTTCTTTAAATAATTAGATTAGAAAATGTGGAAAGACTTGGCATGTTTTCAGAGAGCAGCCATCCATAGAAGCTCAAGTGCAGTTACCACCTGATGTGTGTGTACTCTCTAATTTGACACTATTCCCACTGTTACTTCTCGCCTTTCCATGAGAGTAAGTAATCTATCTGTTTTTGGACTAGAATCTTTTAACTGGAATTTGAAATTCACTAAAAAGGGGTTCTAACTGATCCATGTAAGCCAGGTATTGACCACTATTTTAATGTTTTATGTCAAAGGCCATCAGAGAAAATGACTTAGTAATGGTTGTGCAGCCTATCTGAGAATTTCTTGTTAAAGCAGTATGGTAAAATTTTTCTCTACATTGACCACTTATTAGAGTATCCTATGATGAGGCTGGGATAAGGCAAGGCATGGTAGACTCTCAATATTTGGGTCAAGTACATATCCATGCAAATTAGACATAGGCCAGAGCAACAATAGGCCAGGAGAGGAAAGAAGTTGTTCATGGGTACCAAAGAGGTGTGCAGGGGTCTTATCTCAGAGATTTGTGCTCATAGATCCAGAAGTGCAGTGTGGGCTTCCAAGGGCTTCCACTGAGGGAGGAGAAGGAAGGAAGTATAGGATCCAGATCTGTAAAAGAAATAGAGCAAATTGAAGGCAGCAGTGTAAAATCTTGGCTTTAGGGCAAAGTCCATGTAGCACTGGGGGTAAGAAAAACATCTAAATAACAAAACATAAGCAGAACAGGCCCAGTAATATTCAGCAGGAGTCAATTAGATAATAGAATAATTATTGAGCTTAAAATTTCTTCCCTTATGTGCAGAAACATCATTCTCAAAATTAAGAATGGCAGGCATGAAGTGAAGAAAGCTGAATTTCTAGTTCAAAGAGAGAGATGTAGCTTCACACATTTGGAAGTTCATACAGAGAAGCAGAAGCAGGGGTCAACACTCTCCTGTATTAAGATGATCAAAACTGTCTCCACACAACACACATGCAAATCATCTTTAGTGATGTGAATGGTTTAACACAAGTCCGAAAGGTGTCCGTGAGAAAGACGACATGGCAAGTGAACTGTGTGAAATAGTCACCTCCCTTTTCTTTGTGGTTCTTGTAGAACCACAAATGTTCTGGTTTTCCCAAGGTCAGGACTATTCACATTTGGGACCAGATAACATTTTGCTGGGGGGTGGATTATCCTGTGCATTGTGGGATGTTTAGCAACATTCCTAGCTTCTAGCCACGGGGTACCAGTAGCCCTCTCCCTCCCTTCCCCTGGTTGTGATGACTAAAATTGTCTCCAGACATCTCCATAGGTCTTGTGGGGGAAAATCATCTTCAGCTGAAAATTTTCATGTAGAACATGATATTAAAGAAAACCTGGGATATTCAGGCAAGAAAGCAAGCAAATATACTAAGTCTTAAATTTATGCTAAATCAAAGTAATTTTTCCTGCCATTTCATCCTGTCTATGAAGGTGGCACTTTTTTTCCCCATGAAATGCCAGTTCAAATTCCTCAATAAATAAATAAATTATGGTAACAAACATACAGTGGAAAAGGATTTAGTCATTAAAATAATTTCATAGAAAGATATTTGATGTCATGAGAAAACAGTCGTAGAATATTAATAAGTGGGAAAAAGTTATAATACACAACTGTACTGCTGCCCAGTTTGGAACTCCCTCTTTTGCGGAGGGGGTGGTCTCTAATGTCCATTTGCTGTGCGAGAGCTATTTTGACAGCAAATTGGTTGACTGCTCCTCACCCAGACACAGAACTAGGAGAACATTTTGTTAATTCATGATTTCCTGTGTGCAGCCCTGTTGAACAGAGCAATAGGAGAGTCAAAATAGATATGCAAAATTCATAATACGCAACTTCTGAATCAATGCTTTAACCAAAGAAGGTAGAAGAAGCAAAGGTTTGGAGTGCTCCAGAAATTCTTAAACATGTAGGCTTGGATAGTCATATTTATAAAGACAAACAAACAAACACAAAACAGAGCAAAAACTTTTTTTCCTTCATTCTCTCTTTTGACTACATCTTTATTAACACCCAGGCACTCCTTCAGAGTTCTGTACATTTTTGTGTGAAAATTACTATTGTACACATTCTTGCTTGTGTCATCATGTTGTTAAATTATAGGAAGTACTTGTCCTTAGGTAGAGTCCAAGCAGAACATTTTTTTGAAGTAATACATTAATATTAGTTCATTTATGAGAAATTTGGGAATTTGGGAATTCACATTGAGCCTGTATATAAAACTGTATATTTGAGTTGTGTTATATTTTATTGACACCAGTAAGGGCACATGGGCCTTTTCCCTGCCTTTTAAGAGTTGTTCCTGCTTCTTGGAAATAGCGTGTATTTCTATAGATTACAAATATTATTTGAATTTGAACATCCAAAACTGTTATATTGTCAATTTTGCTTCTGGTTATATTACATTGCAAAAAAGATAATCCATGAAATTAAATGAGTGTGTTTCTGTGTGTGTGCATACACATCTGCTCTAAACTTTTAATTCTAGCATTCTATTATAATAGTAAAGTTGATTTCATCTTAATTTTCATCTTGATTCATCTTTTCACATTGTCTAAAAATTTATCATTTCTTGAACATAAAAGCAGTTACTTAAAAACAAAAATAGGATGAAAATATTTTAGAACTAGCTTGAGTTGGTGTTTGTACAAAATTTTGAATGTATGAAATGCCACCAAATTTTTCACTTAAAAATGGTTAACTTTATTGTATGTGAACTTCACCTCAATAAAATTTAATAATACTGCATTGAATTTTGAAAACTCTCTAAAGAAGGTGTGTGTGTGTGTGTTTGTGTATCATAAATACATATATAAAAGATCATCACAAATCAGTTGTCATTAAGGTTGCTGTATGAAAATATAGGACTTGAAATATCATTGAATCCGGTGTTCTTACCCTGCTACTTCACACGTGAAGGGAAAAGAATCAGGAAGTGTCAAGCAGAACAGGTTCACTTTTTTTTATATATATATATGTAGAAAAGGATTTCTACTGGTAACCAGTTTTGCCAACCACTAATCTAAATGAAATTTTTGTTTAGCAAAAAAGACTTGAAGGCCAAGACAAACAATTTTTGTTTTCAAAGTCACTGCCATTGTACTGAAGCGATTCGTAGAATTCTTATCTCCCCATTCCCAAATAAATATCCTATTCAAAAAAGATGATTAGCACAGTGAGTACGTGTGTGTTGAAACAAAGAATGGGTCAAAGATGGTATTTGTTTATGGGAGGATGTAAAGAACCTATCAGTGAAGAGTGTCACTTTTCAAACCTCATAGAAGTTCCCACCTAACCAAGGAACAGACCTGCTCTAGATATTTCTGTGCTAAGGAAAAATTCTAAATCTGGCCTTGTATTTACAGATGCAGTCAATCCAACATTTTGGTCACACAAAACTAGAGCACCGGCAATGATCAGGGTAGAGGGGGAGCACACTGAATGTTTTATTAATATCTACTTCAAAAGTGTGTGGCATACATGCCACTCAAAACGTGACCAAAAGACTGCAGTGCAAGGATTTTCAAAAGGCAAAAGAAAGCAGGTGGGAAGTTGTGATTCCAAGATAAATGAGCTGTCTTAGGCTTGGATTATTGGTCTATTTCTCCTGTTTATAGGAAAATGTCTTTTGGTATTTTTTTTAGCTTATGTCTCTGCATATTCAAATACCCCCAATGTACGTCTCAAAATATCCTCCAGAGAACTGATAGAAAAAAATAAATAAAGGAGACAAGTCTTGTAAGAGCCCATCCTAACTTTTACTAAAAGACAGTGACTATGATGAAGGAGGAGAAAAGTTGTCTACCACCCTCTACAAAATTTTGCACTGTATCAAGCTGTTCTGGTTACTAAGGCTGAATAACCACCTCCAAACTCAGCGCCTCAGAGAAATAATTTTATTGTGTTCGTATATTTTGTAAGTCAGGGATTTATATCTATTTTTTCTTTTTCTCCCAGCTTTCTTGAGATATAATTGACGTATAACATTGTATACATTTAAGGTGTACAACGTAATGATTTGGCATATGTTATATTGTGAAATAATTGCCACAATAAGTTAGTCAATACTATGTGAGTCCATCTTCTTACATAGTTACCTTTTTTTAATTTTTTTTTTGGAGAGAACATTTTAAGATTACCTCTCTTGGGGCTTCCCTGGTGGTGCAGTGGTTGAGAGTCAGCCTGCCAATGCAGGGGACACAGGTTCGAGCCCTGGTCTGGGAAGATCCCACATGCCGCGGAGCAACGGGGCCCGTGAGCCACAACTACTGAGCCTGCGCGTCTGGAGGCTGTGCTCCGCAACAAGAGAGGCCGCAATAGTGAGAGGCCCGCGCACCGCGATGAAGAGTGGCCCCCGCTTGCCGCAACTGGAGAGAGCCCTCGCGCAGAAACGAAGACCCAACACAGCCAAAAATAAATAAATAAATAAATAAATTTACTAAAAAAAAAAAAAAGGTTACCTCTCTTAATAACTATCAAGTATACAACAGAGTATTATTAACTATAATCACCAAGTTGTACCTTAGATCCCCAGAACTCATTCATCTTATAACTGGAAGTTTGTACCCTTGAATCACCTTCATTTATTTCCCCCAGCCTCCTGTTCCCTCACTCCTGACAACCTCCAATCTATTCTCTGTTTCTATGAGTATTGTGGTTTTTTGTTTGTTTGTTTTGATTCTACATATAAGTGATATCATATGACATGTGTCTTTCTATGTCTGATTTACTTCACTTACCATAATGCCCTCCAGGTTCATCCATGAGTCATAAATGGCAAGATTTCCTTATTTATTTTTATGGCTGAATAATATTCTATATAATTATATGTAGTACCACATTTCTTTTCATATTCATCCCTTGACAGACACTTAGGTTTTTTCCTAAGTGTCTTGGTTTACATGAAATAATGAGGCAATGAACACGGATGTGAAGATATCTCCTCCAGATAGTGATTTCATTTTCTTCGGATAAATACCTAGAAGTGGGATTGTTGCATTATATGATAGTTTTATTTTTATTTTTTTCAGGAAGCTTTCATACTGTTTTCCATAGTGGCTGCACCAATGTACATTCCCTCCAAGGTGTGCAAGGGTTCCCTTTTCTCCACATCCTCGTCAACATTTGTTTTCTCTTATTTTTTTGATACTAGCCATTCTAGCAGATGTGAGATGATATCTCACTGTGGTTTTCATTTGCATTTCCCTGATGATGAGTGATGTTGCACATTTTCATTTACCTGTTGGCCATTTGTATATCTATTTTGGAAAAATGGCTATTCAGTTTCTTTATTAAATTTGATTATTTTTCCTTATATTGAGTTGTATGAGGTCTTTACATATTTGGACATTACCCCTATCAGATATATAAATTGCAATTTTTTTCTCCCATTCCATAGGTTGCTTTTTAGTTTTGTTGATTTTTTTCTGTGCATAAGATTTTTAGTCTGATGTAGTCCCACTTGTTTATTTTTGCTTTTTTTGATTTTTTTTGGTATTAAACCCAAAAATCTGTTGCAAAACCAATGTCAAGGAGCTTTTCCCCCATGTAGTCTTCTAGGAGTTTTATGGCTTCAGGTGTTACATTTAATAAGTGTTTAATCCATTTTGAGTTTATTTTTATGAGTAATATAAGATAGAAGTTCAGTTTCATTCTTTTACATGTGGATATCCAGTTTTCCCAACACAGTTAATGAAGAGACTATCCTTTCTCCATTGAGTATTCTTGGCTTCCTTATCAAATATTAGTTGACTATATACACATGGGTTTATCTTGGGCTCTCAATTTTGTCCCAATTGTCTCTGTATCTGTTTTTATGCTGAATTTAGATATCTAAGTGAATATTCCCTGATTCTTCATCATCATCAACATCAACAGCTATATCTTCATTATCATAGCTACCATTTGATAGGTGTCTACTTGATTCCAGCTCTTCTTCAAGGCCATTTGCATGTTAGGCTTTAATAATAATAGAGCCATTACTATAATAAGCTATTCCAATTTAAAATATCCACATAATAGCATTTTTTTTTTTTTTTTTTTTTTTTTTTACAAATCAGGCTAAGCTAGGCTATACTGTGACATCAAAGTATCCCCCAGGTCTCAGTAGCCTAACAACTTATGATTAAATATCTCTCAAAGAAGACTTCTGTCAATAGATGGATGTTTTATCTGGCATATATGACCTCCAAGTTTACCATGGAAAGGGAAGATAAGGATAGAGGAATCGCAACAGATCTAAATGCTTTAGCTTTGAGGCAACATAAACACAGCTTTCACACAAATGCGTTGGCCAGAATTAGTAGTTTGGCCCCAACATCACTGCCCATGAAATATTTAGAGAAAGCTAATGGACTCTGGGACACTCCCACTCCCAATCACCTGGTTCTTCCTTATCCCCAGGCTCTCTCAAATTTTATTGGTTTAATGTTTCTTTTTCTTTGAATGGTAGGTTTATTTTACCAAGGCCCAAGAAGATTTTGCCCTCACCATATAAGTCTTTGATGTGCTACTGCCAAATGGCTTTCACCAGACTCTCCTATAAAGAAGGCTATAATTTACTAGCTAGCTGAAGTCCATAATAATATGTAAATAAACTTGAAGAAATAAAGAAAAACACTATAATACATTTGCAATAAAAACTGAGAGAAAATGCCCTAACCAGAATTAGCAATCTTAGTAAGACTAAAGTAGTAATAACCCATTGCATCTGTATAGTGACTTATAAATTATAAAACACTTTTATATACCATCCTTGTTAAATATATATCAGACCATCTAAGGAAGATAGAATAAGTGTTAACATTATCATGTACAGATAAGATAATTAGGGATCAAAGAAATTAAGAGACATGTCCCAAGGAGACACAAATTAAAGTGAGAGGATTGAAACTCACATTTCCAGATACTCCCCCATTGCTCATTTTACTTCAAAAACTAAAATAGGCAGTGGAGAATGTTTTTAAACAGGATCACATTCCTGGATCACTTGAATTGCAAAGAAAAGGCACCTACCTACTTAGATTAAGCGTAGTAATAACTAAACAGATAAAGCTTTAAAAATAGAGGCTCTTTGGTTCTTACCTGTATTCAGAAGCTGAATACATAGTATAGCAGACAAAGAATTGAGCACAGATCTCAGGAACTGAATAATGTCAAGAGATCATGTTACCTGAGATGGGAGTCCAGAAGCTTATGGGAGTGAGGAGAACACAGGGGTGGCTGATGCAATGGGAAACCAACCCAGATTTATTCCCCAGGTGTGTAATAGTCTATGGTATGTCAAACAAAAAACAAATCTGGACTTACTAAGGAGATACTAATCCAAAAAAATTATTGTAAGAAAAGTAAAACGGACTATTGTAATAAAGAAAAAGCTCTGTAATAGGAAAAATGATCTGCAAGCATCTCAAAACATTACACAGAAAGGGATTTTCTCTTATATGGAGGGATAAATAAGGATACAAAGAAACAGGTGTGTGGAAATGGGATGAAAATGTAGCATGATCAGACAATCAGAGAGACTTTTACCCTGAGGTCAGCCTATTTTGTAGAGGAGCTGTGTGATGGCTCAGGCTGATGGTGGGCCAAATTTGGGGGCCTGCAAAAAGAGGGAATCATAACCAAAGTTTGGGTAACAAGCATTTTGTCCCTATTGAGATCAGTGGGGAAAAGCAGTTCAGCTAATCATGTATGAGGCAAAGAGTGGGAATTTGAAGGGTCTGTTTCTAGCATTGTAGGATAAACTACAGTGGCATCCATGAGTCTTATCCAGGTCCTATGGGGAAATATGTTTCTAGAAGTAAGCCGTTTTGGGGAAAGGGGGGGCAGATTTCTTAATCTTGACTCTTTTCTATGACCACATGGCTCTGGCAAAGTTTAACATTGTCAGATATATACTTTTTAATGTTAACCTAGCATTTTATTTTATTTTAAAAATTTTAATTGAAGTATAGTTGATATACAATATTATATGTTATATGTGTACAGTATAGTGATTCACAATTTTAAAGGTTATATTCCATTTATGGTTATTATAAAATATTTGCTATATTCCCTGTGTTGTACGATATATTCTTGTAGCTTGTTTTATACATAATGGTTGGTACCTCTTAATCTTCTACCCCTATATTGCCTCTCCCTCCCTTCCCTCTCCCCACTGGTAACCACTAGTTTGTTCTCTATATCTGTGAGTCTGCTTCTCTTTTGTTAAATTCACTAGTTTGTTGTACTTTTTGGATTCTATTCATCCAATTTTTTATGTACATGTCAGAATAGTATCTTTGAAACAAGTAAAGGTAGTCTTCAGGGGAATACTGTCAAATTGGTATAATAAGATCAACATTTGCTGTTAATACTGACTACATGTAATTTGTTGACCCAGGAGCTTGTATAACAAACACATATGGTATTTAGTACTGCCAGTGATGAGTTATTTAACCAGAGTACCTAAATTTGTTCAAGTATTTGTCTTACTAAACATCACCTTGGTGATTCCTTAGATTCTAAAATATATGCTAAAATATGCAAATAGGCACATCATTTTCCAGGACAGCTGTGGGTAGGTGGAATTGAGAATTTTCAAAGCATCCTCTGAGAATATAGACCAAAGAAAATGGTAAATTGCTGTAAGAGCAGCAAAAACAACATTATAATATTGATGAAACACTGCATAGAAAAAGTGAAAGTGGGTATAGTAGTATTTTACTTCAAAGTTTACTTTCTATATTCAAATTCAGTTATAAAAATGAAATTCATTTACTTTAGTGTCCAAATATATTCTCAAAAATAACAAAATGAATTTCAAAAATAGCAAATCACAATTGGACCTGCAGAAACACACCTTCTAGCATCATCCATGACATTATAAGAAAATTAATTTTTAATAATTGTCAAAAATTGAAAGTACAAAATAAATCGTAAAATGTAATGAGTGATACAAATGATCCCTGGTTATAAATAATGGTTAAGGCCTTGTCATGCTAAATGTAATGCATATCAGTTACGTGGACTGCAGTTTGAACTTCAGCTATCAGGTAGACAAAAGATCTAGTCACATCACTTTAATTCTCACAGGTCTCAAATATGTCTTCTGAAAGTGAGAGGGAAAAATTAAATAATCTTTATCTTTGCACTCCACGCAATAATTCTATAGTATTGTTTCCTAGGAATAGCTTAAGGAATAATAAAATATTTGATTTGACTAATAATATGCAATTTAAATTATGTAATCATACATATTAGGGAAGAGAAGGAAATTCCTGTTCAGTGAGCTATGTAGCATTACCTCAAAATGAGCATTTTGAGGTAAATGAGCATTACCTCAAAAATAGTTCTCACAAGAAATCCACAACTTGCAGATGAGGAAGTTGGGGCACAAATAGGTAATCATTTTCAGTCACCTCTAGAAAAAATTGGTTTTCAATGGAAAATTATGCATTGTCTAGAGGACATTCTTCCAGGTTATCTGATGCTAGCCTTTCACTGTCTTTAAGCTACTGTACAATATCTTGTTAAGTTGTAGTTAAGTGATAGATGTGCAAAACCTTCTGGTCCTATAGAATAGCATTTTCCTTCCTTTCTACCATGTGGAAAACCAGCTTTGCTTCTATTTACATAATCATTTCAACATAACTGATACACATACACACAGCATGTATATAACATCTTCCTAGTTTCCTCATTCATGAGAAGAATAAAATCTACAGAATGTGTTCATTTTTATATCTGCATGACATTCACAATTTTACCTTTTTAGAAGATTATCTTTTTTTTAAAACAAATCTGAATTTTTCACCACAGAGCGGGGATTTGAAACTTGGATTTTCTGGTTCAAAAGTCCACAGTTTTTCCAGTACCTTTCCTACCAAGAATCCTGAGCAGCTGGGAGAACAATGGCATGTATTCTCTCTAGGCAGAAAGAAAACAGAGTATGAGAATATTTTCTTGACAGAGACATGGTTGTTTAAATGGCATATTCAACCCTAGAACTCTAGTACTTGGACTTCTTGTCTGTTAATCTTTTTTACCAAATAGTTGTGCTGGGATGATGTTTTCCTGTAGAAAGAGGCATGATGAAAACTTTGAAGTGGCACTGGAACGTAAAGGAAGAAATAGAAAGAAGACTTTCAAAGAGATAAAGCAGTAGGAGAGAATGAAGGATGATGAGCACCAGCCAGAGGATTTGGAGGGCCAGGATGAAGGTATTTGATTAGCTGGCTCAGGGGAGAAAGAAATCAATAGGAATGGGAAGCCCAAATTCACTCTGGGACAGGGATTACTTTTTCTAAGCCTCGTACACACTATTTTCAGATAGATAGGTTTAGAAAAAAATCCCACTTACCCTGCCACCATTGAACTTATAAATGTCTACTACTTAAAATAAAAACGATTTGAAATTAAAATAGAATAATTCTGAATAAAATGAAAGCTCTAAAAATAGGACATTTCTACATTTTAACCTTCATTAAACCTTGTATTGATATCCAAAAGATAAATTTGGGGCCACAGAGATGATTCAGCTGAATATATATTAAATAGAAGAGGATAATTAAAGGAAATTGAATTATAATGGTTTATGCTCTTGTTGAAAAGACTAGACAAAGTGGCTGTCAAAAATCCTTATTTACTGATTTTGTTTCATTTGACCATTTCAAGGGCTAATCTGACACAGGCTATTATTTCATCCTGTCAGTGCAAGTATCATAATGACCAAATTAACAAAATATTCTATGTAAATGGTTGATAAGTGATTGGAAAATAATGTTTGATAATTGAATATTGAAATTTTCCACAAAATTAAGTGTGTCTTTGTAGGAGGAAGAGGAACTTAGAAACAGAATTAAGCTATTTTGTATAATGACTATCCAGCTATATACCTGAACAGTCTCCAGGATAATTATCAAATTAACTCATTATTTGATGCTTTCATATATTCCCCTCTTAGTGCATTTCAATAATAATTATGTTCACAGAGTTTTATAAATTGCAAGTGTTGTAAGATCAAATTTGATAAGTCAAAATATTTTAAATGTTTATTGAATTGGTTTGTTTGCAGTTTCTTTCAAAATGCAAAATGTCAGTGACTGAGGAAATAAGTAAAAAATAACTGATTATCGATGCTTTCTCTTTTCCCACCAATTTGTACTTAAGAATGTATTTCAGAAATAATTTCAGACTCCTGTATTTTATATTCACATGAAAGAATTTTCTAATTTTCATTCTGAAAAATTTAACCCAAGTGTGAATTCACATGTTCAGCAGATATTTATTGAGGACTTACTGTGTGTCAGGATCAGTACTTTGGATGCAGCACTAAATGATACAGAGGAGACCTACTAGGTTCCTACTCTCCAATAATGATTAGTATAGTAGAAGATCCAGACATTAAATATAGAATAAGTTATTTGACTTATGTCAAATAATGCTATAAAAGAGAAAACAGGTATAATAAAAATGTAAGAGATGACTTTACCTGATATTTATGACTAGAAAGTATATACCCTACATTATTTTTAAATCATTTAAAAATATTAATGCTAGACCATATGGTGTTTTTATTTTAAATTTATTTCAATTCTGCTCTGAGTTTATGATGAGCATCTTATCTAGTAAATAAAAATATGAACCTGATTTGAAGCATATAAAAAATATCTTTGTTCACAAACATTTCCTATATTGTCAATCAAAGGAAAATATAGGAAGAGTTATTTACACAGTTTCAGATGGTTGATAATAAAACTCAAATGCCTCACAAGCAAACAAAAGTACATTTTTTCCAAATCTGTAGCAAAACAAACAGAAGACAAAATCAAGTATCTAAGTAGTTCACTAACACTTAAAAGCATGATTATACCTTTATAAAATAATTTCAAATTATTTTAATTTCATCTGGCAGAATATATATGACACTAATCTGGAAAGTTCTGAAAAAAAAAGTGTTACATGTGGGAATTTATTTTGAAGATATATTTATTAATACTTTAAGGTCCTCACAGAAGATCAGTAAAACAGAAAATTAATAATGTTGCTCACAACAAATATATTGATATATAAATAGGTAGATAAATAAATAAATAAATAAATAAATGCAAGAGGCCCTATATCATATTAAACAAAATATATCACAGATGGTTCAATAATGTACACTTGAAAGTATAGAATGTATTATAGATAAAAATTTTATTCAATTTTTAATACAATTTGTATTTTAAATGTTTAGCCAATTGGTCCTTGCTTATTCTCTTTATCCTTGGTCTTGTCCACATAAAGCTTTCCTTCCTGACTGCTCATCTAGCTGACCTGAAGTGACCCTAGTCTGATTATCAGACAGAAGACAATAGTCTTGCATAGTCTTCTCCACCAGGTCTACTAGTTGCATGAGGCCTAATCTCTTTAATGAATTTCTTATATCTTTATCTCTTGTAGTTGTTCTGCTTCTCTGATCACACCCTGACTGATATAGATGCTTTCATTGATGAGAAAAACATGGCTGTTGATGAGGAGACAAAAATATGTTCATTCCAAATACTTTTACAATTAACCTCTGGTGACTATGTACCTTAAATAATTCTATTCTCAATTTGAAAATGAGATTAATGATACAAAATTAGATGTACTATAAAAATCACTGTGAAATTCCGAAGGATCCCATCTAACTCCTCAGCTAGTTTAATTGTTTTAATTATATGATCAGGAAGCAGATTTAGAGACAAGTACACAGGCGCCTATTAGTTTGAAAGTCAAAAGAAGGGGATAATGATCAAAATGTGATTAAGGAGCTTTAGATCTATAATTTCAGAGAAATAAAAATCCCTAAAAAGAAGATGATTTTAGGTACTTGCATTGTTTACGTTGAGCGTAGTATAAGAGTTAAATCATTTTTTAATCTTAAACACTCTTAAGTTCATAGATTTTCATGACAAAAATATATACAAACACTTTTTTCCGTACAAATTATTCCTTAATTTTGGTCAATGGCAGCATTAGAAAAAAACATTAGAAGCCATCCGGATCAATTTTCTCACAAGTAAAATGAAAACTTGAAGGACACTTACTGGGGGAAAAACTGTAATCAATGGTAATTTGGGGCAATAAATTTTGCTAAGAACTTTTGCTATGGGTATTTTACCTGTTTTAAATTTTGAAAAAATCATGTGACCAGAAAAATAAAGCATATCACAAAAAGTGCCCATGCACTTGCAGTATAGAACTTCAAGAATTTTGTATTCTCATTTCAGATATTTTAATTTGTATTAACATTTGAATATTTATTTTGTCAATAAGTTAATTTTGCTCTGTATGATAGCAGGTTCAGTGTGTTTGTAATAGAAAAGGTGACGAATAAACTGAAATGTACATGAAATAAGAACTTGTCAGACAAAGGAAAATGTGCACATCTTTAAGATGATAAAAGAAAAAGGTGTGCCAAGTGGAGTCAGGGAGTCTGGCAGGCTTCAGGAATGGTGCGAAGTTGAGTGAATCGAGAGAGTTAGCCTTGGCCATTATGGGAAAGTAGCTTGGAGAGCTCGGGTTTTGCCAGAATGTTGTGAGCTTTAGATTTAGAGTTGATTCCAACCTAGGATTTTATCCTTAGGCAAGTAGAAAACCAACAGAGAAAATTACATTTCATGCTAGTCACATTAGAAAAATTGAGTTAAAGGAACAATAGTGTAGAGCAAAGATTGTCAT
Source organism: Balaenoptera borealis (assembly GCF_965194805.1). NCBI lineage: Eukaryota > Metazoa > Chordata > Mammalia > Artiodactyla > Balaenopteridae > Balaenoptera > Balaenoptera borealis. The sequence continues at coordinate 16,471,361 of NC_138871.1, forward strand.
AGAATGTGAATGGATAACTTCAGGTTACATAGAATCATGTTTTAATAAGTCGATGTCCCCTGAGACTTTACCAGAAGATGAAAAGTGAAAAACTAATGTTCTTTACTTTTTTAAACTGTTATTTTTTTAATTAATATTGTAGGCAATTTAAATCTTTTAATTAAAAAAGAACAAAGTTCTTTTTGGAACTTCTGTTTTTTTTCTAGTTTTCAAAGATATGATGACTTCATTGTTCTCTTATCAGAAGGAATTATGGTTTCCTACGAGCTATGTATCTTTGAACAAATTCCAGAGACCTTTTAGAGACAGTTTGCAAAAAAATCTTAAAGCTGTTTGATGGGTCTTTCTAAAGTGATGTAGATTTTTTTTTTTTTAATAAATTTATTTATTTATTTATTTTTGGCTGTGTTGGGTCTTCGTTTCTGTGCGAGGGCTTTCTCTAGTTGCGGCAAGCAGGGGCCACTCTTCATCGCGGTGCGCAGGCCTCTCACTATCGCGGCCTTTCTTGTTGTGGAGTACAGGCTCCAGACGCGCAGGCTCAGTAGTTGTGGCTCACGGGCCTAGTTGCTCCGCAGCATATGGGATCTTCCCGGACCAGGGCTCGAACCCGTGTCCCCTGCATTGGCAGGCAGATTCTCAACCACTGTGCCACGAGGGAAGCCCGTGATGTAGATTTTTAATTATTATATTTCATTGGTTATTCATCTTTTCTTTTGTGTGAAATATCACTCATGTTATTTTGCCATGTTTCTACTTTTCTAATAGGTCATAAAGATTTCTTATACATTCTGGCTACAAACACTTTGTCATCTCTATGTGAAAAAAATTTTCTCCTTTCCTTTCTCAAATCTTACAAATACTTCATGATATTTTTGGTAAAATTAACTTTTAATTTTAATGTGATTAAATTCACTAAGTTTTTCTTATGTCAACTATAACTTTTGTATATTATTTAATGAATATTCCATTATTTAATAAATCTTCCATATCAAGAACTTATTAAGATATCCAATCTGGTTAATGTTTCCTCACAGATAGACTTAAAATCAAAGGGCAAAGGCAAAGATAAATGGAAGGAAGAGGAGCAAAAGAAGACAATATACAGTTCCTATCTCGACTCTGAGTTCTCACCTATATACTCAGCTCTTTGTTATTACCTGGATAGGCTGCTGGTTGCTTAGGAAGATCTATGCTCATTACTTGTTGCCAAGACTTCTTTAATGGTCCACTTTCTGGTCCTACTATGCTCTGAATCTAGTCTTTGTTCCCAGACCTTGTTGATCTAGATTCACTTGTTGCTAACTGAATCCTCCTTAGCTGAATCCTCCTTATATTTTATTTTATATATATATATATATATATTAATATATATATTTCATCTCATAACAGAAACATGAGAGTTATTTCTATCTGTATTAAAAAATAAGATTCTTAAACACAAGGAATATTGAAGTTTTGCACCCTTGGATATAGCTCAGTATCCTAGACATTCAGTAAATTAGATTTTAAATGAAAAAAAAGTTCTTAATACATAAAGGCAGCTGGAATAAAAGCTCTAGGTATATAAAGGCAGCTACTCTAGAAACCTCTAATTTTCAGCATGGACAATGGTGATCATGGACAAGCATGCTGTATGATCAGGCCATGCAAGATGGCTGTTCTCTTATTCTCTGTACATCCCCTGCTCAACCAGTGCCTGCTTCACCTACACCCTACTCACATGACTGACTTTCCTACATACTTGCCCCAGGCCCCAGCTAGTGATTGTTCTAACTTTGGATCAGAACCTCTCCATTATGATAACTTATCAAAGGGGCAGTGAGGGACATGTCTCTCTGCTGGTTTTCCTGGTAACCAATGAGCCAATCTGACCTCAATTTCCCTATAACTGGTAACCTACCCCTCCCCCGGGAGTGAAGACTGCCGCCATGTCCTGGTTCTCCTTCTGCCACACAAAGGTGGGGTGCTGCTCCAGGACCTTACTTCAGACATATAAGCTACACTTATCCATTAAACCATTGACTGATGACCCTGTTCCTGCCTCGGGGCTATTTCTTTGGTCTTGAAGCTGGGCAAGTACAGGCCTTATAGGTCTGCGGGGTGCAAACCAACACATGTATAAGAAATAAGCCCAACTATTGGAGAAGGTAGGGGAGACTCTGTAACCTATGACTTGAGAGCTTAACTTAAAATCCAGTGCTGGAAGTGATATGTATTTCTGATCAGAGGTTTGTGAATATACACTTTCAATAGAAAAATGGTCTATTGTAAGACTTCAATAAGGAGATTTATGTATGTAAGTATGTATTTATTTATTTATGTTCTTCAGGAGAAGAGAAATAGCATAGAATTTTAATTTCCATTGTCCAATTTTATTATAATATAATAACAGTAACTTTATTAATAAAAATGCAATAAAAATCTTATTTTAGATAGGTATTTTCTAATTTATTCTTTCTTGATTTTTCTTTCTTATTTATTTTATTAAAGTCAAGGAATGTTTATCATCACTTTTTAAGTAAAATATGAATACCCACTTCTCTCTCTCATTAAGCTTCTGACCACAGTGCCCACAAAAATGATTCCTGTTAGGAACCAAGAATAATCCATGGAAGTATTAAAAGAAAAAACATCCACAATGGAAATACTATACAGTATCAATTGCAGATGAGAAAAGGCTGAGATTTCTGCGATAACCTTACACACAGAGAAAGAGATGGCAAACGTCATTTTCCTCGTGGCCTCTCTGCTGGGCCACAAATGTTATAAATTTCAAAGTTAAAAATAAAGAAATTCAGATGACTATGAGGTGAAGGTGCCTTAAGACATGGGCCTGGTCTGGTCTTCCAAAGATTTGGGGCACGTGGGTATCTTGTAAATCTCAGGCCTGTAGTACTCCTGTAACTATTGGATACAATTGTTTTAAACTCGGAACGGGGTTGTTCATTCCCAAGGGTCATTTAGAACAGTGTGAGGGTATTTTTGGTGGTACTGCTCCTGACATCTCCTGGCTGAGGCTACTAGGTTAAGTAAGCAACCGCACAATGAGAATTTTATCTAACTCAAAGTGCCGATAGTGTGCTGATTGAAAAAAACATGTATTGGGTCCCAGAATAGAGGAGTCAGGGAGCTGGATTTTACTACTGGTTCTGCTTACAAGGATGAAAAAAAGGAGAACTTTATAGTTTTATTCATGTCCAATGCAGAGCAGCAGATAGCAAGGGGAAGGGATTTTTCTCTCAATTAAAGAGTGTTCTTGGAAGTTTCCCTGTGTCGCACCTTTCAGAAACGTATGTTCACACACTCTACTAAAGAAATCATACTATTAGGGGCAGCAGGAAGCTAGGTGTCAATGTACATGTTGCTATATCAATTTAATCATCCCTACTGAGTATAACATTGTAAAAAAGCTCAGATTACCTTATGCTCATCCCTCATTTTACAGAGAAGAAACCATGGGGCTAATTATTAAATGACTTCTCTGTGTCTGATTACTGAGGAAATAGATCCATCTCATAACCTATAAGATTCATGATAATTAGCCACATAGTAACGACTGGGCAACATTTGATTCCATTCCATTCTATGATTATTAACAAAGATTAAAGACGGGTTGTGTGCGTGAAGGTGTGCATGCATGTGTGTGTGTAGGGGCACAGTGGAAGTATAGGACAAACTGTTTTTTGTGGAATAATTATTAGTTTTTAATTTTAATTGATCATTCCTGTAACTCATTTTCACTGCCAAGTATACTTTAACTTTTTAAAAATAAATTTTGCACGATCAACATTATTCTGAAATTACTTAAATCCTTCCTCAAAACAATAAATAAAAATCTCCAATACCTTAGAAATATTATTTGTGAGTAATGACCTCCTTCCATCCTCTCTAAATGAGCACTTTGGAAAATAATATTTCAATAGACATTTGAGCCTTTGGAATTTTTCTTTTGTGAGGCTCATTTGTGTTTTTTTGTAATGTAGTGTTTGTGTTTATGTTAAACATTGAAAATAAAAATGCTTTCCTTCCTATTTCTTCCAGAGTAAGGGGGAAATGTAGACAACAGGAAGAGCAAATTAGAGCCCCTGGGTGCCTTCCCCTCAGCATATAAGACTAACAATATAAGCACCTAGGGCTAAAAATACATTTTCCAAAATGAATAGAAAAATCATCAGGTATTCAAGAAGGGTGACTAATTTCTCTGGTCCTAGCATAAGGCTAAAAATGAGTCACTGAATCTAGATTGTGAAATAAGCCACAGGGAGGTAAGGATGTTTGCCAGCTAAAAGTTAATCATTAGAATATATTATTTAAATAAAAGTATAGACTGAATAGAAGCTAAAACCCAACACTATTCTCTTTACCACATTTGGAAAACAGTGACTATTTAATCCCACTAAAATACACATTTTTTGAAAAGTAAATACAGGATTAAGAAAAAATAGCTATTAAGTGTTATCTATTCAGCCACATTTTTTGTAGTTGAACTACACTTTTATGACTATCAGTGGTGATTCTAATTTTCTTTCCCTTATGAAACTTTGGAAGTTGCAAAGCTGCTGTTGTATACTTCCTGAGCTTTCTGTATGGCCTAAGTAGGCAGAGAGGTTTTTCAATTGCCATTACCTCTAGGTGTTTCTTAAACATAAAATCTATACGCGAATCCACCAGGCAATGATGGTAGAAAGGCTTATTTTTTAATGGTCTCAGTCAACTAAAAAGGGAGTGCATTTACATAAAAAAAGAATACCAAAATAAGTATCAATGCTAAGCATCAAGTATGTGGCATAGACTAGAGTTCTCCAGAGGTTCAGAGGAGGGAAGAATAGCTAAACAGTCTCTATAATATACATATATTTTTTGTAGTATGGGAGTGGATGGTGTGAACCAGGAACTCCCTGTTGGATTATATGAGGGTTGTAACTTATTTTCTCCAGGAGACAAGTCAATAGAGTATGGTAGCACCAGATTAAAGAATTAAGTTACCATGTGTGGAAATAGGCTAAACTGAAAATAATCACTTCCAAAAAAGTAGTTCCCAGAGATGGGCTCAAAGAGTTCAAAGCCAACTGAAAACAAGAGGTATGATCAGCAGAGACAAGAAATAGCAATTGAAATGAGAAAAAAACAAATTGAAGAGGACTTAATGGCAAACATCAAGTTGAGATGAATAGTGGTGGTTTTCAGTTAAATTTATCTAATTGGGTCAGCTTCTTAATTTCAACTTTAAGTAATATCTAAATTAAGTTAAATATTTGATTTTGAAATGTGTTTAAATTCAGAATGTACTAACAACTTAAAAACACTAGAATTTGCACTTCAAAAGCCATGACAGGGCTTCCCTGGTGGCGCAGTGGTTGAGAATCTGCCTGCCAATGCAGGGGACACGGGTTTGAGCCCTGGTCTGGGAAGATCCCACATTCCGCGGAGCGACTAGGCCCGTGTGCCACAGTTACTGAGCCTGCACGTCTGGAGCCTGTGCTCCGCCACAAGAGAGGCCGCGATAGTGAGAGACCTGCACACCGCGATAAAGAGTGGCCCCCACTTGCCGCAACTAGAGAAAACCCTCGCACAGAAACAAAGACCCAACACAGTCATAAATTAAATAAATAAAAATTAAAAAAAAAAAAAGAATTTGGTCCACAACCTTTAATTTGAAAAAAAAAAAAAAAAAAAGCCATGACATTTCAAATAGCAGCCATGAAATTCTCCATCATAAGATCAAAGTGAGCAAATCTTATAAATCAAAAAGGGCTGGATGTTACAGTTTTTCAAATGTGTTGAAGAAAACAGTGTCGGGTTTTAGTGTTCATTCAGTTTACACTTTAAATTTTTAAAAATTTTTAATTTATTTAAACAAACAAAAAAATGTTCATTCATTTCTCTTACCCCTCCATTCCCCACCCCTGGCAACCACCAATCTGTTTTCTGTATCTATGAGCTTGCTTTTGTTGTTGTTTGTTTGTTTGTTTAGATTCCACATATAAGAAAATGTCCATTATCAAAAAATCTAGAAACAGTAAATGCTGGAGAGGGTGTGGTGAAAAGGGGACTCTCCTGCACTGTTGGTGGGAATGTAAATTGATACAGCCACTATGGAGAACAGTATGGGGGTTCCTTAAAAAAATAAAAATAGAACTACCATATGACCCGGCAATCTCACTACTGGGCATATACCCTAAGAAAACCATAATTCAAAAAGAGACATGCACTACAATGTTCATTGCAGCACTATTTACGATAGCCAGGACATGGAAGTAACCTAAGTGTCCATTGACAGATGAATGGATAAAGAAGATGTGGCACATATATACAATGGAATATTACTCAGCCATAAAAAGGAACAAAACTGAGTTATTTGTAGTGAGGTGGATGGACCTAGAGTCTGTCATATAGAGTGAAGTAAGTCAGAAAGAGAAAAACAAATACCGTATGCTAACGCTTATGTATGGAATCTAAAAAAATGGTACTGATGAACTTAGTGGCAGGGCAGGAATAAAGATGCAGACATAGAGAATGGACTTGAGGACATAGCAGGAGTGGGGAAGGGGAAGCTGGGGTGAAATAAGAGTAGCATTGACATATATACACTACCAAATGTAAAATAGATAGCTAGTGGGAAGCAGCAGCATAGCACAGGGTGATCAGCTTGGTGTTTTGTGATGACATAGAGGGGTGGGATAGGGAGGGTGGGAGGGAGGCTCAAGAGGGAGGTGTTATGGGGATATATGTATCCATATGGCTGATTCACTTTGTTATACAACAGAAACAAACACAAAACTGTGAGGCAATTATACTCCAATAAAGATGTATAAAAAAGAAAATGATACAGTATTTGTCTTTCTTTGTCTGACTTATTACACTTAGCATAACAACACCCTCAAAATCTACCCAGGTTTGTTGCAAGTGGCAAGATTTTATTTTTCCCATGGCTGAATAATATTCTTGAGTGATATATATATATATATATATATATATATATATGCCATGATTTCTTTATCCATTCAAATATTGATAAACACTTGGGTTCTTTCCATATCTTGGCTATTGTAAATAATGCTACAGTGAACATAGGGAGGCATATATCTTTTTAATTTAGTGTTTTCATTTTCTCCAGATAAATACCCAGAAGTAGAACTGCTGAATCATATAGCAGTTCTGTTTTTAATTTTTTGAGGAACCTCCATACTGTATTCCATAGTGGCTGCATCAATTTACATTCCCACCAACAGTGCACTAGGGTTTCCTTTTCTCTACATCTTCTCCAACAATTGTTATTTCTTGCCTTTTTGATAATAGCCATTCTAACAATGATATTTCAATGATATTTCAAATATCTCATATTTCAAATGATATTTCATTGTGGTTTTGATTTGCATTTACTTTTTGCATCTTTGTTAATAATTTGCATTATGCTCTATTTAAGCCTATATTCTAATGATTGTTTTTATTTGACAAATATTCCTACTTCACTGTAGTTTACCTTTACAATCTAGATTCAGCTACTTATTATGTTTCATGTTTCTACTTTTTCTTGAATTTGAAGATCATATCAATTACTAATTCCATTCTTTGAAAGAAAATGCTAATTGTAAGTAAAGGCAATAAATGTCCAATCCAAAGACAATTAAAATATTTTTTTATTATTTGTATTTAATTAATTTATTTATTTTTGGCTGCATTGGGTCTTCGTTGCTGCCCGCGGCTTTCTCTAGTTACGGCAAGTGGGGTTTCCTCTTTGTTGCGTTGTGCGGGTTTCTCATTGCAGTGTCTTCTCTTGTTGTGGAGCACCGGCTGTAGGCACACAAGCTTCACTAGCTGTGGCACACGGGCTCAGTAGTTGTGGCTCACAGGCTCTAGAGCGCAGGTTCAGTAGTTGTGGCGCACTGGCTTAGTTGCTCCGTAGCATGTGGGATCTTCTCAGACCAGGGCTCGAACCCATGTCCCCTGCATTGTCAAGTGGATTCTTAACCACTGTGCCACCAAGGAAGTCCCCAATTAAAGTATTTTAATTCCAACAAAAAGTGTAAGCAGCAGTGTTTCTTACATCTTAGAGTCCAGTCTGATTTATTCTCATATCCTCACAATACAACAACAAATAAAAGACAGTCTTTATTCTGACACCAACTGTTGTATAGAAATGCAATTCAATTCTGACACTAACCACCTGGAGCTATTGTTAGAATCCACAGGTTTAAGGGCATGGTCCCCAACAAAACCACCTAATTTTATATGCTAGCTACATGTTGGATCCCTAGACTACCTGCACTTCTGATCAAATGGTCATGAGTCTGGGGTTTCCATGACCCTCCTCAGGTTTGATAAACTCTTATTACAACACCCCTGGCCCACTGTATACCCCATTTAAGAACTCATTGATATTCAACCCAATGTATATGTCTCCTTTAAAGTGATGAATCCTTCCATTGACCTCAGGCAGTATTCATCACTTTGTGCTACTTTTAAAACTAGTTGTGATGCTTTCTATTACGCATTTTATTGTAATTTTGGGTTGTGTATGTTCCTTAATAAATGCTTACCTCCTTGAAAATAGGGCTTATGTTGTCTTTTGCTCTGCATCTTCTGGGAACCAGCACTGTGTCTTTCACACACAGGACACACACATGTATGAAGGTATATGTGTGTGAATATGAATATATGTGTGTATGTGGACCTGTGTGTGTGTGTGTAATCCATATGGTCTTGAAGTAGAAGAACTTTCTAATCAACTGTGAAGTCCAACTATGTGTCTACTTTCTTGTTTGCTATTTTCCTAATTTCTCTTTCTTTTGCTATTTATCACATGAAATACAGAACATAAGGAAGATTTTCCTCTGTTCAAATGGCTTGGAACACTTCCAATGCCTGCTGATTAAAAGCTTAGTGTCCACAAACAAGAATAGCAATAACTAATAGTTTCCAAACTCTGAGAGAGATTTCATTGATTTTTGTGACACTATTGGAAAAGAAAATATTCTGAGGACGATTACAGGGTAGAAACACTATCATATTACTCCTGAAATGACTTCTTTTTTTTTTCCTTTGGACCCATGCTCTCTTCTTTTCAAAACAATAAAGACACAGAGAAAATTCATTAAGCCTTTTGAATCTCAGTTTCTTAATAAAACTGGGCTTCTTACTATTGATGATGATATTGATGAAGATATGCAAAGATTGAAAGAGATACAATGCCTAGCATTTGGATTAAGTTTATGGTGAAACTTTGCACTGCAGTTTGTTTTGTAAAATGCAAGCTGGTTGCAGAGAAATTTAATTTTGTTTCCTTGACGAAACATCCTAAAACATATTTGAGCACCCAAGAAATATGATCACCTGACAGACTTTCAACGGCTAATCAAATTAAGGAAATTAGTATGCCGGTAAAAGTTAAGAAGTTGGCTGAAAAAAATGTGAAAGCAGGCCTCTAAAAGAGAGAGAGAGAGAGAACAAAGGGAAAACAGAGAAACAGAAACATTATCCTCAGTTTCAAAATTGCTTTGACTCACAGCAGAGTTTAAAGAAACTTCAATCTGAGACCAAAGGATGGAAACCCTGATGTGATATCGGTCACCTATGCTCTGATGGCCTGTGATACTTAAAACCTTCTGAGAATTTAGGTGCTCATATTAAAGTGAGTGTTGGGAAAAAGGTCAGTGAATCAGGGGTCATGATTTTTCAAGAATGACCAACCTTCTTTTTTATAGGTGCACTGAAGCTAAGTAGGAAATTTAGGTGAGAAATTACCTTTGGCAGAGGAGTGCTTGGCATCATATTTACTGCTGAAAAATTGCGGGGAATCACTTCTTTACCTACTGGGACTCTTAATAGAGACCTGATTCTGTTGTAGCATATCATTAATGGGACTGTAAGGAATAGAACATGGGATTGTCTTTCCTTGAGGTAATTAAAGTACCAATGTAGTTAAGCCACAAGGGAAACCCTTGTAATTACAGGGGTTGATCTTATTAAGCTTGATAATGTTTTCACTTAGAATATTTTTCGTAAATCAACTAATCATGAAATTTCAAGTCTCAACAAGATTCTACCAATAAGAGAAGCTCAACTATATTAATAAACTTTTAAAGATAGGTGATAATGTACATTATGCTGAAGGGGATTACTGCATGCAGTCTAGTGTATCTACTAAATGAAGGTGGCAATGACAGAAGAATGAATTGGAAAAAGACAAATATTCTAAAATCTTCTAGCATTCCTTATGTAGAATATAATGACTAAAGAGAAGAAAATTGTCATAAAATATTTTATAATAAGCACAATGGATGAGTTTTCATCCAAAATTCTGAAATCTCTAGCATTATGATATGTATTAAATTCTAAATTCATATTGAAGCATTATAGTTAATATATCTAAACAAGTGCCTAGAGATTATCATACTAAATGAATCAAGCCAGAGAGAGAAAGATAAATATCACTTATATGTGGAATCCAAAAAAAAAGAAAAAATAAAGGATACAAATGAACTTATTTCCAAAACAAAAAGTGATTCACAGGCATAGAAAACAAACTTGTGATTACCAAAGGGGAAAGGGGGGTGGGAGGAGGGATAAATTAAGAGGTTGGGATTAACATATACATGCTACTATATATAAAATAGATAACCAAAAAGGACCTACTGTATAGCACAAGGAAATATACTCAATATTTTGTAATAACCTATAAGGGAAGAGAATCTGAAGAAGAATATATATATTATATATTAATATCAGAAGATTAATACCAATCATAGATTATCTTTTAGTTAATATACTTTATTTTTAAAAATAGTTTTAGGTTTACAGAAAAATTGATCAGGTAGCATAGAGTTGCCATATACCTGCTTTCCTTCTATGTTAATAGCAGGTCTCTCTGCTATTAACATCTTGCATTAGTGTGGTAGATTTGCTACAATTGATGGACCAGTATTGATAACGTTATTATTAGCTAGAGTCTATAGTTTACAGTAGGGTTCACTCTGTGCTGTACAGTTTCATGGGTTTTGACAAATACATAATGTCATTTATCCACCATTACAGTATCATGCAGCATAGTTTCACAATTCTAAAAGTGCTCTGTGTTCTACCTCCTTGTCCCCATGTCAACACCAAAACCTTAGGCTACCACAAAACGTTTCACTGTCTCTGTAGTTTTGCCTTTTCCAGTGTAATATAGTTGTAATAATACAGTATGTAGCCTTTTCAGACTGCATTTCCATATGCATTTAAGCAATATGCTTTTAAGGTTTCTTCATGTCTTTTTGTGACTTGATAGCTCATTTCTTTTTATTGCTGAATATTTCATTGTAGACATGGGCTGCAGTTCCACAGTTTTTTCCATTCACCCATTGAAGGACATCTTGGTTTTTTTAAAGTTTTGGGACTAATATAAAAAGCTGATACAAACATTTGTGTGCAGGTTTTTTTTTTGTTTCTTTGTTTAAATTTATTTATTGATTGATTTATTTTGGGGTGTGTTGGGTCTTCGTTTCTGTGCGAGGGCTTTCTCTAGTTGCGGCAAGTGGGGGCCACTCTTCATCGCGGTGCGCGGACCTCTCACTGTCGTAGCCTCTCTTGTTGTGGAGCACAGGCTCCAGACGCGCAGGCTCAGTAGTTGTGGCTCACAGGCCTAGTCGCTCTGCGGCATGTGGGATCTTCCCAGACCAGGGCTCAAACCCATGTCCCCTGCATTGGCAGGCAGATTCTCAACCACTGCACCACCAGGGAAGCCCTGTGTGTAGGTTTTTGTGTGGACAAAATTTTCAACTAATTTGTTAAATGCCTGGGACACAATTGCTGGACCATAGGCTGAGACTGTGATTAGCTTTCTAGTAGACTGTCAAACTGTCTTCCAAAATGGCTGTATATTTTTAAAAATTTCCGCCAGCAATAAATAAGGATAACAGTTGCTCCATATTCTCACCAGCACTTGGTGTTATTAGAGTTTCAGATTTTAACCATTCTAATAGGTGTGCAGTGGTATCTCACTGTTTTAATTTGCAAGTTTTTGGTGTTGTATAATGTTGGGCATCTTTTTATATTTATTTGCCATTTGAATATCTTCTTTGATGAAGATCTTTTTGCCCATTTTAAATTGAGTTATTTGTTTTCTTTTTATTGAGTTTTAAGAGTTCTATATATTATGCAAATATTTCCTCCCAATCTGGGTCTTGTCTTCTTTCTCTTAATAGTGTCTTTCACAGAGCAAAGTTTTATTTTTATTGAAGTTCAACTTATCATTTTTTTTTTTTTTTTTCTTTCATGGACTATGCTTTTGGTGTTGTTTTGAAAAACTCATTACCAAACCAACGGTCTTCTACATTTTCTCCTATACTATCTTCCAGAAGTTTTAAAATTTGACATTTTACATTTAGGTCCATTTTAACTTATTTTTTAAAGTATAATGTCTATGTCCAAATTTATTTTTTGACATGTATATGTCCAATTGTTATAGCACCATTTGTTGAAAGATTATAATTTCTTTATTGAATTGTCTTTTCTCCTTTGTCAAATATCAGTTAATTATATTTACATGGGTCTATTTTGGGGCACTCTACTTGGTTCCATTGATCTAACCAACAGACAGAAACATATCCATTTCATTGGTCTTTTTAAAGAGCCAGATTTTGTCTGCACTGATTTTCTATATTTTTTCTATTTTTATTTTTATTTATGTGTGCGGTTATTATTTCCTTTATTTTACATGATTTTTTAAAATGCTTTTCTTTTCCTAATTGCTTGAGACTGAATCATACACCATTTATTTTCATCTTTTTTAATATTAGATTTAATGCTGAAGAAAAGGAAAAATACACTTAATAACTCCACAGAAGATAGCAGTAAATATTCTCAAATATATCTTTTACACCTACATCAATATGTGTTGTTTTTAATAAACATTTGCTCCCCCCACCCTTCTCTTTTACTGACTTTCCAGCATCAATTTCCCCTATCTCTGGTATCAGGTCCCAGCTTCTATCATGGAGAGTCATCCCCCTATTGTGCTCAGTGTTTGTAAGTCTGTCAGTGAAGGCATTCTTCCCCTGGTCGAGAGGATGGAGCATTTGCTCATTAGTTTGCTTAATGAATTCTTATTAAGCTGAAACTATATCCCAGATACTGATACATACACAGGAGATCTAGTAGTAAACCAAAGAGAAAAGATTCCTCCCTGCTTACACTTACATTTTTATTGGGAATTCAGGTATAAAACAGATAAACAGTTAATCCCTAAGAGACTTCCAGGTGGAGAAGAGGACTTAAGATTCAAGTTAGGAAATTTAGACTAACTTTCCCAGAAATGTGAATATGGAGTAAGGCAAGGCAATGACATAAAATAATTGGAACTGACTGGAGTTAGGGACTCTTTGTACTTTCTGTATACTTAAAGATCCTTTGATTGTTGTCCTGTGTGATGACTGAACTATTCTCCTGTATTTTTGATTTTGTAAGCTACACAACACCCTTTCTTTTTTTCACCTTTTTTATTGCATGAAAGATTCTTTAAATTCTATAGTGTTTTACAATTTTCAAAAGTTTCATACACATGACTCTGTATAATCCCATGCAATACACTTTCTATCAATTTCTTTTGCTAACATCAATTAGAGTTGGTTTCGGTTGCTTGTAATCAAAGTACTCTAATTAATACAGTGTTGAAAATACTTCTGAGGGCAATAAACTAATGAAATATTGGAGACTGAGATGCTTTTAAATTTTGCCTTGCTGTTTCAAATGTAAAATTAGGATGAAGCTTAACATCTTTTCCCAAAGAGTCACTTCAGTGAGCCAGGGATATGTTACAGCAATCTACACATCAGGTATTGATATTATTCACCAAGGCCCCTATTCTAATTTCTGAATAGAGTTTATACATACCACTATTAGAATCATAATCACCTTATATGATACTTAGTATTTAGTGCAACTTAGGTTTAGTTTTCTTGAGTGTACACAAAATGAATCATTTATCTTTGTGTACCAGTTCCTCTAGGACCATATGAGATCAAAGCCTAATGCTCAATAAAGATTTTTTTGGTAGTGAAAACAATAGGATACCTTTAATAAAACTTTCTCAGCTTCCTATATTAAAATATTTCCTCTCCTCATTTTCATTTGCTTCTAGTGCTGTAGCTTTTTTGCATATTATAATTTTGTATATCCTTCTGCCTTTCATCTAAATCAAAATGAAGTAATCCTGGGATTTAACTAAGAGTATGTGTGCATGTATGTGAGTTTGTTTATTTCAACGATATAAACAAATCTAAGCATATTCAGATAATTTAGATGGCCAACATAACCAAGTAAATGCATACTCTTTCAGAATCAGCACTTTTGTTTGTGTTTAAAATTATGCTGGCACCAAAAGTATAACTTTAATTGTCTTAGTATAATTAGAAAAGAAAAGAAGTAAACTTAATAAGTAAAAGATGATTTTGTGCCAAGTGAAAGCCAATTGATTCACAGCATGCTTTACAAAGAAATTTTCCACAGTCCCTGGAATAGAGAAATGTGGTGGAAATTGAGTCCTCAAAGGGCCCAGGAAGTAGAAAGATGCTGACTGGAAAGAATCTGTACCATGGTAGTCAATAGCATATTCCTTTAGTGAGTTATACATATACATATATCCCCATATCCCCTCCCTCTTGTGTCTCCCTCTCACCCTCCCTATCCCACCCCTCTAGGTGGTCACAAAGCACCGAGCTGATCTCCCTGTTCTATGCAGCTGCTTCCCTCATATACATATGTATATACGTATACATATATATATATGTATAGCTTATTTAGTTCAGAAAAACCCTCAACAGACATTTTAAATAAATGTTGTTAATTTGAATTTTATTGGCTTTGTTCTTTTATCTAATGTATACATTTGTTTTAGTTTTGTGGTTGCATAAAAGCTGTAGCATTAGGGGTTTACACTTTGCTTTATGTTTATACATATTTAAGTAACATTATAATTATAATCAAAATAATTTAACACAACATTGGAAGACTATGACTATTTCCCTTTTAATGGGGATTTATATATTAAATAAAATTGGAGAAACAGTATTCTAGACCAACATCTTTCTTTCCAAAGTCAAACATTTCAACAACATCAAAGGTCCAAACTCTGAAAGACCTTATGTGTCTCCTGCCAGAGACTGTTGGGCAAAGTGTAGCTGGAAGTTTCTGTCTAGTGTGCTCTATTTAATTATGTAATTGCCACCTTTTTTATTTCTATTTTATCCCTCAGCTAATATTCCAAATAAAAATGTAAACTTGATCACATAGTTTTAAATTTTTATGAGCTATTTGGTGTATTATTATTAATATTTCATATAAAACTCACTGTTGTTTTTTCACTATAACTATGAGATATTAAAATTTTTGCTGCTTTCTAAAAATAAAAAAATACCTAAAAAACACTCTGCTTTCACACATATATACATTGGAATATTACTCAGCCATAAAAAGAAGCAAAATTGAGTTATTTGTAGTAAGATGGATGGACTTAAGAGTCTGTCATACAGAGTGAAGTAAGTCAGAAAGAGAAAAACAAATACTGTATGCTAACACATATATATGGAATCTAAAAAAAAAAAAAAATGGTTATGAAGAACCTAGGGGCAGGACAGGAATAAAGACGCAGACATAGGGAAAGGACTTGAGGACACAGGAAGCGGGAAGGGTAAGCTGGGACGAAGTGAGAGAGTGGCATGGACATATATACACTACCAAATGTAAAATATATAGCTAGTGGGAAGCAGCCACATAGCACGGGGAGATCAGCTCGGTGTTTTGTGACCACCTAGAGGGGTGGGATAGGGAGAGTGGGAGGGAGACACAAGAGGGAGGGGATATGTGGATATATGTATATGTATAGCTCATTCACTTTGTTACAAAGCAGAAACTAACACACCATTGTAAAGCAATTATACTCCAATAAAGATGTTAAAAAGAAAAAAAGCGCTCTGCCTTCAGATGAAAAATAATTTTATCTGTATCTCTCCTATAGTACTTATTAATCCTTACCACCTTCTGCAGCAAGGGCCTCAGCCTGAGAAACAGTTTTGCTTGCTTTGTTAACCAGTCCTACTTTGGCATTTGTCATCTTCAGAAAAATTATTTGACACGATACAGAACCTGATGGGAGTTATCTTATCCTATTGGATAAAGAAACTTAGAAAGTAAGTTTATTTCCAGACCAAATTTATTCTAAATACACTACAAAATCTATACTCAATCTCTTAGCTTAGGAAATAAAACAAAAGTTTAAAAAATTAATCTAAAATATTTTCTATGAATTTTGGGGAACATTAGGTTGTATGGTGATTAGGTCATGGCTGGTTAGAGCACTGGTTTCCAGGGTCGTAGAGGCAGGCATGACTCATGCCCTAACTGGCACTGGCAGTGCTGTTGATGTTGGTGACAACGCTGTTGACAGCAGGAGCACTGGTGGCGAGCACTCCTGTTAGAGTGCTGTGACAGTCACATGTGACGTTAATGCTGGCTGTGCAGGTCACAGCACTGGTTGGTAAATCAGAAGTCATGTTTCTGCCAGGGGCATTGGCAGAGATGATATGGATGACAGCACCACCACCAGCATCCTCAGTATCCTTGGTGGTGGACATCAATGACTCATTAAGCATTTGAATTCATAACATAAAAATGACAATTTCAGTATACAGTAATTGGGAGAGACAAAGGGATAGGATAACTATATCTACAGCCATTTTTCCTTTCCACTGAACCCTTCTTCCCTGCCATTTTGAAATCTCAGTGTAAGTCTCGGCTTTTCTTTCTCTTTTGGAAATCACTTCAGTTTCAGATGGTAGAAAGCATTGACACATGCCACTAAAAGTCAATATGAGGGCTTCCCTGGTGGCGCAGCGGTTGAGAATCTGCCTGCTAATGCAGGGGACACGGGTTCGAGCCCTGGTCTGGGAAGATCCCACATGCCGCGGGGTAACTAGGCCCGTGAGCCACAACTGCTGAGCCTGCGCGTCTGGAGCCTGTGCTCCGCAACAAGAGAGGCCACGATAGTGAGAGGCCCGCGCACCGCAATGAAGAGTGGCCCCCACTTGCCACAAGTAGAGAAAGCCCTCGCACAGAAACGAAGACCCAACACAGCCAAAAATAAATAAATAAATAAATAAATTAATAAAAAACAAAAACGCAAAATGAGTTAAAAAAAGAGTCAATATGGAATTCATAAGATGATGCATTTATTATGTATGTTTCACACAGTACTTAATCAGTGCATATTTCTGCACTTTACACTCACCAAAAAGGCAAAAGTAGGGAAGAATATAACAGCAAATGTTGGCATGAAGTAGACTAGCATTGTTAGAGCACACTGGTATAGGAATTCTGGAAAGAAAGCAAGTTGCCTATACTTAGTGAAATTAAATATGTTAAGTCATATGCAAAGTGACCACACATATATTTCCACATAGATCATTAAGATGTCCGTGTGACATTGGTGGTGGAAGTGGGAGATGAAGGTAGCCTATGCTTTTATTCTAAGGGGACACTGATATGTGTTCAGTGGGTTACTCCACAACAGATAGAAGCCAGAAACTAGGCATACTTTCAGATCATAAAACACATAATATAGCGTGAAAGAAGTAAAGAAGCAATGATCAAAAATATTAGAATGGATGCCTATGAGAGGGAGGTAGGCGTACTAAGGTGGAGAATGAAAATAAAAATAACATATAATAGACAAGAAAAGAAATCTTACATTTCCACGTTATGATAATATATTATGAACTGAGGAGTATTATTAATTTCATTGTCTGCAGTGGAGATTAAATATTTTTAAAAGGAAAAAATATGTAGGCTTCTTTCTGCTTTGTGTGTGTATGTGTGTGTGTGTGTGTGTGTGTGTGTGTGGTGTGTGTTTAATTTACTACCCAGAGAAAATAAAATGTCCTGAAAGAACATCTACCAACAAAATAAAATAACAATTCTATGGATAATGTAAAAGTAACTTTTAAAAAAAAGATGAATTTAGCTATAAGACCCACCCCAGAAATATTTTAGCTTCCCTTCCATTCAGTTGTTGGCAGAAAATTGTTGTGCAGCCAAGCAGGAAATTACAGTAGGCAAAGAATTGTTTTCTCAGTGTTATTTTAGACTAACCATTTTAAAAATATTTAAGGTTTCTTTGACTTATTGTTGAACCAAATTGATTTTATTATCACAAATAACAAAGGCCAAAACTTATGATCAAGCAAGAGAAAGATGAGCAGGAAATGAATGGTAGTTGCAATAAGCTCTTAAAAATGTGTCTTTCCCCTACTGGATGGTTATCATATTTTATAACATTTAACCCGTATCAAAATAGAAAAGGTATTTGTTTCATATTCTTTAGTGACTTCATTGCTCTGAAAGGTGCAGAAAGTACAATTTCTTTAAGTCAATGATAGTATGATATTGTATTATGCTACTAAGCTTAAGACTTAGGAGTGTGTGTGTGTGTGTGTGTGTGTGTGTGTGTGTATACTAGGAAGGGTGAATGTCAGATGAAGATGTGGGGACAGATAAAGGTGAAACACTTCATTCCTCCAGTATCATTAATGTTTTATTATTATCGTTATTGTACTGAGGAGAAAGGAGATTACTAGGTATGTGGGTATGTGGGTGGACTTCTTTCTGAGCAATTTCCTTTTTCACCTCTGTGGCAATATATTGTAATATATTAGAATATGGATTTACATTTCAGAAGCAGGATGGAATAGACACCATGGATGGCTCTCCAAGAGTCAGTCCACCCCTGCCTCATGTGTGCTGCAATGTGGTTAAGGGGATGGTGGAAGCAGAGAAAATCTGATTGCAGGGCTGCCAGGATGGCTGTGGGTGATTCTGACATTTGCAAGAGCAGCCATCACATGACGGCAGATTTGTTGTGTTTCGGGGACTAATGGAATCAGCAACTCCACTTATCTGAAACTAGCTCCAGAGGTGAGTCCTACTTAGACTTAGCTACTCACTGTATTCTCTTCTCCATTATCAGTAGAACTAAATTGAGCCACTGATACATGAGAAGACTTTAACTGGAAGCATCTAGGAATAAAAATGTTCTGTTCTTAGGTAAAAGAAGAGACTTGCTTTTCTCTTCCCAAATGAAATGCATCCTAGACACCACCAAGGAAGCATTGACATTATGTCTCCCAGCAGTCAACTTAGAACAATGAGAGAAACCATGCATAGTGCCAATGAACAAAGAAAGGCAGTGATAAGGAGCCAGTGACTTCAAACCTAATGTAACACTGTGTTTCCAATTATGTGGGTTTAAAAAAAAAAAAAAAGCGTTTTTAGTGTTAAGTAGGTTTAAGTTGACTTTTTGTTACTATGAATCAGTAGTAATCTATTGGATATAAAACAACAAAGCTAAGTATACTATTTGATATTAGAATAATAGGGAGAATAAGAAAGGAAGCAGAGGGGAGGAAGACGACTTGAAATGTGATAGATTTGTTACTTAGTGAGCATGGACCAAGTGTCAGGGATGTGCCTGGTGAATGATCATCGACATCCCAATCTGTATCATAGTCGTTCAATGTAAGTATTTCTACATGACAGTATTAATATAACAGTATTAAAATGAGGAAACACCTAACACAAGACCAACCATTTAGGAGCAGAGAGAGGTTTTGAAAAGAACACTTAATGGACAGAAAGAAAAAAATAGAGCCTGTGAGAGACATAAAAAATCAGAGAAGAGGGAGGGAAGCCAAGCTGGACTGGTAAACTAAGATATTTTGGAGAAGGAAAGGATAGTCCATAATTCTTACGATAAAGTCAATTAGAGCAAGAACTATAAAGTGTTTCTTTAAGATGATCATTATTGTATCATTGGTATTTTTTTTCAGAGCAGTTTCAGAAGTGGAGATAGTAAGGGGAAAATTGTATAGTGGAAGTAAAGGGTGAAATTCAGCAATATTTTAATGAGGAGGACAGTTTATAAATGGAGATATTAGTCTTCAGGATGACTTAATAATAACAATACATTAAATATAGGTTGAATAGTTAGTGAAGGAGTAGGAATTGAATACCCAAGAAGAGTAAAGCACTATAAAATATTTTGGATATTTAATTACAGAAGACCAAGTTGACACTAGCTAGTTCAGTAGAAAATAAATTTATTAAAGAATAACAGTTGACCCATTCATTTGGAGTAATGGAGAACCTAGTCATGTCTGAGCTTATATGAACAATTATCAGAAACACCCTGACAAAATAGCCAGATAAGGAAGCTGCAGCTTCTGCTGGTCTCCAAACCATATCCAATCCACCATGATCAAAAAACTGCTGCTGTGAAACTCAGATCACCCATTACCAGCCCCCAAACCACCATGCTGCCTCTGTCTCCACCTACACCAGGCAAATGGCTGTCATATCACATCAGCATCCTAGCTGCAAGGGAAAGTGTGTGTGTGTGTGTGTGTGTGTTTGTGTGTGTGTTTCCTTCCACATGGGAAAGTAAATTGACAATGGTGGGCATTTTCAAAATATGGAGTTTCAGAAAACTAGACCACCACAAGTAATCAATACCACAAAAATCCTAGAGAATGTGGACAAAGATGTCATCTAAAGCACAGCAGAATTTAAAGCAAAGGTGTTAAGGGATTAAGGACTTAGATAATTTTTATATTCTTAATAATACTTGATTTTTTTGTTTCTGATACATTAGTGATGTATTCCATATACATCACATGCCTCAAGTCTTTTTAAAGTTTAAGTTGTTGCTGGCTTTTGACATCCTATATTGTCCAAGCTTTTTGGCTTTACAAGGACTCCACAATTAAGAAAGGATGATGGGGAGTTGAGACGGTCATCCTCTGCAGCTTTTCTGAAGATGTGTAGCAGTGATGTGATTTGGGACCTGGAAACTAGTTCTGAAGGTGCTTCCTGATTAGACTAAAAGTCAGCCATTGTATTCTCACCCGCATTATCAGTTGCTATAACAAAGAAATAGATACAAGCAGTTCTTTATGGGTTTGGTTCAGATATGCACAAATTTCAGTTACCAAGATTTAGTAAATAACAGCAGTCCTTCAACATCATAGTTCAAATTCCAGCTTCCATAATATATTAAATATGAATAATTGAAGAAAGTACAAACTTCGCTGCTTCTTCTTCAGTGCACAAATCTCTATGTAAGTGAAAGAGGCATATCATGATCAGTGACCAATCATATCACTTCTTTCAAAATCTGCTGGTGACTATTCACTGCACATCTGTTATTTAATTCATGCACAGGCAGTAAATTTTGTATTTGTTTTATTTCCTCGTCTCAGTGACAAACTCTCATGACATTTTACAAAAATTAGACAATTAAAAGAGGGAATTGGCCATCAAAACTGAAAGTCAGCAAAAAAACAGTAAGTGGTAACTGGAGGTGAAATTTAAATAGAATATAGATGAAGTTATAAGAAAATGATAGTGCCATAGTAGACTCTAGCTAGGCAGCAAAGTAATTCAGTGAAGCTGAACTTATCAATGTAAATAGAGAGTGTTTGTGATGAAAAAGATAAAGATGTCCCAGAAAAAAATGACACCAGCATAAATCTTCCCATTAAAGGAACTCTCAAAATTAAAAGTGCAAAGGATAAAATGTTGGAAACTGATCTAATTTCAGAAGGGAATATGACAATTCACCAAAACATAAAAAAGTACTCTCTTCATCTTTTAAGTTATACTATGAGAAGAAGAGAACACAGAGTGTTCAAATTTCTCTTGACACAATTTTTAAAAAGAAATATAGTCATCCCTCAGTATCTGCAGGTGATTGGTTCCAGGACCACCCCCTGCCAGCCCCCCACACGACCACCACTGTAGATGCCAAAATCTAGAGATGCTCAAGTGCTTTATATAAAATGGAATAGTATTTGCATATAACCTATGCACATCCTCCTGTATACTTTAAATCATCTCTAGATTACTTATAATCCTTAATACAATGTCATACTATGTAAATCGTTGCTGGTGTTCAGAAAATTCAAGTTTTCGCTTTTAGAACTTCCTAAATTTTTTTTCTGAATATTTTCAGTTCATGGTTGGTTGAATGGCAGATGTGAAACCCAAGGATATGGAGGGCTGACTGTAAAACATTTTCATTGTCAATGTTTCTAATGCTTTAAATTAGGGTATACTAAATAAATATTAGTTTTACTGCTTTTATTCTCCTATATATTTATAATTATCAATAAGAGAGTTTCTTAACATTTTGACAAATATAAAGGTCATGGAACAATCATAAGTTTTCCCATTGATTATTAATATTTCTTAGCATGGTTTCAGTTTGCATGGGCACTATTACAGCCTCACTCTGTAGAAGCAAGGACTCCTGGCAATTGGCATGCCTACAAAACAGAAATACTTTCACCATTTTTCAAGATTATGGGAAAAGGTGTAGGAAGGAAGGACAGGCAAATTCTACAGCAGCCAACACAGCTGAATCTAAGCCAATTTAAAAGGAATAGGGAAGAGATCCACTAACTCTACACGGAAAGAAGGTGAACTGCAGAAGGAGAATTTCTTTGTGCATCTAAAGGTAGAGTTTGACATTTTTTTAGAGGGTTAAAAACAAGGTATGGTAAAAAATATACTATAGGTTACAGGGATAGGATAAAAATGAAAAAGTTCCTGTCTACAAAAAGATGAAACCAAAGAAATATGTGGAAAACAAAAATTAGATCTGATGGAAGCCCAGGGAAGGAATTGACCAAAGGAGGAAGGTCACCTCATCCAAGGAGGCTGAGTGAAGGCAGAATCCATAGAGATGATGTATTTTCAACATATGAGAATGTTGCAGCAGACCATCAGAAGGGACTAAATGGAGAGAAATCCCCTTTAGGTAGTGATTTCTAAGCACAGAAAAGAATACATCAAACCTGAAAGCAAGAATTGGAGTAAATGAGTATCCCTCTGGGTCAAGAAGTGATCTCAAGGTATTTCCAATTATAAAATCTGAGAAAAACATGTTTAAAATTTCCACTACAGTGAATGTTACATGGATAAAATAAATAACTTTGATACTGTGTGCTTAATTTTCAACCTGCCCAACCTGTATTACCTACTGTCTTTAAAAGCATCTATTTCTGTGATGGTTATTTTCCTCCCTCCCTCCCTCCCTCTCTAAACTTCCTTCCTTCCTTCCTTCCTTCCTTTATTATGTGTGTGAACAGTTATTTTGAAAAGTATCAACCTTCTCGACTGAAAAATTGGGAAATTGAGGTCTTTCACAACTTGATCAGTAAATGTGGAGGATCAATTAAGTTCAAGTGTGGAGTGGGAAAGGATAGGGTTCTAGGCCCACAATGAAAGCTACACAACTAAGACAGGAAAAGTGAGGAACCTTAAAATTATATTCTAAATAGTCTTCGTTAACATGGGTTACCTCCTGACTTCTGCAAAAAGTCTTACTTTCGACTGTCTTTTTTTTTTTAACTATTTCTATTTTAATATGATTCTGGCAATAAGTAAGAGTTGGTGGCAAAAGTTGGGGTTTTACTCTGAGGTTTTTTAATACTGAAAATAATTCCTGGAGATGATTACATTGTATTAATGTTTAGAAAGTTATTATTCACTTAATGAATCATTACTCAGCACTTATTATATTCAAATAATATTTTTGGCAACTTATGACGATAAAAGAATAACAAATATTCACCTTACCTTCAGAGGTACTTACACTAAGGGGTTATTTACTGTTTTTGAAAATATAATAAAGTGTCCTTTAGACAGAAATTAAACACTTTAATAAGATAACTTGCCTATGATTTTAGGTAAGGCAGAGAAAGTTTCAAGTTTAATCAGAATCTTTATCTTGGGAATGGATTCTTATTTACGTTAAAAGAGGAACAAACCCTATTACTTTGGATTAAAAGGTATTGGCTATGTGTGTGTGTGTGTGTGTGCGTGTTCGCATGCACGCGTGTGTGTGAAAGAGACCATGGTGGGAAACTAAACTAAACAAAGGGCTGGATTTTATTACGTGCAGTCTTGAAAAATCTCTCTGCAGTTTACATATAGTATTTCAAAGACCCACGTGAAGAAAGAATTTCAGACTCTAGCTCTTGTTTCAAAAAGCATTTATAGATTCTGGGTTAATTTACGATAAGTAATACTTTAGCCAGAGACATGGTGCTAAATAAATCCAATAGATAAACGGTGTTTCTCTTAACAGATATCATTAATTGATTTCCCAGGAAGTTAGGAGAGGAGAACAGGCCACCTGCCTTCCTTTCTAGATATATACCTGGAAGAATTAAAGACAGGTGTTCAAACCTTGTATACAAATGTTCCATAGCAGCACTATTTACACTAGCCAAAAGGTGGAAACAATCCAAATGTCTATCAGCTGAAGAATGGATAAACAAAATTTAGCATATCCATGCAATAGACTGCTATTCAGCCATACAAAAAGATGAAGTACTGATGCATGCATCAAGTTTGGTGAAACTTGAAAACATTATGCTAAGTGAAAGAAGCCAGACATATAAGGTCAAATATCATATAATTCCATTTATATGAAATATCTAGATTAGGTATACCCATAGAGAAAGAAAGCAGATTGGTAATTGCTAAGGATGGAGAATGCAGAATAGAGAGTGACTGTGTAATGGGCATGCCGGTTTCTTTAAGGGTAATGAAAATAATTTTTGGAACTTGATAGCAGTGATGTCTGTACAACATTGTGAGTGTAGTAAATGGTACTGAATTTTACACTTTAAAATGCTTAGTTCTATGTTATGTGAATTTCACTGGAATAAAAGAATATTAGATACATACATATACACTTGTATACATGCACACACATTAGATTTTTCATACATTAGATGCATGGCTTTCCTCCATACACCTGCTGTTCCTCTTTCTGTGTCTCTGTGTTAATTTATTTGTCTATTATTATTCCACAGGTCTTGAGGTAGTTCTTTCCTAAGGTTTCTTTCTGCTCTAAGACTTTGGTATATTGTAATTTGGGTCCAAAGACAACATTTGACCTGCATGTTAATAGTAGGACTTTCACTTAAACTTCTTCAATCTTCTCACCATCTATCTATTCAATTGGCTTACTTCCCCGAACTTCTACATTTCGTCAATCACTACACTCTTTTATTTGTACTGACAAAGTGTTTTCAAATCATCCCCCTACTTACAAATCCCACACTACTCGGTTAGTTCGAGTCTTCACCTAAACCATTGTTACAATCTCCAACAAAGAGAGTTCCTTCCATCAATTATTACCTGCACTTCATATTGAAATTTTTGTTTCTTATTTTGTAATTAAAAAAAATTTAAGCCGCAAAATATACAGAAAAAAATATGGTGAAAAATTATGCAATCACCACCCAGAATTACATTGTTTTATTGTATTTGCATTTTTGTAAATAAATAATGGTGATTATATTGAATTCCTTTTTATAAACCTCTCCAATGCTTTCTCTATTTGCCTCACACAAAGGACAGGTATGAATATTTTGCATTAGATTACATCCTAATCTGTATGTTGATATATTTAGTACATATGTGAAACCACTATAAAAATATTATGGTCTTGGGAATTTAAAAGTGTTAGGAGTTAAAATACTGTATGCATGACTTTACAACTTAGTTTTTTACTTGTCAATGCATTTTTGAGATTTATAAATTATTTCAAGTTCATTGCTTTTAACTGTTCTAAGATCTTCCACAATGTGAAATATCATAATGTACTTTTATTTTCCCATACGAACAGAACTTTCTATTATTCTATATTGTTATTATAAACAATGATGAAAAGAAGAAACTTGCATATGTGAAAAAGGATTACACAAATTAATGTTTAACCAGATATATAATTGAAATGCGGTGGAGTAAATGCACACACAGTTTTATGGATTTTGGAAAAGTTCTCTACATAGTAGATGCCACATATGCATTTGAATGTTTCTGGGTTCAGTGTCATGTTGCATTTTTCCAGCTGTCTTTTCCATAAGATTCTATGTTTCTTTACATTTTTACAATATGGTAATTATGATATCTATTAACTCCTTATATTTCCCAATGTCCTTATATTTCTGAGTTGAACCTACTTTGCCATGGTTTATAATGTATTTCTAGGTAAAATTAATAATATTTTCATAGGATTTGTGTATGTGTGTCTTTGTATTAGTGAGATTAGCCTTCATTTATCTTTTCTTTCACTATCTTATTTCTGTTTTGCTATCATGGTTTTAGAAGTCTCATAGAATAATTTGGGTAGTGTTATTTCTTTTGACTTCTCTGTATTGTATATATTAACATTTATCCATGCCTTAAGTTTTATGTAACTTGCCTCTAAAACTTTCTGGACCTGATATCTACTCTGAAGAAAGATTTTTTTTGGCTATAAATTTTATACACTTTAGTCATTTTGGTCAATTCAGGTTTTCCATTTCTTCTTAAATCAAGTTTTTTTTACTCATAATTGTCCAGTTCATCTAGGTTTTCAAAAATTTTATATTAATTTATCAGTATTTAAGTTCTTGGGTATGATTTATAAAGTTAGTTTCTGACATATTTTTATTGTGTTAGACACAGAGTTTGTTGTGGTTATTCTCTAACATGTATTTGTGTGTTTATCTATTTACTTACCTGAATAACCTCATTCAGGAGTCCCATGGGATCCTTAGGTTGTAGAGGTAGTGCAAAGGACGATGGGAAGGTAAGTACTCTGATTCTGACTTTTCTGGTCTCTGTGGTATTCATTGTTCTGGTAGCAGTTTGTACTTTACTTTTACTTTAATAACAGTCTTTAAGAATTCCTGGTTTTTCAAGTCCTGTAACAATTCAGGGCATGTGATTTTATGTACTGTAGACTAAGACGCTGATTTCTTGGCTTGATTTCCTGCTATCCTCCACCCTAAACCCCACTGGCCCAGGTGCATCCTATGTGATGTTGTACAAGTTTTTCAGATTCAACAATTATTTCCCAGGTTCCAGCTTTCCAGGCAGGGTGTCAAATTCCAAGCCAGAATCTGTAGTTTTCATTTCCATCTTATGAGGACATTAACATACTCACTTTTAAGTTTGATATTCCTTTTTTATTTTTTACACTTGGAGCTATCTATTCTTTGTTTCCATTCTTGGGTAGGGCTTTATAATTTATTTATCTGTCCATTTACCTATTTAAAAGTAGCATATTTACATCTTGAAAAGACTAGACAGGACTTCCAAAATCAAGGCAGTTTACTATTCTGCTCTTTAGAAGTGTCCCAAAATATCCTGATATATTTCAGTTTTCTTTAATCTTTTCTTTACTTGTAATGTGCATATCATTACACATAACATTGTCCCCAGTCATGCTCCAAACCCCTTGACCTGCCAAGACTTCCTCATTCTGCAGGCACCTTGTATCCTGGTCATGGGAACGGCTCACTGAGCATACTCTAAACCTTTTCGTATGTTCTTATATCACTCTGAACTGATTTTGTTTCTGCTCTGTATATGATGTATCCTTTTAATATCCATTTCTAATTCCTCATCCTCTGTAAAACCATAGCTGATTTAATCATGTCATGTTACTTTCTGTATCTGCTTGCTCTTATCAAATTTATAGCAATTAATGTATTTCATTGTATTCTTTGCTTGTGTATGTCTTTCCCTCACAGGTTTCATTTTTTGAGAAAAAGGCAATATTTTAATGTTTAAGTACATACGTATATATTGTCCAGGACATATAATAAATATTTGAGAAATAAATGCAAACATAACAATTTAATGCAATTGTTTTTCAGAATTTTTTTTAACAAGTTCTTTGCTTTCCTTTCATTAGCCATCTCTTTATCACTTTTTTAATCAGGCTTTACACTTTGAGGCCACTTCATTTGATTTCCAGGTTTATTTCCTACCTAATAGATTCAGGGTTATTTTTGCATGTGGGATTTTAATCTCCCAGCTCAGCATTACAAGTCAACCATATCCGATAGCCTGCTCTAATTTATAACCTTGGATTCACTCCAAAAATGGGTAATGATTAGCACTCTATCCAATGAAAATCAATATCTCTACCCTGAACATTTGAGAAATTGTCAGTAAAGAAGAGAAATGTTATATACTCCAAATGTAAAGGGAGAAAATTGAAGCTTGCCCAAGGGACACTTATTTTCTATTTGGGAGGCAATAGTCAACCATAATGTAGAACAAAGTATATTGTTATATTTACATATGGACCATTTTGTCATTTTTACTAACTCCATTATCGAAAGAATATTCTTATTCTCTGCATTTTATAAATTCATTTAGATTCAGAGGACTTCTTCCCAAGGCTGACTTGTCTTCTACTCAATTTTGAAAATGTAAAGTGGATTATTTACTAAAAGTTAGGAAATGCTGACATAAATCAGGTTATTCTCCATGCTGTGGTCTAGATAATACATATTTTGGCTCATGTAGAAATTAATTTTTACTGTATCCTATTTCAATACAATTTCCATGCTCTGGATGAATTTTCTCATACTGGAAAAATTGTATAAGATGCTGAAGACCACTCGGTGGGGAAGTTGCAGAGATGACCAGCTGCAGGTTGCCCTACATAATAATTGAGGCCTTTCCTAGGGTGGATGAATGAAAAGAACAGTAAAGAACATTAACAATAATAAGAACAATAACAACAAAACAAATGCGGAGTGTTTGCTCTGTGAAAAACACTTGTTAGAAAAAAAAAAAAAAAACACTTGTTAGGAACTTCACACATATGATCATATGTATTCCTCACCATAAATATTAAAGTCGCTATTAGAATTTTTGCTTTATATCTGAGACAAATTAAGTCTCATGGTATATAAATAATGTTTCTATGGTCATATAGACTCAAAGAGTTCAAGCAGATCCATGAATTTAGAGCTGTTAGATTCCAAAATCTATCCTCATTATAGAATACGTTGCCTTTTCAACCTTGTTTCCATCCTTCTAAGATTTTCTAGAGTGCACAGTGAATTCTAAAACATATTTGATGTTTGTGAAAAATTATTTCTTACATTATTACCCAAAATTAGTGTTATAACTGACCAGTTCACTATTCCTAATGCATAAGCATATACACTAATGGTGGATCCAGAATATCAACATTAAAGAAGAGGATACTCTTCTTTAAGGATACTTCAATGAAAAAAGATCTACAGTTCTTTAGTAATCAACCTTTGAATAAGGTTTACCTGAATCTTCCGTAATAGTGCACACTTAATCAAACAAGGTTACTCTTGACAAGAACTCTGAGAACTCATTGTAAACAACAGATTCAATTGGCCTTATTGATTGAAGTACTTCTATAGCCTCATATTTTACTGCTTGAAAACATTTAAGGAAACTGTCAAAAGCTATTATATTTAGAACTCTGAAACCAAATTTGGCTCAAATAATTTTTTGGTAGGTAGTAAGTGTTCAAATATTTGAATATTTAAGTGACAATGAAGTTAGCAGGCTGCTCAGCTTTAGACATATGTTCATGCTAACTGCTGTCGAGTCTAACTGAGTGATCTGCATTTCTCTTGTCACTGTCTTACATATGTTTCCATTAGACTAAAATCCCAGATTGCCTATAACCTATTACTCACACCCCAGTTGAGTTCTTGAATCATAAAGCTGTAAAACATTTGGAGGCCTTAATTAGATGCTACTGCTTACTAGAAGAATTGTTTTAATATTTAAAATAGGAGCTTGAAAAGTAAGCAAAATAGCTATGCCCAAATGAACAACTGGGGAATTCATTCTTTGTGTTAAAGTAAAAAAAAAAAAAAAAAAAAAAAAGACACTTTCCTGCAGTAAAGTCAACAAATCAACAATTCAACAATCTCCTACTGGGGTTGGCAGTTCCTGTATTTTGCAATGACTCTATGTGAATTTAATGTGAAGTGTAGGTTCAATCAGTCCTATTAATTTCAGTTCTTTTGTATCCTCATCTATAACTGTTTAAAAATATTTAAGGAGAACTGTCAAAAACTGTCAGATTTGAAGCTCTGAAATTAAGTTTGGCATAAGTAATATTTTCCATGTCTTCAAATATTTGGATACAAAATAAGAAGATAAAAATTATATAAGCACTAATCTAGAAAGTAATCATTAGACAGCAAGTGAGTGTGTGTGTGTCTTTCTTCCTTAATATCATGTTCAGGCATATAATCCATGGAATAATCACATTATGAAAACAATAAACTTAAGGAAAATAGTATAAAATCTTCAACAACAACATTTCAATAGTTGGATTGGATGGTCACTAAGGTTTTTCCAATTTTAAAGCTTAATGATTTGTTAGATTCTGAGGGATCTTCTCATAGTCTAGAATGAGAACCATAGAACAGAACCACCTACAGAATCATTTTATTAAGAGTAAGTGCAAATGAACAATCTACTTGTTTCTTAAACAGTTATTTTCAATTAAAAAAAATAGATTTAATCTGTCCACTCATGGGTTATAGTTATCATTGTAGTTACAACTATATTTATAGTTATAATAATAGTTATAAATGTTCAGAAGTTTATCCTATGAAATCGGAAGGTGTCGAGAATGGATGTACATTGCTTTCAAATATGGTGCACTTATTTTTCAACACAAGAGATCCCCTAGCTGTATAGGCTTAGTTTAGGGAATCTAAGCAAATCCTCTATGAGCAATTGTATTTCCAACATCTTTTACCTCTTTATCACAAAACCTTGATAGACAATCAAACAATTTCTCTGATGCATATGCAACTCCCTTTGCCTCTCATGCCAACATATTCAGGGGTAGATTCTTCTAATCATCAATAACATATAAGAGTCAGCATAGAATCAAATTTTGAGAGTAGTGAAGAAATTAGAAAATTCTCCTTTCTCTCTTTATTCTCTTATCTTCTCTCTTTGAGGTCTGTAGGCAGAAAGTTGGAGATACATTTTATTTGTGAAGGTTTTTTGGGTGTTGTTTTGCTTTGTTTTTTGGTACTAGAGAGAGAAAGTGTGAGATGGGGAGAAGAAATGAGATCCTGAACAGTATTGCCTCCAGACTTCAAAGAAAAGAACTAAAAGGAGGTCCTTGACATTTCTTTTCTCCCAAGCTCACATCAGCAGAATGCACCTTAAACAGAGTTTTAGAACAGAGGACAATCAAGTATAATAAATAAGTATTCTGGTAAAGTTACCCTGCATCGTGTTACTTAGAAATTCCCTCAGAAAAGGTGGAATAAAGATTATTGGTTGGGGATGTTACTCTTTTGTCACAGCATGCCACTTATGTTGTGAGTAAGGGTTTCCCTGACAAGGTCATTTATGAGCCAAGACCTGAAAGGAATCAGGAAGGGGCCATATGAATATTCAGGGATACTTTTTTTTTCAGGCAGGAAATATATCAGATACAAATTTCCTGATGTGAGGGTGTATTCAGTGTTTTCAAGAGCTAAAAAGAGGCCAATTTGGCTGGAGAGAAGGGCACCTGGTGGGAAGGGATAAGAAATAAGCTAAGGGAGCTAGCCTGGGGCCAGAACACAAGGGATGGTAAAGACCATATTAATAAGGCTTTGTGTTTTTGTTTTTTTTTGTTTTTTTCTCTAAGTGAGTTTGGAAGCCATCAGAAGCTTCTGATCAGTGGAGTGACAGTATTTCATTTACATTTTAGAAAATTATTCCTGTTCCTGTATAGAAAAAATAGATGACGGGAGCCTACTTAAGAGAGCAAACGTAACAGGCTAGATGGGAGACAATTGTGGACTGAGTAAGATGGTAGAGAAGGGGTCAGTGCTGGATTTATACTGATGCAGCACTGACAGGCTTCTCTTAGTGAATTCGATGTAGACCATGAAAGACTAGTTGAGTGATGTTTCATTTGCTGAGCTGGGGAAGACAAAAAGTAACAGCTTTCATTTATTATTATTTTCAGAAATTTTGTGTATGAGAAATGGAACTCAGAACTTTGGTTGTAGGTATGTTTAGTTTGAGGTACTTCTTAGGTCTAATTTGGAAGAGGGAAGATATGAATCCAAAATTTTGTATTTTTTTCACACACAGTATTTTAAATATGGATCGGATATGATCTCATGAGAAGTGAGCATAGAATGAAAGTTGCCTAAGGACTTAGTGCCTGGAGCCCTCTGGTGTTTAGAGATGAGGCAAGTGAGAAGAAAGCAGCAAAGGGCACTGAGAAGGAGTATCCAGGGAGGCATGTGGGCAGAGAGAAAAGGGAGGAAGAGATCAATAGATGATAGATGGATAGATAGATAGGTACAAATGATATATATATATAGATGATTGATACAGATATAAATAGATGATAGAGAGAGAGACAGATTGATCGACCCTGGTATTCTAGTAAAGACCATATTTAAAATAAGAAGGATGAATAAGTTGGTCAAATTGTGCTAATAGGTTGAGTAAGGTAAAAATGAGAAAAAAAATGCATTGCATTTGGTGATATGGGAGTCATTGGTAAATAAAGATAAGAACATTAGCAGTGTTATGGATGAGAATGTGATTAGAGTAGGGAGAAAAGGGAATGAAAATAAAGGGTATCAATTACTCCACACAATTTTGCTGTAAACTGGAACAGATTTCATTGAATGGTGATTGACTAGAATCAAGAGAAGACATATATATAGTGTCTGTTTCCCCTGCTAGACTCTAAACTTCCTAAAGACAGAGATCTTGTTAGTATTGCTCACTACTTGGACATGTGTACTTGGCAATGAATATTTATTTAATGAAAGAAACTTGTGCTGGATTTGATTTTGACCAAGTCACTTTATTCTTTTGGTTTCCTGTAGCATAACGAGGCATAATCTCCTCATGCCCCGACACTCCACCCAAGGGTCTAGGCACATTTTTTAATTTGGCATTCATTAGTCTGATTCAGAGCATGTTTAGAGGAGAAGAAAGAGCACAGAGAATCCATCAAGGAACTGAATCCTTCTACTGAATTCTTTCACTGAATACCAGTGAAATGTGACACTTCTGGCACATTCTGACATCAATCTAAACCTTGGGAAATGTCTATTTTGTTTCTTCATTATGTTATTAAAATATACAGTAATTGTAATTGTAAGCAGCAGTTGGTAAACAATTTTCAGACTGAGCCTGAGGGAACTAAAAGGGAAGAGCTAAGAAATAAAATCAAATTAGGAAGTCCAGGGCTGCACATTAACTTTCACAGAGATTAAATGTTTTCTTTGCAGTTAGAAAAACTGTTCTTGTCCTATTGTCCTGAATTTGGATAGAAAGGAATTCTTCATTCCAAGTTAAAGATCATCAAGTTTGCAATATGTTGCTAATAAAAAATAAACAAACCAAACCATTCTAAATCTATTCTGTAATATTTCCATTTGGAACTGAAGAAATTGGCACTTTATTCAGAATGGTCCTGTAAAGGAAAGATTCAAATACACAAACTCCTACACTAAAGAGCCCTGAATATGAGTTATGTTTGAAAATGGTAAATGTATCTAGCAAAATTTATGCTTCCTATGTTATACTTCAGGCAGCATTATCAGTACGTAGCTTCATATTTAGGGCATACTGAATTCTGTAAGATGGTATTCTCAGTGCTTTATCTGACTTGATTGCTGCACTTAACATTTGAATAGAGAATTCAGAGAAGAAAAAAATGAAAACCTATCTCTAAGCTAGGGAATGGGGGATTGGAGAATGAAGTTGAGCTCCAACAAATTTAGAAATCCTAGTGAGGGTTTTTCTGCCAACTCAAACTTTCAATATTAAAATAATTGGACTACCAATTACTTTTCTTTCTCAGTTAGAAAAGGAACAATATAAAAATTTCACTTTTTTTTCTATCTAATATGTGCATTCATTTAAAGCAAAATATAGTTGTCTCAAACTGACTTCACTAAAGGTCATAAACCTATTTTTGAAAGAACAGTATCTACAGAAACTCTTATACCTCATCACATATCATGCAGTGGAGACACTACAGGCTCTTACTAGCAGCTTTACATACGGAGAAAGTACTCACAGCAATTGAGTTAAACCTCCTCATTTTACAGATAAGAAATCTGCATCCAGAGAAGAGATGTGGCTGTCTAAAGCCATAGAAATTATGAGGGAGCTGAAACTCATTCTGTAAGTTCTAGAACTTATTCCCTGTGTTGTATGCACTATTGTTTTGGTATCTACCATAAGGATAAGGGGCAACCCAGTTTTCCCCTGTATAACTCTGGCATTCTTAAAGTTGCATAAGCTATTTAAATGTAACAGCCTCATTTTAGATAATGAGTTTATTAAATCGATTGCCATGGATTTGAAAGTAGCTTTCCTTTCACTTTTCTCCTGAACATTCTTTACACCAGCTACAAGTTCTTTCATAGAAATTCCTTGGGATTCCCATGATATATTGTTTTTTTACACAACATTTCTCCTGTCCAAGCACTCAGTCCACCAGATAGAGTGTCTCTTTCTCCCAGCTCTCCTTTCCAAAGCTTTGAACTAAATTTTCTACTTACAGCTTCTCATTGAAGATGCCTTTCCACCTATGTCACCTTTGGTTATGTTGAAATAAATAAAGACCATGAAAATGAGAACACACAGGAAGTATTTATTTAGAGTTTGCTGTAGCAAAGGAGTTAGTCAACATCACTTGCATTTGTCAGAGACTCAGAGGTGGGCAGGGGAGTGGGAAAACTTTAGAGTAAAAAGAAGTTATGCGCTGATTGGAGGCTCTTGCCCTTTTATGTGACTGGTTTTTGAGAGCATATTTAACATTCTTTGGTCTGCTGCAGCTATTATTCCTATGTCAGGAGAATTTCTAGGCTATAAAGTATCAGCTCTGTTGTCAAGAGCTTTATCTGGGTATGCATCAAATATAGTAGAGAAGGCAAAATACATCCAGAGACCATACAGCTTGATTAGGAATAAAGGTATCCTCTGGAACCACAGAAAATAGTCCATCTAATGGACATCTAATATTAACATTCCATTTGCAAAGTAAGTCTCTCCCTATTAAATTTGCAGAGGTGGTATCACAGAGCAGAAAGGATTATGTTATTTTATTTTTTCCAGTAAGGGCACAAAGGTTACATTTAAAGGACAAGAGAGAGGAAAAATCTCTGTGGTATATTTAGTCAGAGGAAGAGGTTTAGAAAAGGTGGCAAAGTGAAAGTGTCAGGGTTTAATATAGGAAGAATAGCACCTGTAATCAGCAAGCATTGATGAGATTGACCATCTATATCTATAGTTAATTCACCTTGAGTGTTCAAGGGTGAGGCAGGAGACTGGGTGCTCTTTCCTCAGACCCTCATTGATCTGAACTGAGATATTTTTCTTTATCTTGGGTTTTCTTTCATAAGATGGGACATTTTCGGGATGAAAGCCAAACTGAGTCATGGCATGCTAAAATCACAGGATAACCCCCACTTATCTAAACTAGCTTCTTCCTTCTATAAAAGGAAAGACTAGAACCACAGAAGTAAAACTTCTTTTCAAGGTTTTGGAGCCATGATAAATTCACTTTAACTATTAAATTGTTTTGATGAAAATGTATCCTAAGGTAGGACACACTATACCAAACTTGCTAAAGTATGATTTTTTTAAATTAAAATTTGACATTCATACAAATATATAAAATAAATACATATTAAATATTTTATTACACTCATTATTTGAAGGGACCAATAATATGGAAAGGCTGGTTCAAAGGGCATTTGAAATGTTGGCAGTTGTGTAAATAATGTTAGAAAGATTGCTAAGGTATATTCAAAACTTGTCAGTGTCTTACAGGGAACATAATCATGATATTTAGGGTCATTATTTCTTACAGGGCAGAAATAATTTTCACCTCTAACACACACAAAAAAAACTACAAGGTAATATATAATATTAATTATTTGATATTTACTCAGTTAAATAGTTTTAGTGGGGCTATTAAGTAATAGACATTAAAAGGACCTCCTGCTTATCTTTTCACTTTTATTGGTAAGATTTTTCCTTAAAATTTTTATAAAATTTCCTTAAAATTTTTATACTGTTTAATCATATGTTATCTTATTTATAATAGTTATTATAATTTTCTAAATTGCTACACTATTTTGGGAGACCTATTGAAATAAGATTATTTGCTTGTGTTAGTGGCTCCAAGATTCATGTTTCTGATTTTTATTGTCCTTTTTAATTTCAGGAATTCTTTTCTCTCCAACCATCATTGATCATTCTATCTTTCCCAGTTTAACATACAGTTCTATCAACTTTAGAGTTCTAAATCATATGATTCTATCAACTTTAGAGTTCAGAGAACAAAAACAAAACAAAGCAAAACACAGGACTTGACATAGACTGAATTTTTGTGTATCCTCCCCCCAGATATCTATGTTAGAATCTAATCTTTAATGTGATGATATTTGGAGGTGAGGCCTTTGGGAGGTGATTATGTTATGGGGGAGGAGTCCAAATGAATGAGAATAGTGTCCTTGTAAAATAAACCCTAGAAAGCTTCCATCTTCTGACATGAGAACTTACAGTGAGAAGATGGACAACTATGAACGAGGAAGTGAGTCCTCATCAGACACTGAATCTGCTGGTGACTTGATCTTGGACTTCCTGGTCTCCAGAACATTAAAAATAAATTTCTATTGTTTTTGAGCCACCCAGTTTTTGCTATTCTGTTATAACAGACCAAAAAGACTAAGACAGGGCTATTTTATGGATAGCTTGTGGAATATCACCTTTGAAGGACTAATCAATGCATACTTTCCAAAGATGACTTTTGAGTCCAAGATTTGCCTCTGGAGTCAACTCCTTTTAATCCGAGGGGCAACTCATCACCAACTACTCATCCAAAGAATCCCATGTTTTTTATACAGGTGCACACATATTTTTAAAATTTTCTAAGTGTTTTAAAATGATAGCAACTATAAGGGGGAAAAATGTATTTAATTCTGAGAAACTGTATTATAAACCTCCAAGTCACTAAGAAAATAGGTCTTAAATATTCTCACCACAAAAAAGAAATGATAGTTATGTGATAATTATGTGGCATGATGAAGATATTAGCCAATGCTACTGTGGCAATCCTACTGCAGTATACAAATGTATCAAATCAACACATTGTGCACCTTAAACTAACCCAATGTTATACGCCAATCATATCTCAATTTTAAAAAAAGAAAGGACATAGGTTGTTGGAATCATTTAAGTAGCTATGACAGTAAATGGGAAACAAATAGAGGAAGGACCTAGAAACTATCTTCCCTCATATATACAAGTATTTATGTTTATCCATTCACACTTTCATTTACATAATAATTTGTTCATTTCATACATGCATTCATAAGCTCTGAGTTCTTCCCATTGTGATGAGATGCTAGGAATATAGAAATAAATACGGCAGATTGCTCACCAAGAGAAAATCACCTTG
This sequence comes from Balaenoptera borealis, assembly GCF_965194805.1. Classification (NCBI taxonomy): domain Eukaryota; kingdom Metazoa; phylum Chordata; class Mammalia; order Artiodactyla; family Balaenopteridae; genus Balaenoptera; species Balaenoptera borealis. The sequence goes on from NC_138871.1 coordinate 16,508,694, forward strand.
TGTTGTAGGAGACAAACATAAGAATGGATAATATTAATAAAAACTATTGTTCATATTATTATAAAAATACACACCAAATATAATGGTTATGCAAAGAGCAATAGAAAAAGATTGCAAGGAAGAGACATCTGATATGATACAAAGGATGTTTGAAAGGTGGAGACTCAGGAGTTGAGTAGAGAATAGAGGCCATCTCTGAGAGAGGACACAGGATGAGAAAGCAGCTGAAAATAAGAAGCAATATGATATTTCTGGGAAGAGCAGGTGATTTACAACATTTATTTGATAAATATTTTTTGACCACCAGATGCCAGGAACTGTTTCAGATGCATGACTCTTACTATTACACAATTATATTTGCATTTCTTCAGAAATTTACCATCTAACCCTTTTATCAGATTATCACAATTTATAGCATTTTCCAGATGCTAAGGTATCTCTGACAGCTTTCACTTACTTTCACAGAACAGTGTTGGAAACATATATCAACTCAGACAAGCTTCATAATAGCTGAACTTGGATGTGATCCTGTTCTGTACCTCAAATGAAAAATAAAGATATCTCAAAATAATCACCCATTTTAAGCTGTTCACTCCAAGATTCTGGGAAATCCAAGAGTCTTTCCAACACCAAAGAAACAACAACCGCAAAAACTGTCATTATTTATATTAGTTTGCTATTGCTGCTGTAACAAATTACCATCAATTTAGTGAATTAACACAAATTTATCATCTTATAATTTTTTAAATTATAAGTCCAAAATGGGTCTCACTGCACTTAAATCAATGTGTCAGTAGGGTTGTAATCCTTTCTGGAGGACCTTAGAGAAGAATACATTTACTTGCTTTTTTTCAGTTTCTAAAGGTCACTTGCATTCCATAGATCATCGTCCCATCCTCATATTACTCCATCCTCTTGCTTCCATAATCACATCTATTACTACTCTGATTCTCATCTGATAAAGACTCTTTTAATTATATTGGGCTCACCCAGTTAATCCAGGATAATTACCCATCTCGAGATTCTTAATCATATCTTTAAAGTCCATTTTACTATGTAAGGTAATACATTCACAGTTTCTGGATGAGGACAAGGAAATTTTGGGTGACCATTATTCAGCCTACTGCAGCCGTCCATCTGTCCCTCAAAGATTCATGTCTATCACATCCCTAAAATCTTATCACATTGTAGCAGTAATTCCAAATCAAAAATCCCATTTTAATATCATCAGGTCAAAAGACCCCAATCTCATCATCTAAATAATCTAAATCAGGTATGAAGGAGACTTATCCTGGAGCAAAATTCCTCTCTATCTTTGAACCTGTGAAACTAGAAAATAAATTATCAATACTAAAAATTAAAATGTTTTAACTGACATTGGATATGAGTTTTAGACATTCCTATTCAAAAGGGAGAAAATGGAAGGAAAAGGGAGTCATCAGTTCTAAGCAATTTAACAAATTCAACAGGGAAAACTCCATTTTGTTTCAAGGCTTGGGAAAAAATTCTCTTTGACTCAAGGCACCACTTTCTGGGCCCAAAGTTTTGCTCTCTTTGGCTCTGCCCTCTGGGCAATCCTTCCTTTTTTATGAAGACATAGAGAATGTGTGTTTTCAGTTGAGTAGTTTTATCAGCCTGTTTCCCACCTGTTGAATTTTGGGAGTAAACAGTCTTCTCTCATGTCTCTATCTCTGACCCTTTCCGTCCAAGCATCAGTGTTTCTGCTGATATAACATTATCAGAATTTTGTGGGTCTTCTGTGTGTGTTATGATTGACTCCATTAGTCAAAAGTCTCTTCAATGGTCTTTCTTAAACAATTCCATTTCTATTTTTTGCTTATGCTAAATTGGTCAAGAGAACCCATGCATTGTGAGCTTAATCTCTTGAAAGAGTACTCTGTATGACTGAATACTGCGAATTTTTGTTCCTTCTGAGGCATTAGCAAAAGGTTATCTGACTACAGCTTTGGCTTTCTCTCCAGAGCCCACTTTCCAGATGATAAATCTCCTAATTTCAGTGTCTTTTGCTACGTAGATAGGCTGAGAATTCCACAAATTATCAAGTCCTGGTTCTTTGTTGCTTAACAGTTTATTCTTCAATTTTTTTTGTCTTTGCATTTTACTATAAACCGCAAGAAGAAAATTGGACCACACCTTTAACACTTAAATAGAAATTTCCTAAACTAAATATCCAATTTCATTGCTTACAAGTTTTGTTTTCCATGTAAGAAAGAATACAATTCAGCCAAATATTCTGCCACTATGTTATAGGAATCACCTTTCCTCAAGTCTCCGGTAGCATGTTATGCCTTTCTTTCTGAGCCCTCACCAGCAGCACATTAAATTCCATCCACAGTCTGTTTATGATGATGTAGATACTCTCAAAGATAATGTAATTTTTCTCCACTATGCTCCTCACTTTTCTACTAGATACTACCTATTACCCGATTCCAAAGCCACTTCCACATTTTTAGGTATTTGTTACAGCACCATTCTATTTTCAAGTTTCACAAACTCTATTAGTTTCCTGTTGCTGCTATAACAAATAACCACAAACTTATTTACTTATAACAACACAAATTTAATACCTTACACGTGTGGAGGTCAGAAGTCCAAAATTAGATGCTTGACTAAGGTCAAAGTGTCGGCAGGGCTGATTGGATGGGAGACTGAGGGAGAACTATTTCCTTGCCTTTTTTACCTTCTAGAGTCTACTTATATTCTTTAGTTCATCTCCTTCATCATATTACTCCAATAGCTTGCTTTCATCATCACATCTCCTAGTCTGCCGTGATCCTTCTGCCTCTCTTATAGGGACTTTTATAATTACATTGGGCTCATCCAGATAATCCAGGATTAGCTCATTTCAAAATCCTTACTATAATCGCATCTGCAAAGTCCCTTTTATCATGGAGGTAACATATTCACAGGTTTCATAGATTAAGACATGAATATTTGAGGAAACCAGTATTCATCCTACAACAGGGAGTATAGTTTTCTTGCCCTTTCAGGCCTCTAGAGGTTGATTTTATTGCTTGGCTCATAGCTCTCTTTCTTAATTTTCAAAGCCAGCAACGGCCAGTTAAATCGTTCCTACTTTGCATCACTCTGATACTAACCTCATCATTACAGTTCCTTCTTTGAGTCTAACTGACTTTTCTATCTTCATCTTCCACATTTAAAGACCACCGTGATTACATTGGACCCACCCAGATAAACTATGATACTGTCCATAATTTAAGATCTGATAACTAACAACCTTAATTCCATCAGCAACCTTAATTCTGCTTTGTTACATAACATAACATATTTATAGGTTCCTAGGATTAGTATGCAGACATCTTTGGGGCATTAGTCTGCCCACCACATTGTTTATTAAACTTTAAACTCTTAGGTAGGTAATGAAATACAATTTCATTTTACATATTAGGAAGGTCAGATTTTGATCATTTATTCACATAATATATACATTATGTACCACACGCTAGTGATGTAGAACTAAAATACAAGTTGCAATTTGGGAAGACTAGAAATTGAGATATTAGTAATGCATTATGGCTGTACCTCAGCACAAAACCATTTAACTGGTGCTTCATGTTTATTCTAGAAAGTAAATCCTTGGGTTCTTGAGATCTTCATACTCTGCTGATGGGAGTGCACACCAGTGTAGTTATTGCTGAAACTAATTTGGTGGTACCTGAACAAATGTAGTATCAGTATGTTCTATGATAATAGAATTTCTGTTTTGAGGACACAAGCCAAATAAATTTTTACTTTAATCCATAAGAACACATACAAGGATGTTTTCACAGTGTTATTTGAGTCTGGGAGCTGGAAGCAGTCCAGGTTAGTGCTCGTCAGTGTGAGAGTGCACAGAAAAAAATGAAATATATTAAAAGCCTAATATGGGAAAAATGTGATGAAATTAAGAACAATGGTCTTCTAGATGTAAACAGTAGAAACAAACTAACATGTGAAAACTTATTATCATAAATTATCACTTACATAAATATAAAAATACAATCAAAACAATATAGATTTTGCAAGAACACATACAAAGGATACACACCAAACACTTGTAGCATGACTATCTATTGAATAACTTGCATGATCATCATATCCTTCAGCATCTGAGGTACCCACCTACCCCCCTGCAAAAAAAAACAAAAACAAAAAACAGAAGAGTGAAGAAAAAAAAGGGAATGAGAAAAAAGGAAAGAGATAAGGGGAAATATAGAAAGAATTCTTGAATAGAATAGATTTGAGGATAGTGGCAAATGAAAACAATTCCAGGCAAAGGTAAATGGATTACCAAAGATGGATTTAGAATAAGGGTCTGCAAACTTTTTCTGTACAAGCCTAGATAATAAATATTTTAGGCTTTGTGGGCTATATGTTCTTCATTATAAGTATCACGTAGTGTGAAAGTAGCATAAATATTATATGAGCATGACTGAGTCCTGATAAAACTTTATTTATGAGAACTGGGATTTCAATTTTACATAATTTTCATATGTCATGAAATATTATTCTTCCTTTGATTTGTTTTCAACTATTTGAAAAATGTAAACATCATAGCATGTGGACCTTACCAAAACAGAAGTTGGGCCTGATGTGCCCCAGCCGTTGCAGCTTGCTGACCCCTGGTGTAGAAGCAAAAAAGTACTAGGTGCCTCAGATGCTGAACATCAACTACATGTTGAGTAAAAGTGTTTACTCACTAATTGTCAATACGGTCATTTAAATTATCCTGAGGATTTTAAATGAAAATAATTCTTGTGGATAACTTTGGATCATTATGCTCATTACAACCAAAAATATCTGCTAATATATGCAAATTAGTAAATTGCAAATTTCTAGTACTCTTTCCTATGTTGGTTCTAAAAATGAAGCAAGACTATTGTTTCGATAATAAACCTCAGGGTATAGACATCTTTTGTTCTCTCAAATGTGTTTGCATACCACAAATGTTTTCTTTACCTTTAGGAACTTGTCTTGGAAATATATTATAAATCATGTACCAATAACAACAAAACAACAAAAACACATTTTAGACTAAAAATATGCTTTAATTGTTTAACAAAGCTGAAAGAGACTGTTAACGTTGATGGGATGGGCCTTGGGATTTTCCGTGTCCCCTTGGATAAACATGTATTTGAGACAACAGTGATGGTTGCTCATAATGGTTAGACATTAAAGTCCCTCAGAAATTCTACTAATCCCTATGCCTACACCCCCATCCAGACTAATCATATTAGATCATCTAGGAGCAGGACCCATTTTTAGAAGCTTTTCAGATAAGTCTAATCTGCAGGCTTTTTTAGTACCTCCTTGGCTAGTTTCCAAACTACCAAGTAGAAAAATGTATCCATAGACCACAGCCTAAGGAGACTGAAGAGAAATAATGGGCACATCCTAGCATGTGCACAGACTGACAATTCTGACATTCCAGCAACAGTGTAAGGGATGGAAATGCTACCATTAAGCCTATGGAGGAATTTCTCTTTTAAATTGAAGAGAAGTAAGTCCTTATACATTTCATATCTGTGATATGTCAGTGTACCTTCTGCTTCTTTCCAGGCCCTGCTTTTTTAAATTAGAGCTTCTCACAGCCTTAACTAGCTGCTAATGCATGAGGCTGTGCACTCACTGTCACATTTGGGCCCTGGGCTGAAATAGACCACATTAAGCATTCATGACAGACTCCATTTTTGTGATAGACAGTAGTCTAAAACTCACTGAAAACCATTAATTCCACAATTCCAACTAAAAGACAATGGTTTGCATATACAAATACTTGAAGAATATACTACACATTCATCCATTTGGGTTTGTGACCTCCTTGAGGCTCCATAGACAAATTTCAGAACTTTCTGAACTCATGGAAATTGTACTTAAAAACACCTGATTTTATATACATATACATATACATATATATATATGTATACGTATGTATGGTCAGGCCAGTCAAGATGGCTGTTCTCTTGCTCTCTGTACATCCCCTGCCTGACCAGTGCCTGCTTCACCTACACCCTACTCACATGCCTGACCTTCCTGTGAACTTGCCCCAGGCACCAACTACTGACAGTTCTTATCTAAGGGGCTGTGAGGGGCGTGCCCTCTACTGGTTTCCCTGGTAACTAATGAGCCCACCTAATGTCAATTTCCCTGTAACTGGGAATCTCCCCTCCCTCCCCCACACCAGCAAAGACTGCCACCTGCCATCCACTGTACACGGAGGGGTGTCGCTCCAGGACCTTGCTTCAGATGTGTAAGCTCCCCCATCCATTAAACCATTATTGTCACTGTTGCTGACTCTGGGCTCTTTCACTGGTCTTGAAGTTGGGCAAGCACAGGCCTTATAGGCCTGTGGGGTGCAGCCTAATAGCATATATATATTACACATATATATGTGTGTGTGTGATGATATACGTCATATATATATATCCATCTTTATTTCTATGTATCTATGTATTTATGTATCTATCTATCTATATATGTAGAGAGAGAGAGAGAGAGAGAGAGAGAGAGAGTCTAAAGTTTTTGTTAAATTCTAAAATGTCCTAAATCCCCTACTACACATATCTCCAATCTACACCCTGGCCACATATCCCCCCACCAAAAAAACAATAAAGTATGAAAAAAGAAGGGGGACTTCTATTTGAGATACTCAATTCTAAAGTATGGATTGAGTTAAACCGTGAGAACATTGCACCAGGACCACATAATTCTGGTTCCATGTATAATTACTTAAACTGTATTTTTCTTTGGCCTGATGTCATAGAGTAGCAGCTCTATGATTTTTTTTTTTTTTTTTTTGCCTTGTTTACTGATGATGACTTTCACTCAATTAATTCATCTATATTCTTATCGGAATCCTTGTGGAAATTTTCTCTTTGTTCTGAGTGTTAGGAATTTTGCTATGTCTTATTCCTCCTGAGGATGTGACTTGTTTAGTCTTTTAGGATATTGTAAAATTTACAAGTGATCATTTTTGCTTTAGTTTCAATATCCAGAGAGGACTCCCTGCAAAGAACAGAGCTCATCTCTAAATATAAAACTGGAGAATAAGATCAGAGTTGACACATGAGAAAGACTGATGATGGTGAATCATTTTAGTATTCAGTAATCATGTCTGAAGTTCTTTCTGCTCATGACTATGTGAGCTGGAAATCCCTGCTGAATGATAGAATTGGTTCTAGGCCTCCTAGATTAGCTAATTTTACCTATAACATTAGATTATTCTAATTATTATTATTATTATTTTCTTAACATCTCAAATCTTGTAATGAAAAAAAGAAATTCATTAAATAGCAAGCTGTTCATAGATGAGACAAAAAATAAAACACAATTTTAAAGCTTCCAATTGTTTTCCTCACTAATCTCTTTAGACTTCAGTATTTGGAGAACAGCCTGTCTTTCTTATCCTTACTTAAAAAAAAAATCCTAATCGTATCTAAACATGAAATAATAATAATTAGTTTAAAATGTCAGTGAGAAATTATTATAGTCTTATATTTGTAGATGGTTTTGTTGAGCATATATATATACTATATGCAATATTGAGTTACATGTTTGTTTACTAAAGAGTCTAATTTCATTATCTTTTCAACACAGATAATTTCAGTGACCATTTTAACACTGTAAAGATCTGATTGACGCAATGTATTCAATTTATGTACAGTCATATTTAAAAAGAGAAAAAAGAGGGGAATTTATTTGATGACTCTCTTGAACGCTTTCCTCTCAAGGATTACGCTATTGTTGGGAATAAGATCTTGTTAAATGAAAAATAAACTCTCTTTTTTTTTTTTTTTTTTTTTTTGCATAAGGTACTGTTAGCTCTAGAAAAGATCACTGTCCAGAAATCCTGATTAAACACAGCTGGGCTGTTGAGGAAACAATTAATGAGAGTGCATCCTGAAGATAAATTTGACGGGAAGAGAAAAATTCTCAGCTTTCAGCTTTCAATATTTGAAGTGTGCTTTATCTCTAATGATCAAAATGCCTTCAGGGATTGCCTTTAATTTTCTTTTAGGGGTAGAAGAAACACATCTTCAGTGAGTCATAGGTATGGGAAATCTGTGCATTTTGGAAAGATTTTCAAAGTCTGAGATTATCTTTTATGGTCATTATAAAAATTTACAGTAATCTCTGTAGACGTCCTTCCCTGAAGTTGTTACAGGGAATCGGGTTGGGTATTTTACACAACTTTATTTCATTTACTCCTCAAAACACTACAATGTAGCCTTTTTTATAATTAAAAAAATTAATAAGTAAATTAAAGACAAAATTAATTTTATTTTTCAGCAGATTTAGATTAATAGGAAAATTTCACAGCAAGTGCAGAGAGTTCCCATAGATCTCCTCTCTACACTACCCCCAAAGTTCTTCCTATTATTAACAACTTGTATGAGCGTGGTACATTTGTCACATCTTGGCAATGACACTTCTATCAACTCAAGTCCATAGTTTACATCAAGGTTAACATTTTGTGTTGTACATTCTATGGGTTTTGACATGTGCATAATGCCATTTATCCACCATTATAGTATGATACAAAATAATTTTCCCACTCTAAAAATGTTCTATGTTCTGCCAGTTCGTCTCTCTACCCATCCCCTCAAGCCCCAGGCAACCTCTGATCTTTCTATTTTCTCTGTAGTTTTGTCTTTTTCAATATATCACATAGTGGGAATCATACAGTATGTAGCATTTTCAGATTGGCTTCTTCTACTTAACAATAAACAGTTTAACTTCCTCTTTGTTTATTTATGGCTTGATAGCTCATTTCTTTTTATCACAGAATAATATTTCATTAAAAGAATGTACCAAAATTTGTTTCTCCATCCACTTACTGAAGGACATTTTAATTGCTTCCAATCTTTGGCAATTATGATTTAAGTTAATCTAAACATTCATTTGTAGAGATCTATGGGAACATAAGTTTTTAATTCATTTAGAGTGTGATTTTGCATTTGCCTTAGTAATGAATGAGACTTCCTGTTGCTCCACATCTTAGTCAGCATTTGGTTTTGTTAGTGTTTTGGATTTTAGCCATTCCAATATGTGTGCAGTGGTATCACATGATTGTTGGTGTAGATTTTTTAACTATTGAAGTGGTTAAAATAAGTGTTTTAAAGTAGCCAGCCTGTGAGTATTCTCACTATTCTGATTTTTTAATAATCAGGGCAGGCTAAACATTTGCTATATGAAGACCATGCATATGTCCCCAGACCTAGTTCTTTCCCTAGGTCTAGTTTTATAAATGCTGATGATAACCAAGTTTGACATATATGATGCATCTTATGTAGGAAATGTCTGTGATTCTAGGTATCTGATCAGCCTTAAGAAATAACAGCACAGCTAGTGTAATAACTTTTGTATATAACCATTGCTAATTTGGTGATTACCAGTTGCCATTAAAAGAATTGTAAAATTATCTTTTTTATTTTCTAGAAATAAATAAATAAATAAAGGAGCCAGAGGTCCTGATATTTCATTTTGTCTCTGATACTTCCTAGTTGTGTGATCTTAGGTGAGTTCCTTAAAAGCTTTGTGACTCAGTTTCCTTTTCTGTAAAATAGGGTTAATAATAGTAACTACTTTATAGGGTTACTGAATGAAAGAATGAACTGATACAGTTAAAACGCTAGAATAGTGCCTGACGTATCATAAGTCTCCATGAATGGTAGCATGTTATTAGCATGCTGTAGATAATTTTTGAAATTAGAAAAAATGTTATGTATCTTGCCCAAATTTACCAGTTTAGAAAGTAGAGCAACTATGGCTGAATTTCAGGTTGTCTCTTGAGCTTATGTTCTTTCCAATATCCTATGAAGATTTTAAAGTTGATATGTGCATGGAAAGACAGTGCCCCCATTTTCAAAATTTCTTGGCTTTTCAAGTGTGAAGCAATTAACTCCCAGCTGTACATTATTCCAGAGCACAAGTTGCCTAAATAAATGAAGCCAACAGAGTGCATCTTTGGGGCCCTCTGCTCCTCTTTTCTTGCTAACAGTATCCCTTGTAAGCCAGCAAGTTCCATTTCTTGCTGTTCTCATCCTTCCCCTTCTGGCTACCCAGAAAGCCGTGTTGCTCCTGCCCTTTCATCCAATGTTATATATTATAACTATTAAAGAAATCACTGACAATTTTATATACAGATGTTTTACTTTTATTGTAATTATTACTTTGATTTTATTTAAGAAGGTTCATAACAGAAAATAATGCCACCCCTTTGGAACTATTTCAATAATAGTAGGTTAATAGTTAATAATGATAATAACAATAGTTAATAATAGGGGTGGTTTCAGTAGGTTTAAAAGAATACATTTGCATTGTAGGCAGAAGACATACTTAGAAAGCTGGGTTCAAATCTTATCTATCTTTTTATCCCATTGCACCTGTCACATCCCCCAGCATTCATTCGTCACATGAAATGTGTATTTGAATAAATGAATGACACATAATTTGGGCCCACCAACTCAGGAGGGATATGCAAAATCAATTACGCACAAATGAAGTGGGTGCCTTTATTCTTGAAAGAGAACATAACAGAGAGGGTCATTGGATGGCTACAACCAGGCATGGGAGTGGTTTCCTCTTCCAGCTGGACAGCCTAAGGAGCTGTTAAACTGTGTAGTTTTCAATGGAAACTTCATAAATTGCTCATTCTACTCCATCATCAATGTTGGCATCTTTGTTATGTTCTTAATATTCATTAGTTTTATAAAAAATTAATAAGCTATTGTTTCAATATACTTTTTTGTAATTCATTTTACCAGCTCTTAAAATGTTAGTTTGAAATGAATTGGATGTCATTTACCTATCATGTTCGTGCTTTTACCAAAGAACTAGAGCTCAGCCCATCAAAAGTATAATTATTTTGTTGTTGCTGCTATTGCTGTTCTAACTCTTTTAAATGAAAATCTCAACTATGTAATGCACTTACATGATTATTTTGCTGGAATACTCCAAACTCAACTTCAATTTTTATCAGTGCCTTGGGGTCATCATTTGAACAAGTTATTTCAGTGTGAGGTAAGACAATGGGTATATATTATTACACTATGTGAAACAGCTTGTTTACAACCTAAAAAGACACAGGATTTCCTCTTTGTAGTATTTATGTTTATGTGTGTATGTGTACAAAAGTGTGTGATATCTTAATTTCACCTTCCTCATTCTTAACTATGGCTTTTTATTGCTACCAGTGCCTTGCTTGTACTAACCCCTTTATCTTGTTTTTTAATTATTTTAATATTTTAAGGTTTGAGCAGAAGATATAAAATGTTTATAAACCCTATAATAAATAAACCACTAAACGATTTCCATGCTATCATCTTCTATCCTACGTGAACATGGAATTAGTTTTCTCAGAAGCATACATTTGGAATATAGTTTAGAATCTTGGGCATTATAAGAGATTAAATTCTTGGAAGATAACTTAAGCCCAGAGTGAAAGATGCTGGTTTGAATTACAGCTTCATCATTTATGAGGTTTGATAGAGTAGCTGTAGAATTCGTTAAACGGTAGCTATTATTATTATTCTTATGATTATATTTGCCTTAGCTTTCTTTTGAGGAAAAAGCATTCACTGACAATCTAAAAGCTTCATATCACTGTTGTGACTCTCAAGGAAGACTATCTATATGACAGTTTCCCACCAGCTACAATAAACCATACAAATGTCAGGTTTGTCTCTCTTACCCTTTCATGTACTCGGCCCTCTTCCAGAGCTTTGAGGTTGCCAGAAATTTAACATAGAATTTGATAGGTTGTCACAGGGCTATGTATTTAATTTGTACACATAATTTGACCTCTATTTGTGTTGTTTCTGAATACGTACTTTCTTTGGACCCTAGGAGCCTAGAGAGAAAAAAAAGATGCCACCATTCCCCTTTCTTCCCATTTCTTCCTACTTGATTAGGGTTTAATGGGGTCATGGATATTGGATACTGGCCATAGCTGTGGCCTGTTAAATGGCCCACTCTGTTGAATAAATCATATTAAATTAGGTGCATGCAGGTGTTCAGGAAGGGACAGAGAAAACACATTTCTCCTTGACTAACATCTTTTTCTAATTGACTCCAGGCCAGCATCGCAGTTTGTCAGTCCTGTGGCAGCTGCCATAACCCTCTATTGCTGGGCTCTAAGCTCTGTGGGCTACTGGCTCCAATTCTGCTCTTGCTATGGGTTCCACTCCTTTGAGGGTCCTGGCACAAAAGAGAATTTCTAAGAGTTAGCTATGTAGCTGGTCATAAACTTACAAATCATTAAATCTCAAGCTATTTTCTATTTGGAGCTTTGCTTTGTTCTAAATGCTGAGCAGATTATGCAATAAGTTGTCCCCATGTATATACTCAATGGCATATTCAGGAGAAAGATGTAGACATTTATGTAGAAAAATAAAGTGTATAATGTTGCAATATAAACAAAAGATTTCAGTTTAATCTAGTTTAAGCTGGATTAAAGTGTTAGTGGATAAAAGCAATATTTTAGCTGGAAATTTAGGAATTTAGACAAGTACGAAGAAAGAACAAGTTCTGAAACTTCCATGCCACTGAAGACCTATCTCTCCAAATTCAAGTCATTTTATGAGAACACATTGTTTGTTGCCCAACACCTGCAGACCTCTACTCCCTTATCCTCTTTAGCAAATCTCTCTCTTCAAATTGTCACACATGACATCTGCCTTCACATACAAAGGTGACTCCACAGCTCAGTCGTTTGATGAGATTTCAGCTAATTTGATAGGATATAAAGGTCAATGGCTTATTATTCCAGTACTGTTAGAGGGTTTGACTGCAGTGTAACTTGGCTTTCAAGAGCATCTTGGCTTAAAATCGTCACTAAAGCTGAGAATCCATTCATTTTATAAAGTCCCCTTAGCATGATTTGCTTGAAAAAAATGTATCCTTTGCCCTTGACGGTCCAAATATTCTTGCAAATACTCCACGGAAATATTTCCTATTTTACTTGAAATCTCTCTGGTTCATTCTTCTCTAATAGCCTGGAGAATTTAAGGCTTTTCCTTAACCACTTGACCTGGCATTGTATTGCAGTAATCAATGATCTGTGTCCTGAATTTCTTTTCACTACACAAGTTCACAGACTCCACATAACATGTTCCTTCACCTCTGTGTGTGCCACATCCACTCTGTGCTTTCCTGCCTGCTGAGTGCTCTGTTCTATCATGGCTGCATTTTAGTATTTATAAATCCTTTTCCCACACAAGCTGTAGTTCAACACATTACCTATCTGGGCTGCATTTGGAAACTGACAAAAGTTCACGTAGGTTGTTGAGTATGGAGATAAGTTAAAAATTTTAGAGATAGTAATATGAGTAGACATGAAAATGAAAGACATTCTTCAACACCACTGGATGTCAGAGGATACAAACTCCATGAGAAAAGGCACTATGTCTCTTTTGTCTCTTGTCTTAGTCCCTATTACAGGGATCATTTCCATTACATATACTCCCATTCCCATTCCTATCATTCATTAATATTAATTGAATTAAAGAATAAATTAAGACAAAGCAGACCATTCAACTAGTTATATATACAAATGAGCTCAGTATAGACTGGAAGCCCAATTAACAGGCAGTTTATTTTGTTTTTGTTTTTTTTTAGAAAAGGAAAATGACAAGAAAGTAAGCAATGCTAAAGAACTATATAGGAAGAAATGCCTGGACAAATCCTTCAGACCTCAGCTAAAGCTGTTATTTTTAGGCTTTCCATGAGGTTAAATGTGGGGAGGGATTTATTAAACCTGCTGGCCTACCAAGGACACTATCTTGAAATCCAAATTATATTTATTTTGTTTTAAATGCTGCTCAGATAAAACTGTGGATTTTTCCACTCTCCTCTCTCATACGTCATCTCTTCTTCCTTTAATTTTTCTACCCCAAAGATTGACTTACTTGTCTTCTCTTGCCTCTCAAACTATAAGATCTTTGAAGGCAAGCTTCATGGCTGATTGATCTTTGCTTTTTGCCTCTTCCTTTTCTCTGCAATGAATGGTTCAGTGCCTGTCCAGTAATATGAGCATAGTCAGTGCTGATTGAGTAGAACGGCTACAACCCTGAGGAGGAATGAGGTGGACAGCTCTCACACAATGCATGATTAGAAATGCACCAGAACAAGGCTGTTTCCTAAGGAGACACGCAGTCTGGCTGCAAACTGACCTTCAGTTCTGATGATCTCCTTCTCCCCACACTTTGAACCTGAAAAGAAATATACTACCTTTGATTAGTTTTTAAGGAGGAGTCTCATAAAAAGCATGCTAAGTGTGCCAAACCTTTTACATGAAATACAGTGTTACTGATGGCTTTTCATTAGCATTTTATTGGTGTTCTTTAAAACTCTTACTGGACAAAACATTCCAGAGGTTCACCTTCTCTGGCGTATATCACTGCTGTGCCAGACGGTGTTTCATATCTCTGTGAGAATCCCTCTGTCTCTTTATCTTAGCTAGATAGATTTCCCGTGACAACGTCTCAATGTCACTTCACACACACACACACACACACACACACACACACACACACAGCTAAGAAAAAATATCATTCAGACTATTACTTGTAAAATAAGCAGAAAAAATAATTGCTTAAAATCATGTTGATCTTTATGAAGAGATAACAATGTCCATTTACCCAGTCAATCTCAAAATAATTGAGTGTATTTTATACATAGATAGTGCAAAGCTAAATCCACATCCTTTCAGAGCTTCAGAACTTCCATCACCTCCTTCTTCTAGAAAGCTCAATAATATGGTTGTACAAGTAAATAAGAATTTATTTACATACTTTTATCTGCAGCAGACAATTTTTAAGGCTCTTTAGGAAAAGAAATGCAGTGCCAGTGTCCGGGAAAATAACAGCAATGACAATTCTTGAGTTTCTTCGGATGTTTTGCCACAAGGGTACTGCCAAACAAAATGTACTTGGTTTATTTTACCTCAATCATAGATCCAAATGCAAAATCCTCAAGGGCACCCTGTGCATTTGCATATATCTCTTGAGAATATAAGTGTAAATATTCAAGAGAGGGTTGCTTTGCTTTTTTGATAAAATGGCTGTGGATTTCATACAGATTGAGTTAGAGAGTTGGGGCAATGAGGTCTCAAAAATTAATACAGTTTCATGCAAGCAAAGGAAAGAAAACACTAAAAATCTAGGTTTCAGAGTATATACTGGGTACTAATTTGTAGTACATAGGTTTTGGAAGTACATAATGAATACTTATTCCGTTCCAGGATCTCTGTTACAGAAACTTTCAGAGGTTATCACATGCCACTTCTACACAATCTTGTAAATCCCTTAGTTTGTCACAAGTCTTAAGTAGCTGAAGCAGGTTTTGAATGTAGGAACACTTAACTTCAAATCCCACACCACTGCCTTTTAAATGCATGCTGTGTCTGATTTTATTTTGTTTTTGAAGCTTATGTTAGATAGATTCCCAACATTAAAAAAATAGATCCAATTTCTATTAGATGTTTTTCCTAGTATCAAATGTCATCCTGGCTGGAATATGAAATGTGAAGTATGAACTTATTTCAGCTTTTAATTTTTTTGGCAGATACTTGAATTTACTCAAATGCTGGGCTTTCTCAACTCTACAGATCTAGGTCTGTGGATTTACTAACATTTGGAAATTACCAGTATGTGATAACATATGTATAATGGTAGTATATCATCTACTGCTATTTAGGAATTGCTAATGGGTTGTCCAAACTCATGTAACAGAAGCAGCAGTCATGTATCAGAGCAGCAGTTATCAAAATTTTGCATGCATTATAATCACTTGAAACTCTGGCTTAAACATAGATAGCTGGGCTCTACCCAGCTGTTTCTACTCAATAGATCTGGAATGGGAACTGAGAATTTGCCTTTTAATAAATTAGGAGGTAATATTGATGTTGCTGATCCAAGGACCAGGTGTCAATAACAACTGATATAGAACATTAAAGGATTGGTTTCAAGAGAACTGTTTTTGTTTTTGTTTTTAACTGGGGTGGGAGGTCAGGGGGATTCAAGAATGAATTGCACAAAATAATCAAAATGCTAAATCTCTTGTGGACATGTAGAAGTTAGACTGTGTGCTGGGACTTTGTTAAGGCCAATGGGAAGAAGTTAGAACATGACCAACTAAGATGACATGTAAGTGCCTTCTATGCCTGACCTCTGAATGAATGCCAGTTATGACAATATATGCGTCTGGTGGCTTGAACATAGGTTTAATTATATCTCAGAGATCCTTAAATTTAGAAACTAGTGCTAAATAGTTACTGGGCCAAAGAGATGCTCAGAATAGGACATTCAATTGTGCAAATGCCTGAATGACCTGTGCTGTTGAAACAAGAACTAAGCAAACTGATCTCACAGGTAACACGTTAAGAAGATCTTGGCATGGTTTCTGAGCTCTGCTAGGATTCTTTCATGCTCTGAAATCCTGTCAGCACTAATGGGCTTAGGACAGAACAATATAAAATCCAGTCTCCTACTCCACACTTTCCTTATTGTTCCCCCTTAAATTAAGGTCAAGAATACAATACGCAAAGTAGATAAAATTATAGGACTTTCCCCCTGCTGGAGTAATTTCTATTTATTTAAATTCTGGATTGAAAATAAAACATTTGAAATATTTCACTGTATACTTTATTGTTCACTCCCTCTGGCCCTGCCCCTACAAAAAACATCTTTTCAAGAAAACTTATCTCTAGGTTACAGTTCTTCTGTTTCACTTCTTCTCATGTGAGCATAAAAAATAATAAGAAAACAATTCCCAATTTTCAAATACATAACATGAACATGATTATATCTATAAAGTGACAGAAATGGAACCATAATCTATGTCTTAAGAGAATTTTCTAGTAATTTTCATAACTACAATTCCCCAAGGTTTCATGTTTAAGAGAAAAAAAAATTCATTCAATTCTTCATTTTATTTATTATTTTTTCCAATATTATTTGTTGATTTTCTACTTTTTTTTTTTCTTCCTGAGGTATTATACCAAATGATCAAGAACACTTGGTGTATAAGACAAAATAGCCATTGGGAGGGTACATGGAATCCATTCCCTCCCTTCCTGCTACCTCTTCCAGCTGCATTTCAAAATAAGACAATAAGATGTTCCTCCAAGTTTTAATCTATAAAATAGCCATTAGAAACAGCACATCATCCATATTCATAGCTCTTTAAAATGCAGGATACTTCCCAGGATAATATTTGGTATTAATCTTATTTAAGGCATCAATAAATAAGGCAAAAATATGCTATTCAGGTGGGAACATAAAAACAGGTTAAATCAGAGACCCAAACACTGGTGGAGATCTTAACGCACAGGGGCATCCATATGTGTTTTAATGTAGAAATTCTATACTAATCAATAAGAATTCTGATTATAATTTGACCTCCCAATTGCATTTATCTGCATCAAAAAGAATGCCCTGATCAGTCAGTGAGGATAAATATTTCATTTCTTGAAGTTATATTTAGCTATTGTAAATAAATTTTGGGGTTTTTGCATTTCTATCTTTTATCAATTTTGTAAGCCTGAATCACATTACAGAGAGCAACGAATTCACATTTTACCCAAATTAGATTATCTAAACATATACTAGGTGTTTGAACTTGGAATTTGATGAGCACCTAAAGGTGAGTTTTCCCCTTTGTGTACACATGTGAGTGGTCAGTTCGCAGATCTGAGATGACACACCACTGCCCACTTATGCACCTTCTTCACATTCAAGTCTTGTAAACAAACTGTTGTAATATACTGTGAATATGCTAGAAAATGCTGCTTAAAAATTATTCTTTTGCAACAGGAGGAGTCAGGAAAGCTCTTTTAGAAAGAAACATTTCAACCAACAATAAACCCTAAAGAAGTAATGAAATCCAAGAGAAATTAAGTTATTGAAGAAGTTTCAGGACCCAAACACACAGAGAATTTATGATGTATTGAGAGAAGATAATGACCATGAATAAAAGATAGCAGACAATCAAGGACTAAACCTTTGAATATGCCATATCTAAGAAAGGAGAGAAAGAATAGGAGTTAGTAAAAAACACACAGATGTGGTCAGAAAGGTAAATGTGAAAATGCACACTATAGTAATAAGGAAGATAGAAGGATAAAGAAGTACAAAAAAGGAGTACTTTATATTGACTATAGAAAGTTCTAGACCAAGCAGATCAAAAATGAAAAGGAAAAACAATTCTTAAAAACTGAAAAGCAACTAAAGGGGAGTATATGGCAAATCTCTGTACCTTCCCCTCAGTTTTGCTATGAACATAAAATTGCTCTAAAAAAATTAAGTCTAAACACACACACACACACACAGAACAAAAAACAAAAAATTCAGAGTCAATGGCAGTGAGACTACAAGCATCCATGCTTCAGTCTTCAAAAGCAAGTCACTCTCATAAGCTCTATTATTGGACATATCTGTTCAGAGGGAAGACACTCAGACCATGAGAATATCTTGGGAGATACTTTTGGGAAAAGGGATGTGGGCAGCCATGTGAAGTGTAGGCTATTTTATCTTTGTCCATTGCACATGTATTAAATTAATTTCTAATTTAAGATTTTAAAAAAGCAACTACATATGGGAGCTGTAGATAATTGCCGGCATTTGAAAGAAAAAAGTTTCAGTATTTGCTTCTCAAAATATAATACGGAGCTGGCAAGGGTCTTCATATTCTTTGCACTCTTATTACTTTTCCAATCTTAATTGGGAACTGTTGCCCTTCCCTTTATTCATTTTATGACATTGAAATCACCACCACTTTGAAAGTTTTCCAAAAATAATTACATAATATAGTATCAAGCGGAAAAAAAAGATCTATAGCGAATATTTCACAGCTTCTCTTGGCAACTGTAGTCTCATTATCTCAAGACAGAACTTCATTTACTTTCATAAATGCCTCTCACCCAGCAACTGCATGAAAAAAATCACTTTCTCGTGTATGGTTGATTCCCATTTATAAACTTTTTGAATCCAAATATGGAATATTCTTTGCCAGAGATTAGTATTTTACTTTCCAAGTAAACAGTGAATCAGATTCAGAAAGTATTTCCTATTCAGAGTTGTTTTTCCTGTGAGTGCAGAAAAATAGTCCTCACCATAGCTTTGATTTGCATTCTTGCTTTCTGTCAATAATAGAACTGGATTTGGTGTTTCCAAGTTGTTAAAATGTTTATTCTCTAAAAGCTGCAGAATATACTACAACTGGTTCCTGCTGAGGCCGAGAGAGAAATCTGTGGGCCTGGAACACAATCTCAAGCTGTTTTTCTTCTAAGACCAGCCTCCAAGCACTTGAAAAATCCCCTTGAGAGTTTCAATTCCAAATACTGTGGCCTTATTTCTTTTTAAGATCTGTCTCCTGTTTTCTAGGCAGTTTTGCCTGTGATCTTACACCCCACTCTAAGAATGTTATAGCTCTAAATGCTTACAGATAGGTATAAAAGAAAGTCATTGGAACTGTCCAGCAGTACAATTGGCTTGATGCCAGTTAAGGGTAAGTGGGGTAGGTGGGTGGGTGGTAAGTGGAGCTATAGGCTTGGGTAGGAAAATGTGGGCTACTAGTGAATCCTAAGACAAACTGATGGTTAGGAGAATATCCAGTTGACACTCCCCCACCCAAAAAAAAGAATCTGATAAGAAGAGAGGTGGCAAGTTTGAGCTAATCCAGAGCAGAAAAAGAAAAGATTGCAATAGAATGATGAATAAATACCTTAGTCATTCTGACCTACTGAAGTGCCATATAGATGTAGGAAGTGGTCTTAATTAAGACTATAGTTGGTACATGTTTGCTGGGATGTTTCTACTGAGTGGCTATGCAGGCAGCATCAGGCATCCATATCCTGTAGTTTTGTTTGCATGAGGAACAGGTGATTTGAGACAATTATTGAAGAGAGAGAAGAATATGCAGGGATGGGAAAGAGGATGTGGAGAATAGTATCTGCCTAACCTGTCTGTTATTATGGGTGGTATTTGAGTTACACAGTGAGAAGAACAGCAGGCAGAACCTGAAGGGTCTCTATTTGTGAATTACCCTGTTAGAACCAAGTACAAGTGGCACTGCTTAGCTTCCCAAGTAAGAAAGTATGACACACTGGGATATAGGCATGCATCTGTACATGTTTTCAAGGCTGTCTCTGAACACTTGTGCCCAAATGGCAGCCCTATCATTTTAAATGGGTCTTCACAGTAATGGTAATAATGAAGTACATCGAAGAAATTCCAAAGGCCAAGAAGAAGGAAGCCAGAAGATTAAGGGTGGACAAAGTATTTATCCATGATGGCTATTTCTGGTGGACCAATTCAAGGGTACTTATGAGATACCCTCTGTAGATTCCTGAAAATACTTTGCAATCAGGGTGGAGATTTTGTTATCATGTTGTGATAGGAAAGAGCTTGTGAAATTAAACTACTAAAATCTCCTTCCAACTTTAGACCATTTCTAGCAATCTAAGACAAATGGCAAGTCTATAAAAGTCACTATTAGAATAATATAAAATAAAGTGTCCTTGATCATGAGGTATTTGTTATATATTGATAGGTGCCCACCATTTCATCTTAAAGATTTTCCATATCTTAACAACAACTGTTTTGAACCTCAACACTTGTGTTTTCATAACATTGCAGCATTAACAGATCTGACAGATCTGATGAGGACCTGGAATTACATATTTTGCATGAAAATACAGAAATTGTACAACTTTCATTAATAAGATTGATCTCCAGTTTTCACTTTTTGTTCTCATTTTGTAAGTCTTTATTATGCTAAATGTGTAAAAGACCTCCAGGCTTTCAGAATAAATTAAATCAATCCTATATTAAAAACTGTCTAAAAAGGGGGAAAAGGAAAAACAGGATTTCAAATATTCTCACCTGGGGTGGTGGAAGGTTAGGATGTCAGGGCAGATGATAAAACACATGAAGGTGGGACACTGTAGAGTGAAGCCCGGTGCTTCAATTCCATCAAATAAGAAAGCTACACTTAAGACAAGTATTAAAGAAGGTAGACTTAAATAAAGAGAATACCTTCACAGCAAAGAACACATAGGCCACCAACAAATCTGGAAGGTGAAATCTACTAACCTAAGTATATTTTTCAAAGTTAGCAATACCTAGAGGTGTAACAAGTCATCCTCAGAAGAGACTCTATCCTTCCCAGAATGTCTTCCTATTGACTAGAGAGAGGAGCTCAATCTTATGTGTGTGGCATTTTCTTCGGGAGAGAGATTGGGTGTTATGGAAGAGGCTAGGGCACAGACTGTGATCACAAAATGAATTTGGTTTGATGCTTTGACATGTTCTTTGTGCAGGACTAGTGTGATATCTTCTTAATATTTTCCCTGAAAATTCTTATCAATGTTACTTGCAAGTTTAAGTTATTCAGATAAAATCCAGAAGGTAGTAACTAGTGAAGTTCTTCTTGTAAGCCATCCAAGATACTTTGTGAGTTTAGTCAGGGTATAAACCAATCAGTCAATCAATCCTAAATTTTGTTTCTTTTGCCACAAATATTGGATACATTATTAAATTAATGTGGTATTAAATTTAATGTGAAAGGCATTCAGAGAAAATGTGTATTGATTAGAACAAAACAACTAGTTCTACTTGGTGAATAAAACAATTTATAAAGACTGATAACAAAAGAACAAATGGCTTTAGACAGCTCGATGCACAAAACTTATAAGTTCACACTTCATGAATATTAGAACCAATAGATTTATTTAAGAATGTCAAGGAGGAATTAGAATTGAAAAATACAGAAACAGATAAAGAGCAACAATGCTAGAGAATTTTGCTGTGGTTAATGAAGACAAGTTAAAACATGGAAAACTTGTTTAGATAAAGCAGAACGTATAACACAAGCATTAGTGTTACTACTTGTTAAAATAAAATCAGGCATCCCAAGAGTTAAAGTAAACTTCTCCCCACAACAACACACACATTTCCTCTAGTATTTTAAAGGTATTTTTCTTTTTCTTTTTTTTCAAATGTAGCCTAGAAATGAGTTTATTGAAAGTCTTATTTTACTTGCATTTTCTGAATTTTTGAAATTGCTCTTTTTTTCTGTAAAGTCTGGGAATCATAGTACATAAAATTGTTTAAGTAAGTAGATGAAATTCTTCTTCCAGACGATGAAAATGCTATCATATATGTAAGGGAAGAATCTTGTTTTGTGTAATCCTAAAGATAATCAATTGCAATGGGTGGGGCCTATGAGGAAAAGGATTTCGCAAATATTAGAGATGTAGTTTTTGTTTGCTCTTCTAAAATACACCTTTCCTGTTTTTTTTTTTTTTTTTAACATCTTTATTGGAGTATAATTGCTTTACAATGGTGTGTTAGTTTCTCCTTTATAACAAAGTGAATCAGTTATACACATACATATGTTCCCATATCTCTTCCCTCTTGCATCTCCCTCCGTCCCACCCTCACTATCCCACCCCTCTAGGTGGTCACAAAGCACCGAGCTGATCTCCCTGTGCTATGCAGCTGCTTCCCACTAGCTATCTATTTTATATTTGGTAGTGTATATATGTCCATGCCACTCTCTCACACTGTCACATCTTACCCCTCCCCCTCCCCATCCCCATATCCTCAAGTCCATTATCTAGTATGTCTGTATTCCCATTTTGCCACTAGATTCTTCATGAACTTTTTTTTTTCCTTAGATTCCATATATATGTGTTAGCATACTGTATTTGTTTTTCTCTTTCTGACTTACTTCACTCTGTATGACAGACTCTAACTCCATCCACCTCACTAGAAGTAACTCCATTTCGTTTCTTTTTATGGCTGAGTAATATTCCATTGTATATATGTGCCACATCTTCTTTATCCATTCATCCGATGATGGGCACTTAGGTTGCTTCCATGTACTGGCTATTGTAAATAGAGCTGCAATGAACATTTTGGTACATGACTCTTTTTGAATTATGGTTTTCTCAGGGTATATGCCCAGTAGTGGGATTGCTGGGTCATATGGTAGATCTATTTTTAGTTTTTTAAGGAATCTCCATACTGTTCTCCATAGTGGCTGTATCAATTTACATTCCCACCAACAGTGCAAGAGTGTTCCCTTTTCTCCACACCCTCTCCAGCATTTATTGTTTCTAGATTTTTTGATGATGGCCATTCTGACTGGTGTGAGATGATATCTCATTGTAGTTTTGATTTGCATTTCTCTAATGATTAATGATGTTGAGCATTCTTTCATGTGTCTGTTGGCAATCTGCATATCTTCTTTGGAGAAATGTCAGTTTAGGTCTTCTGCCCATTTTTGGATTGGGTTGTTTCTTTTTTTGTTATTGAGCTGCATGAGCTGCTTGTAAGTCTTGGAGATTAATCCTTTGTCAGTTGCTTCATTTGTAAATATTTTCTCACATTCTGAGGGTTGTCTTTTGGTCTTGTTTATGGTTTCCTTTGCTTTGCAAAAGCTTTTAAGTTTCATTAGGTCCCATTTGTTTATTTGTGTGTTTATTTCCATTTCTCTAGGAGTTGGGTCAAAAAGGATCTTGCTGTGATTTATGTCATAGAGTGTTCTGCCTATGTTTTCCTCTAAGAGTTTCATGGTCTCTGGCCTTACATTTAGGTCTTTAATCCATTTTGAGTTTATTTTTGTTTATGGTGTTAGGGAGTGTTCTAATTTCATACTTTTACATGTACCTGTCCAGTTTTCCCAGCACCACTTATTGGAGAGGTTGTCTTTTCTCCACTGTATATGCTTGCCCCCTTTATCAAAGATAAGGTGACCATATGTGGGTGGGTTTATCTCTGGGCTTTCTATCCTGTTCCATTGATCTATGTTTCTGCTTTTGTGCCAGTACCAAACTGTCTTGATCACTGTAGCTTTGTAATATAGTCTGAAGTCAGGGAGCCTGATTCCTCCAGCTCCATTTTTCGTTCTCAAGATTGCTTTGGCTATTCGGGGTCTTTTGTGTTTCCATACAAATTGTGAAATTTTTTGTTCTAGTTCTGTGAAAAATGCCAGTGGTAGTTTGATAGGGATTGCATTGAATCTGTAGATTGCTTTGGGTAGTAGAGTCATTTTCACAATGTTGATTCTTCCAATCCAAGAACATGGTATATCTCTCCATCTAGTTGTATCATCTTTAATTTCTTTCATCAGTGTCTTATAATTTTCTGCATACAGGTCTTTTGTCTCCTTAGGTAGGTTTATTCCTAGATATTTTATTCTTTTTGTTACAATGGTAAACGGCAGTGTTTTCTTAATTTCGCTTTCAGAATTTTCATCATTAGTGTATAGGAATGCAAGAGATTTCTGTGCATTAATTTTGTATCCTGCTACTTTACCAAATTCACTAGTAGTTTTCTGGTAGCATCTTTAGGATTCTCTATGTATAGTATCATATCATCTGCAAACAGTGACAGCTTTACTTCTTCTTTTCTGATTTGGATTCCCTTTATTTCTTTTTCTTCTCTGATTGCTGTGGCTAACACTTCCAAAACTATGTTGAATAATAGTGGTGAGAGTGGACAACCTTGTCTTGTTCCTGTTCTTAGCGGAAATGGTTTTAATTTTTCACCATTAAGGACAATGTTGGCTGTTGGTTTGTCATATATGGCCTTTGTTATGTTGAGGAAAGTTCCCTCTATGCCTACTTTCTGCAGGGCTTTTATCATAAATGGGTGTTGAATTTTGTCGAAAGCTTTCTCTGCATCTATTGAGATGATCATATGGTTTTTCTCCTTCAATTGATTAATATGATGTATCACGTAGATTGATTTGCATATATTGAAGAATCCTTGCCTTCCTGGAATAAACCCCACTTGATCATGGTTTATGATCCTTTTAATGTGCTGTTGGATTCAGTTTGCTAGTATTTTGTTGAGAATTTTTGCATCTATGTTCATCAGTGATATTGGCCTGTAGTTTTCTTTCTTTGTGACATCTTTGTCTGGTTTTGGTATCAGGGTGATGGTGGCCTCATAGAATGAGTTGGGGAGTGTTCCTCCCTCTGCAATATTTTGGAAGCGTTTGAGAAGGATAGGTGTTAGCTCTTCTCTAAATGTTTGATAGAATTCGCCTGTGAAGCCATCTGGTCCTGGGCTTTTGTTTGTTGTAAGATTTTTAATCACAGTTTCAATTTCAGTGCTTGTGATTGGTCTGTTCATATTTTGTATTTTTTCCTGGTTCTGTCTCAGCAGGTTGTGCATTTCTAAGAATTTGTCCATTTCTACCAGGTTGTCCATTTTATTGGCATAGAGTTGCTTGTAGTAATCTCTCATGATCGTTTGTATTTCTGCAGTGTCAGTGGTTACTTCTCCTTTTTCATTTCTAATTTTATTGATTTGACTCTTCTCCCTTATTCTCTTGATGAGTCTGGCTAATGGTTTATCAATTTTGTTTATCTTCTCAAAGAACCAGCTTTTAATTTTATTGATCTTTGCTATTGTCTCCTTCATTTCTTTTTCATTTATTTCTGATCTGATCTTTATGATTTCTTTACTTCTGCTAGCTTTGGGGTTTTTTTGTTCTTCTTTCTCTAATTGCTTTAGGTGCAAGGTTAGGTTGTTTATTTGAGATGTTTCCTGTTTCTTGAGGTAGGCTTGTATTGCTATAGACTTCCCTCTTAGAACTGCTTTTGCTGCATCCCATAGGTTTTGGGTCGTCGTGTCTCCATTGTCATTTGTTTCTAGGTATTTTTTGATTTCCCCTTTGATTTCTTCAGTGATCACTTCGTTATTAAGTAGTGTATTGTGTAGCCTCCATGTGTTTGTATTTTTTACAGATCTTTTCCTGTAATTGATATCTAGCCTCATAGCATTGTGGTCGGAAAAGATACTTGATACGATTTCAATTTTCTTAAATTTACCAAGGCTTGATTTGTGACTCAAGATATGATCTATCCTGGAGAATGTTGCATGAGCACTTGAGAAAAATGTGTATTCTGTTGTTTTTGGGTGGAATGTCCTATAAATAACAATTAAGTCTATCTTGTTTAATGTATCATTTAAAGCTTGTGTTTCCTTATTTATTTTCATTTTGGATGATCTGTCCATTGGTGAAAGTGGGGTGTTAAAGTCCCCTACTATGATTGTGTTACTGTCAATTTCTCCTTTTATAGCTGTTAGTATTTGTCTTATGTATTGAGGTGCTCCTATGTTAGGTGCATAAATATTTACAATTGTTATACCTTCTTCTTGGATCGATCCCTTGTTCATTATATAGTGTCCTTCTTTGTCTCTTGTAATATTATTATTTTAAAGTCTATTTTGTCTGATATGAGGATTTCTACTCCAGCTTTCTTTTGATTTCAATTTGCATGGAATATCTTTTTCCATCCCCTCACTTTCAGTCTGTATGTGTTCCTAAGTGTGAAGTACGTGTCTTGTAGATAGCATATATATGGGTCTTGTTTTGTATCCATTCAGCCAGTCTATGTTTTTTGGTGGGAGCATTTAATATATTTACATTTAAGGTAATTATTAATATGTATGTTCCTATTTTCTTAAATGTTTTGGGTTTGTTATTGTAGGTGTTTTCCTTCTCTTGTGTTTCTTGCCTAGAGAAGTTCCTTTAGCATTTGTTGTAAAGCTGGTTTGGTGGTGCTGAACTCTCTCAGCTTTTG
The DNA here is from genome assembly GCF_965194805.1 of Balaenoptera borealis. Classification (NCBI taxonomy): domain Eukaryota; kingdom Metazoa; phylum Chordata; class Mammalia; order Artiodactyla; family Balaenopteridae; genus Balaenoptera; species Balaenoptera borealis. The sequence continues at coordinate 16,535,314 of NC_138871.1, forward strand.
CTTGTCTGTAAAGCTTTTAATTTCTCCACCAAATCTGAATGAGATCCTTGCTGGTACAGTAATCTTGGTTGTAGGTTTTTCTCCTTCATCATTTTAAGTATATCCTGACACTCCCTTCTGGCTTGCAGAGTTTCTGCTGAAAGATCAGGTGTTTACCTTATGGGGATTCCCTTGTGTGTTATTTGTTGTTTTTCCCTTGCTGCTTTTAATATGTTTTCTTTATATTTAATTTTTTATAGTTTGATTAATATGTGTCTTGGCGTGTTTCTCCTTGGATTTATCCTGTATGGGACTCTCTGTGCTTCCAGGACTTGATTAACTATTTCCTTTCCCATGTTAGGGAAGTTTTCAACTACAATTTCTTCAAATATTTTCTCAGTCCCTTTCTTTTTCTCTTCTTCTTCTGGGACCCCTATAATTCGAATGTTGGTGCATTTAATGTTGTCCCAGAGGTTTCTGAGACTGTCCTCAGTTCTTTTCATTCTTTTTTCTTTATTCTGCTCTACAGTAGTTATTTCCACCATTTTATCTTCCAGGTTACTTACCCGTTCTTCTGCCTCAGTTATTCTGCTATTGATCCCTTCTAGAGTATTTTTAATTTCATTTATTGTGTTTTTAATCGTTGCTTGGTTCCTCTTTAGTTCTTCTACGTCCTTGTTAAATGTTTCTTGCATTTTCTCCATTCTATTTCCAAGATTTTGGATCATCTTTACTATCATTATTCTTTATTCTTTTTCAGGTAGACTGCCTATTTCCTCTTCATTTGTTTGGTCTGGTGTGTTTTGACCCTGCTCCTTCATCTGCTGTGTGTTTTTCTGTCTTCTTATTTTGCTTATCTTACTGTGTTTGGGGTCTCCTTTTCACAGGCTGCAGGTTCGTAGTTCCCGTTGTTTTTGGTATCTGTCCCCAGTGGCTAAGGTTGGTTCAGTGGGTTGTGTAGGCTTCCTGGTGGAGGGGACTAGTGCCTGTGTTCTGGTGGATGAGGCTGGATCTTGTCTTTCTAGTAGGCAGGTCCACGTCTGGTGGTGTGTTTTGGGGTGTCTGTGGCCTTATTATGATTTTAGGCAGCCTGTCTGCTAATGGATGGGCCTGTGTTCCTGTCTTGCTAGTTGTTTGGCATAGGGTGTCCAGCACTGTAGCTTGCTGGTCGTTGAGTGAAGCTGGGTCTTGATGTTGAGATGGAGATCTCTGAGAGATTTTCACCGTTTGATATTACGTGGAGCTGGGAGGTCTCTTGTGGACCAGTGTCCTGAAGTTGGCTCTCCCACCTCAGAGGCACAGCCCTGATGCCTGGCTGGAGCACCAAGAGCCTTTCATCCACATGGCTCAGAATAAAAGGGAGAAAAAATAGAAAGAAAGAAAGAAAGAGGATATAATAAAATAAAATAAAGCTATTATAACACAAAATAAGAAAAAAATTATTAAGAAAAAATTTATGAAGAAAGTTTTTTTAATTTTTAAAAATAAATTTATTAATTTTTTAATAATAAAAAATAAGAAAATAATTATTAAGAAAAAAATTATTAAGAAAAATTTTTTTAATTTTAAAATAAAAAATAAGAAAAAACATTAAGAAAAAAAATTTTTTTTAATTTTTCAAAATAAAAAATAAGGAAAAAATTATTAAGAAAAAATTTATTAAGAAAAAAGTTTGTATAAGTAAAAAAAAAAAAAAAAAAAAAAAAAGGACAGACCAAACCCTAGGACAAATGGTGAAAGCAAAGCTGTACAGACAAAATCTTACCCAGAAGCATACACATATACACTCACAAAAAAAAAGAAAAAGGGAAAAATTAATATATCGTGCTCCCAAAGTCCACCTCCTGAATTTGGGATGATTCGTTGTCTATTCAGGTATTCAACAGATGCAGGTATATCAATTTGATTGTGGAGCTTTAATCCGCTGCTTCTGAGGCTGCTGGGAGAAATTTCTCTTTCTCTTCTTTGTTCCAACAGCTCCCGGGGTTCAGTGTTGGATTTGGACCCGCCTCTGTGTGTAGGTCGCCTGAGGGCTTCTGTTCTTCACTCACACAGGACGGGGTTAAAGGAGCAGCTGCTTCGGGGGCTCTGGCTCACTCAGGCCGTGGGGAGGGAGGGGTACGGATGTGGGGCGAGCCTGCGGTGGCAAAGGCCGGCATGACGTTGCAGCAGCCTGAGGTGCGCCGTGTGTTCCCCCGGGGAAGTTGTCCCCGGATCATGGGAGCCTGGTAGTGATGGGCTGCACAGGCTCCTGGGAGGGGCCGTGTGGGTAGTGACCTGTGCTCACACACAGGTTTCTTGGTGGCAGCAGCAGCAGCCTTAGCGTCTCATGCCCGTCTCTGGGGTCCGCGCTGATCGCCGCGGCTAGCGCCCATCTCTGGAGCTCCTTTAAGCAGCGCTCTTAATCCCCTCTCCTCACGCACCATGAAACAAAGAGGGAAGGAAAAGTCTCTTGCCTCTTCGGAAGCTGCAGACTTTTTCCCGGACTCCCTCCCGGCTAGCCGTGGTGCACTAGCCCCCTTCAGGCTGTGTTCATGCCGCCAACCTCAGTCCTCTCCCTGCGATTCGACCAAAGCCCGAGCCTCAGCTCCCAGACCCCGCCCGCCCCGGCGGGTGAGCAGACAAGCCTCTCGGCCTGGTGAGTGCTGCTCGGCGCCGAGCCTCTGTGCAGGAATCTCTCCGCTTTGCCTTCCGCACCCCTGTGGCTGCGCTCTCCTCCGTGGCTCCGAAGCTTCCCCCCTCTGCCACCCTCAGTCTCCGCCTGCGAAGGGGCTCCTAATGTGTGGAAACCTTTCCTCCTTCACAGCTCCCTCCCACTGGTGCAGGTCCCATCCTTATTCTTTTGTCTCTGTTATTTCTTTTTTCTTTTGCCCTACCCAGGTACGTGGGGAGTTTCTTGCCTTTTGGGAGGTCTGACGTCTTCTGCCAGCGTTCAGTGGGTGTTCTGTAGGAGCAGTTCCACGTGTAGATGTATTTCTAATGTATCTGTGGGAAGGAAGGTGATCTCCACGTCTTACTCTTCCGCCATCTTGCCCCCTCCTCCACCTTTCCTGTTTTTATCATCATCATATATGTTCATTGACTAAATAGGTAACAGAAGAAACAATTCAAAGAAATAAATAAATAACTTTATTTCCTAGCATCCTGTTCAATGGTGTCTCAGCAAACTGGTTGTCTGGAGAAAAAAAATAATATTTTGTATTATTTTTCAATTTCTGTGATGGAAATACTCTCAGTATGACCAATTTCTAGTTCACAATAGTTTAACAACCAGCTCACAAACTTTCTGAAAGTTTAGCAATTAGTTCATCTGAGCTGATATAATCCAACTCCAGCTCACCACTGTGTATATGAGCACTTTGTTGAACACCCTTTCAGAAATCACACAATGCTTTTATGAAAATGAAAAGAATGAGTAGATAGCTATGTTGGTAAATAAATAGAATTAGAAAATAATTTTGTAAGAAAGGGCACCAAATTTTTTATTGCCTAATTTTTGAAAAAGACAAACATGGAGGAATTAGTAAAATTCAGATTACTATTTGTTAACCATGAGAGGAATGCTGCCTAAAATTAATACGTAAAATTAGGAAAAGACATTCTGAAAATGATTAACCTTTTGAAGTCATCATTTTTTAAATGTCCAAATTATTAAACAAAATGGACTGCTTTTCTTAAATGAGCAAAGTTTTTAGAATTTTTATAGTCCTTCCCCAATTTTTATATTTTCTTCTCCAGTGATAATTCTTTAAATTATTGAATATTGTTGCTATAATTATGTGACATCTATGCTCATTAGCAATGATTTTATAATAATTTCTCCATTCCTGGATTTTTAAAAAAATTATTTTAATTAATCTATTCATTTCCTGGATTTTATCACTGAGTTTTATTTTTCCTGAGTTTTATTTTACTTTATTTTTATTCAAAAAAGGATGAAGTATAATTGTTGCTTTTATACTTGAATGATACTTAAGGAGAATTAATATGTTTTCTTCATATTTTCATTTCCCCAGAATTTTGTAGACAATATATATGTGATCTTCTAATACTGAAAATCCCTATGATATATTGATATGAATATTTAAAAGGAAAATTTTCAGTTCTCTTTTTTCTGATACTCAAGTTTCTATCACTAAAAGCATTCCACAAAAACAGAGCATGTCTCCGTCCCATGAAGTTTGGCTTATATCCCCACTCATCAATATGCCTGAGCAGATAACAAGTCCGGACAGTCTTAATCATTATATAGCATGGAGAGGTTTCATTTCATAAGGTATCCCATGGTATTGGCAAGTTCTACTTCAATATATAAACATTTTTTTAAAAGTGAAAATTTTCAGCATATTTGTCAGTCAACATCTTTCCTTAGTGCACCTGGTCATACTAGTGTGGGAGTGTTGCTCACGGAACATGAGAATAAAAGCAGACAATCCTTTTCTTTTTTTTTTTTTAATTAATTTTTATTGGAGTAGAGTTGCTTTACAATGTTGTGTTAGTTTCTGCTGTACAGCAAAGTGAATCAGCTATACTTATACATATATCCCCTCTTTTTTGGATTTCCTTCCCATTTAGGTCAACATAGAGCATTTAGTAGAGTTCTCTGTGCTATACAGCAGGTTCTCATTAGTTATCTATTTTATACATAGTAGTGTATATATGTCAATCCCAATCTCCCAATTCATCCCACCCGCCCTTTTTCCCCTTGATATCTACACGTTTGTTCTCTATGAGCAGACAATCCTTTACCACATCGGAATCTTTTTCTTTCTTTGGCTATCACTTTTCAAAGGGCATAAGACCTCTCCCATTTCCAGGTTCTCTCTTGCCAGTTAATGTTTGAATTAGTTTAATTATTGTTTTGTATACTAATTAATTTAATTACTATAATTTTAAAACTATTTTGTTCAGCCATCTTTAAAAATGTATTTTAAACAAATAAAACTGTCCTTCAATGTGATCGCATGACAAAAAATGATAGGCATGTAACTTGCACATGTCTTTGCTTTATGCATGTGCTTCATTGTGCCATTGGACTTTACTCAGAAAACACAAGTTCTAGAATAAGATTATTGACAATTTCGAGACAGTGACAGCATAACATTAAACCAAGTGTGGGGCTCTTCTGATCAGAGGGCTTTGTGCAACTGTATTTGTGCACACCCATGAAGCTGGACCAGCTAATCACCTTGAAAGAATGAGAGCATGGGAAAGGTAAATTTTGACAGAACTGGAGCTATTGAATAATACTTTTCAGTAACAGATTTATGAAGATAGAAGAGGTCTACCAAATCACCAAATCCAAAGTAGGTATCAACATAGTAGCAAAACAGTACTAAATTCCAGAGATCCTTATTACTACAGTGATTCTTATGAATCACCAGCTCCGCATCTCTCTTCACCTCTCTCAGAATCCTGGGGTACTTCTCATAAAGGATGGGTCTGGGTGGAGTCCCGTATCATTGTCCATGGTAGCTCCACAAGTGAAAAGAGATCACAGAGCTTAAGGAGAGTTATTTGAAGTGTTGCATTTAGGGTAGGGCAGGGACATCAAATACATTTAATTGACTTCAAACTTGTCACTATTGTAGGGTTCCCACCCCCCGCCCCCGGCAAGACTTTAACTATAAATTATCATGCAAAAAAAATAACTAGCAGATTACCCAAAGAACTAAATTGAATTTGTATGATGAAGAAAACAGTCATTAACCTTAATAGTTGAGCATAAGAGGGAAGAGTAGAATAAATATAGCTGAAGAGAGATTATGGATTTTAAGCAATTATACAGAATTCTACTCAGACTTGTATAAATACATAAAATGTGAAAGAGAAGTTAAAATACATGGAGTTTAGATCGAGTAGACATATAACATATATAATTGGAGTTCTAGAAAAGAAGAAAATAAATACAAGGGAGAAGGAGAAAGAGTTAACGTTCAAAGGTTAAATTGCTATTACCAGAAATAGTAAAAGAAAATGTGTCTTTGTGTTGGAGAACCACAAGATTCCACTGCAAGATAAAAAAATACATATTCAGGGAGATCATAGAAAAATGATGTTGCATCAGAGACAAAGGGAAATCTAATTATCAAGAAAGAGAAAGAAGATTACCTAGATATGCTTAAAATTACGTGGATGACAGGTTGTATTATCAACAAAATAGATGCCAATAAAGAATATCTTCAACTTGAGAATTAATTAGAGAAATTTTAGTTAGAAATAAATATTAAGAATTCTAGTATCGAGTTTCAAGTTGAAAAAAAAAATTATTAGTGTCTGGAACTCAGCAGGGAGTTTATTGAATATAAAAATTGTGATCTAGGAAGCAATTCTGAAATAAGAAGTTAGTTAACATTTCAGTAAATCTCAGAATGGCTTAACTGTAAAAAAGTTAATGACTAACTGGGGGATGATACAAATATCATAAAATAAAATAACTAGAGAACAGCAATGTGGAAGATATTAATGGAGTTGATGTTAAATCAAATTCTAAGTCCCATGTATTCTTCCTTAGCAGGATAAAGTTCCTGATAGATTCAGATCTTTAGTAAGATACACCTGTTAAAATATGAGGGATCGCTGTACAAATATAAATGAGGAAGGAAGAAGAATAGAAAAATGAATTAACAAATTTAGATAAAAGTAGGAAAAGTCAGGAAAGGTGAAATAAAGACACAAATAACAGTGTTTTAAATAGAGCACACAAAAACTGTAGAAATATGTTCAAATTTATCAGGAATCAAAAATAAGTTGACTATATTTACCTGATAAAAGCTAATGCTTTTTACATTGGATAAGAAAAATAAATGCAACTATGTAATATGCATAACTAAAACACATTAAATATAACAACTATTAATAGATATATCTAAAACAATACACAATGCTAAAAATATTAACTCTCTGGCCCTTTATAGAAAGTTTAGCTATCCTGAGTTTTGATCTTTAGGAGAAAATCTAGAAGAATATCACGATGATATCAGAGTAGAGATGGATTTATCTTAAAAGCCTCAATTTTATAAAACATTTTTTAAAAGAGTGAAAATGTGACTACATTAACAACAGTCAAAATCTTTGTAGGACAATGGTGTAAACAAAGATAAAAGATAAGTCAAATGCTTAAATGAGATATGTGCAATACACATAACTGACAAAGGATTAGTAGCCAGAACATACATAGAGTTTCTATGTCATCAATAAAAAGCAAAGAACTGAAAAAGACACTGGATAACTGACATGAAGGGCTTTCAAAGAAATAGATGGCCAATAAATATATGAAGAAATGTCCATCCTCGCTAATAAGTAGAGAAGTGAATATTAAACTCTGTTACTATTGATCACCATTAGACTGGCCAAAAAATTAAAAATTTGATAAATAGACATTCTAGTAAGAATGTGGAAAAGGAAACTCTCATGCCCTACTAACACAAGTATAAAGTGCTAAAATTTGAAGAGCAATTTATCAATGTACGTTCGATTGAATGAATATTTGCACTCTGATCCTGCAATTCCATTTCTAGAGGTACTTAACCTAGAAAAACTATGACAAAGGTCTAAAGGGAAACATGCTCAAAGCCATTTATTGAAGCACTAATAGTAGTAGCAAAGTAAAGAAATGGAACCAATTTAATATCAATATAATAATGTATATGTAGTATGTGAATATAATAGAATTTCATAATTATAGCGCTCAAAATTAATAATCTAATCTCATACATATCTACAAGCATAAATCTCAAAAGCAAAATTTTGAGGAAAAAAAGCAAGGTACAAGGGCATTTGTGATGCTCCATGAACACAGAATTCTGTTGAACCCAGGGCGCATGGAATATCAGTGAGACTCAGAGCAAGCACAAGATAAACATGTTACGTCTACCACTTAGTAACCAGGGGTGCTGACAGCCCCAAAGGTCCATGCTTTCCATTCAAATCTAAACTGTATTCTAACACGAAAAGAAGACATTCTAAGATACATAAATTATCAAGAAATCTATCATATATTCTCTTGAATTTGTGTTACTTTCCTGTATTAGCCAAACATTTACAGAGGAAATGATGACAAAAGAAAACGGAAAATTAGGGCAACCCATATTTCCTTTTCCATTCAGTTCCTCCTTACTTATTAACAAGCTGAAAGTTTCAGAGAGTTGGTAGAAAGTGTGTGCATCAGTTGTTGAATAAAAACAACTGAGGTCGTTTTGTTCAGAGTTTTCAGTGTTCCAGAAAGAATGAAATCCATATGCAAGTGTAAGCTATGAAATAGAAATTGTATCATTTTGGTGAATTCTCATGTGAATTAAATGCTCTTATATTTGCATTTAAATCTGACATTGCACACTATAAAGATGAACAGAAATTTCACTAAAAATTAAAATGTTTTATTTTGACTTTTCTTGGAATGACATTATATAAATGACTGTAAAAACATATTTGTAGCCTCAATAAACAAATATACCGTATTTCAAAAGAATGATTTTATCTCTTTAATATTTTAATAACATGCATAGTCCCCCAAAGTGTGAAATGATTATACAGAAACCCAAGAGAGGAACTTACATAGCAAATACTAGACCTTAAGTGTTACCATTTGGGTAAAGTTTGGACCATAATTAAATATCATATGCTCTGCATATTGTTATTTAAAACCTTTATGAAGTTATAGAGTTATTGTTAGTGATTGAGTTCGTTTGGAGGATTAGCCTTAATGTTTGAATTGCTTTCCTCATAGACTGAAATAATTTAAATATTTTAAGGCCATTTTTCATAATTTAAAATACCTCTTGAAACTCAATCTGATATAAATAAGAAGCTATCTGATTACTTACAGTTTATTTACACTATTTGGTAGGTAAAAGAACAGATGTGCATTAAATACATATCTACTGAATACATTCTATGAATCTAACAATATGCATGGGGTCATAAATAAGTTATGGGAGTCATAAGTATGAAACTAGTTGGCAACTTCTAATATGACATATATAACATTGAGTAACCGTACAAAATTGTATATACTACTTACAAAAGAGCGGTAGAATTATTAAGTGATATGAGAATTCAAAGAGGTTTGAAAAAGATGTGAGTAATTAAAGACATTAAATCCAGTGATTTGAATTTATAATACATCTGGAGTTTTCTGATTTAATGAAGTTGCACTCTCACAATTTTCTAATAGTGGGACACTGAGATTACTTTTATGATTGCAACTTTGCTAATTGTTCTAAATATACTGACTGAGTTCCTTGAAAACAACTTAGAGAGATTTATTAAGACTGTATAAAAAACATGCATTTATGTGAAGCGGGTTTGGGCAAACAATGAGGGTTGGATCAGTCCAAAGATGGCAGGACTAAAAATCTAGGTGTTGTAAAGTTTCAAGTTAAGTTTGCAAATTAGGACATAGAATCTATATTAGGAGTTGAAAACTCTAGCCCAGGCATGGGAACGTGAGTGTGAAATTAACTTTCAGTCAGTTTATAAGACAAGAGGACATGTGAAGAACATTAACAAAAGATTTTAGCCATGTTAGAGGTTCAGGAATTCTTATAAAACAGAGACGGGAAACCAACGAGTGGATCTACAATAGCTCAGTCACACTACATTAGTAATTAGTGCCAAAATGTAGTTAAAGAAAGGGAGGTAACTGAGGGGAAGAGACAGGACTGAAACTAGAGCAGAGAGTCCCTCAATTACCAGGTTAGGAAAGATAGGCAGGATCTGCATTAGAGGGCAGTGAAATTGACAATTTGGATAACTCATAATAAATTTGGAGTACTTATTATCTCCATGTGCCTGAGTCTAGGTTGCAAAGCAGGATCAAGAGCCAGAGTTGTAACTAGCTCAATTTTGCAATTGAATGGTATGAGACAAGAGAATAAAACTTAATTGGCATTGGGAAGAAACTAAGAGGCCTTTAGATGACAACTATCCAAGGAGTTGTGAGGTTGATTTGCTGAAATCCTTGGAGATTAATTATGAAAACCTTCATTATGAACCATAAGAGAGGTTTGGATGTTTGGCAGACTGTGCAAGTCAAGAATGCTGATGTCTAATATGCAGAATACATAATGCATTGGAGCACTCTTAGAGATGGGTCATGAACATAAAATTTGTCTACTGCTACAGTAATCCAGTGGAACAAATCAGGATGTTCAGAAGAGGATGGACATCATGAGATTGGGGTAGATAGGAAATATTGACATTTTACAGATTTTAAGAAATTTACTTAACTATCTGTATGAATAAGATTTGTCAAATTTTATCTGCCTTTAAACTTTTCTATCTCTAGCCATTTCTAAGAATGCCTGTGGGTTGGGCAAGGCATCTATCCACATTATAGGATCTTCTTGAATGACAAGTGAAGGCTTATAAAAAGTGAAGTGTGATGTCATCCATTACCAAAATATTGATTACATTTAGATTATAAAATATTTCAGACATTCAGTGAAAAGGACAGACAACATAAAGATTAAATTTTGATGGCCATTCTGTCTTCATATGTCACACCAAAGTATTACTTATCCTTGACTGACAAACTAGAGACTGAACTGGTTAGAAAGATTCCAGATATTCTGCATTCAGGTGAAGAATTTACATGTAATCTTAGGACCAACTCTCGTCTAGGAGTCTTTCTTTTTTTTTTTTTTTTTAATTTATTCATTTATTTATTGGCTGTGTTTGGTCTTCCTTGCTGCGCACGGGCTCTCTCTAGTTGCCGCGAGCGGGAGCTACTCTTCGTTGTGGTGCACGGGCCTCCCATTGCGGTGGCCTTTCCTGTTGCAGAGCATGGGGTCTAGGCATGCAGGCTTCAGTAGTTGCGGCATGCGGGCTCAGTAGTTGTGGCTCACAGGCTCCAGAGCGCAGGCTCAGCAGCTGCGGCGCACGGGCTTAGTTGCTCCGCAACATGTGGGATCTTCCCGGACCAGGTCTCGAACCCGTGTCCCCTGCATTGGCACGCAGGCTCCCAACCACTGCGCCACCAGGGAAGCCCCTAGGAGTCTTAAAACAAAACTAGTTGGTACTCCATCAGCAGATCTGACCTTTGTGATGTTATGTCTTAAGCATCATCATGTAGTATGTTATCCAGACTATGAAACATGTGGTGACTCCTAAGGATGGAAGAAATGAGAACAATATACTCGATCTAAACCATAATTAAATTACAAAGTTTAAAAGAGAATTACTAGTGGATGTTACATTTGCTTTTAATCAATCTAAAGAAAATAAGAGTTATGTTTTACATGCATCTTTAACAGTTTAGCAAGACTAAAATTAATTTTTAACAAGCTGGGTAGATCAGTTGCAGGTTTCTATGGTGTGATTAAAATGTTTGTAACTCTTTAATGGATGGAGTTGGCCCTGTCAATAAAATTGACAAGTTCTTCAGTGACTTCCTGCAAATGTACTATTATTGACAATAAAGACAACCAAAGCCGACATCCTTCAAAGAGCTTAAGTAGCTTATACCCTACAGGACATCTGGGTTGGCACTGGCAATATTACATGTCCCAATCTTAACTTATGAAAAGCATATCATACCCTGAAGTTTGATTTCACATTTTTTCTCTTTGAGATTGATTATAAGATAGAGATTATGCTTACCTTAGCTGTAAGCATAATCAATTTTCAAAAGACACAGAGGCAGACTTTCTGAAAGGAACCAGTGTCATCAGTAAAGTGATTTTAGAAAATGTGGGCTTAAATACAAGAAGCACAAGAAGCACAAAGGTGTTGAATCCATGTGGGCAGAATATCTAGATTTAAAGTGGTATTTTTAATTAAATTGCTACCCAACGATTATAATTTCTTTGGTAGTAATGGGTGCAAATTATGTGATTTTGCCTTGTATGGTTTAAGAGATATGTATGGGTGCCGAGTTGACAAGGGATGGACTTGTCAAGATTAATTTTATGTGTTGGCTTGGCTGGGCCACACTGCCCAGATACGTGGTCGAACATTCTGAATGTTTCTCTGTGAGTGTTTTTGGATGAGATTGACTTTTGAATTGGAAGACTTTAAGTAGATTGCCCTCCATAATGTGAGAGAGCTTCATCCAATCAAATGAAGTTCTGAATAAAACAAAAGACTGATCTCCCCGAAGCAAGAGGGCATTCTACCAGCAGACATCGCTTGGACTTGTGCTGGATCACTGTCTCTTCCTTGGTTTCCAGACTGCTGACCACCCTGTAGATTTTGGATTTGCCAATTTCTGTAATCACATGAGTCTATGAATGTATACACACACACACACACTAACACTTATACCTCCTATTAGTTCTGTTTCTCTGGAGAACTCTGACTAATACAGGTGGGCGCTTAGTCAAGGAACAAGTTTGCCAAATAGAGGGAGCAAATGTTTGAAGAATTTGAAATTATGTAAAATTTGGGTAGGTGTAACTTTATTTATGCAACAATTTATAATAGTAATTTTGACATTATTTAAATAGCCAAAACTAGAAATGTGTCTTAATAAAATATGGTAGTTTCATATAATTTAAACTAATAAACAATCAAGGAATGATGTTAGAGTTACATGAATATTGACCTCTATATAAACTTACCATTGTGATTTGGGATGGTTTAATTTTTTAAATTTGCTATTACTGTGTTTTTTCTCTTACAGTGATTATATATTACTGGTTTAAATAACTTTAATTAAATAAAAACAAAAAAGATTCCTATAAAATGATCCTTTATATTTGTATGTTGTTTTCAGATTTTCCTAATTACTTGCAATCTCTATTTGCTCCTGTCATGAGGCTACATACATTGTGCCTTTTGTCACAAATTTTTCCTTCCTGTATTTCCAGCACTAAAATAAAGCAGCCTGAAGGTGATGAAGTCAATTTTGTTTTGTCTGTGAAATTATGAAAAATCAAAGAAAATTGTCACCAACATTAAGAGAAATAAACTTTATAAATTTTTAATTAACAATCTGCTCTTATCAAAATCAAATTTTTTACCCAAGAGATCTATACAATTACATTAATTGACACATATAATGACTATATTTAATTTAACATAAAGTGATTTTAGTAAAATATTTCAATGTAATTCAATGTAAAACAATAAAAAACTTGCATACAAATATTCATATTAAACACTTTTAAACTGGAATCAGAAAAAAAAATGCATACACCAATCAGGGGAAAGAATGACAGGTTTATTTCCTGCCTTGATACTTGTATTATTTGTGGCAATATCAATTTCTTCAATACTTCTTTCCCAATATATTTGAACAGAACTCCAGGGAGATGTATACCAATAGGAGCTTTATTTGTATTTGAAGATTAGTCAGTTTACCTAAACTTCTTGTGTTGACACTCTGGCCCTGACATATTTTCCACAATATGTTTGTCAGCTCTCCTTACATTCAATCCAAGCCTGACTCTTCAACCACCCTCCCTGTACTTCCCACGCTCCCGTTCATTGTTCATTCCCTCCAATGAAAGACATGCTTTTTATGTATGTAATCTAGATAATACCAGAGAATCTCTACCCTCCAAAATCTATACAGTATTAAAACCCTTTCTGTTCCCACTCCTGTTCAATTTTCAGCTTTCGCTAGCCACTTCTTTTGTTTGTTTGTTTGTTTCTGGGTAAGTCTTTTTTTCTTTTGTTTTGTTCTTCTAGCTCAAAAGAGTATCCATAGTTTTGTCATTTAGTTTGTATCTGGTTTGTCATTTTCTTGTACTCTTCTTTCATTTTTTTTCCAAGTGGTTAATGGTTAGGGTATACACACTGTCAAGTGGTCAAACAATTCCTAAGCAGAAGACTGCTGGCAGCTCTTAATTTGGCTTGCCACACTCCCGTAGATTCAAGCAGTAAGGAGAGAACAACCCCAAATGGATGCAGATAGTTTATTACTTACACACACAGAGACACGAAAAACTCAGTGTGGTGTTACCACTTTGTTCCGCTAGTCTTACAGGATGACACTGAACCAAGAAGACCAGATGGCAGACTACAAGCTATATGGTGGGGGGTGGAGGCAGAATTGCTCTGTCATGGAGGAGCCAACTCTAAACTATGGACAAACGGTTTGACAGTCTACAGCTGTACCTGTATGGGGAGAGATGGACAAACGCATGCCTTAACAGATCCTGGGAGATGGATGAGAAACTTCTTCATGTCAGCCTCCCATTAGATATGGAGGCAAATGAAAAAAGTCCTTGAGACACCTCCTCACAAAATTGCTTATCTTGCCATATTCTATGGAGGTTTACAGAGTGGTTCACCAATATTTCAGACTGTGGTTGAGCCTTGCTTAATGGCTTACTTGAAGGCATGCAGGTTTACAAGGCTGCCATGCATGACCCTTTACTCTACACGAACATATCTGCTGACTTACTCACTGTCCTGTTTTTGACTATCTATCTCCCTTTAAGTAATTAATAGTGCACATTCTCATTCTTAAAGTCTATCATCATGGACAATAAATTTCAGTGACATTCTAATAATGGTTGTTCTCCTTTATTTTGTTTAAAATTATGTGAGAGAACATAACATGGCTTTTTTTGGGGGGAGTGTCTTCTGCACACAAAGCCTCACAGAGTGCTAGTCATGCAGAAGACTACCATAAATTCTACTTGTTAATCTAGATAATATATTTGGGTTGTAAAGAAAAAGAGCAATGGACATAGAGGATAACTAAGTTTGAAATAATCATTCATTTCTATGAATCTTAGTTTCTTTATTTGTAAACTTCTTGATGAAAGAAGGGATAGTTGGTCAAAGTGGATGATTGCAGAGTATCCTTCTAACAAAACAGTCTATGGTATAAATGAAGCTGAAAAGTTTGATTTAACAAATAATTTTTATTGAATTCCTACTTTGAGCATGGCACTGCCGCTGACACATTGATCCTGCAGGTCATCTGATCCTGGTCATTAAGCCAAGGAGAGAATGACTCTCTAAGGACAGGGCAACAGAAAGAACTTTTACATGAAATGTTGCCTTCTGGAGACTGGAATTCCTTCCCTATTTTTTTTTTTTTTTCTTCCTATTTCACTGTCAATTTGTAACCTGTTAAAATTTAGGCAAAATACCATTTTGTTGAATATCACAAGCTGATACTTTTCTTGGCTTTGAAACATGTGTATTGTGTTTTTAATGATAAAGAGTAAATGTTTGAATTAGGTAAATATCTTTGAAATCAGTGAGCTAGAAATTCCTGGGCTAGAATAGCAGAATGTGTTATGGGGGTGGTGGTGGTTGGCTTGAAAAACATGGACGGAAACTCAGACATTGGAGGGATTTCTCTTCCTAAACCAGTTTGCCAACCTCTGAACTTCCTACTTTTCCTTTTGGAAAATCTCTTTCTCACTGTAGCACTTTTAATAAATACATAAAGAGCTGTTATCTAAAAACAATTTATACTTACCTTCAAATCAAAAGTTTTCAAGGCAGTTACCAAGTACCGATTAAAGAGGCAATAACCCAATTGATTTTATTTATTTTACACACACTCCAACTTTCCTTAGATTGTGTGGTGATCCTTTGTGTTCTCACTGATACTGTTGGAGCTTCGTCTAGAAGAAGAGGCTGTTGGCAATAATGCTGCTAAGAACATGGTTGTACAAATATTTCTTCAAGACCCAGCTTTCATTTTGGGGGGTTATATAGCAAGAAGTAAAATTGCTGGATCATATGGTAACTACTTTTTAATTTTTTGAGGAACAATCATACTGTTTTCCATAGCAGCTGTACCATTTTACATTCCCAGTAGTACACAAGAGTTCCAATTTCTATACATCCTGTCCAACACTTGTTATTTTCTTTATTCTTTTTTTGATAGTAGCCATGCTAATGGGTATGAGATGGTACCTCATTGTAGTTTTTTTTTTTTTTTTTTAATGTTTTTTTTATAGCTACTTTATTTATTTATTTATTTATTTTTGGCTGTGTTGGGTCTTCGGTTCGTGCGAGGGCTTTCTCTAGTTACGGCAAGTGGGGGCCACTCTTCATCGCGGTGCGGGGACCGCTCTTCATCGCGGTGCGCGGGCCTTTCACTATCGCGGCCCCTCCCATTGAGCGGCACAGGCTCCAGACGCGCAGGCTCAGTAGTTGTGGCTCATGGGCCCAGCCGCTCCGTGGCATGTGGGATCTTCCCAGACCAGGGCTCGAACCCGTGTCCCCTGCATTAGCAGGCAGATTCTCAACCACTGCGCCACCAGGGAAGCCCCTCATTGTAGTTTTGATTTGAATTTCCTTATTGATTAGTGATGTTGAGCATCTTTTTGTGTGCTTATTGCTTACTGTATATCTTTTTTGGAGAAATGTCCCTTCAAACCATTTGCCTATTTGGATTCAAGTTGTTTGATGCTTGTTGTTGAGTTTTAGGAACTTCCTATATTCTCAGTGTTAATCTCTCATCAGATATATGATTTACAAGTATTTTTCTTCCACAATATGGGTTGTCTTTTTACTCCATTGATTGCTTTTTTTTTGTTTTTTTGTTTTTTTAATGCTCTGCCAGTGGCATCTGTGAACCGAGGGGAGATGAGTTCTGAGCAGTTGGTCAGGATCGTATCTCAGTTTGAACAGGAAAACAGATGGGCAAAAATATCATTATCAAATTAGATGTTGTGAAAATTTTTGCCTGTATTTTCTTCTAAGATTTTTAATTTGTGGCCTAACATGATATGTCCTGGGAAATGCCCCATGTGCACTTGAGAAAAATGTGTATGGTGCTGTTGTTGGGTACAGTGTTCTGCATAAGTCTGTTAGATTTATTTGGTTTATTGTGTCACTTAAGTCCTCTATTGTCTTATTTACCTCTGTTTGTTTGTCCCATCCATTATTAAGGGTGAAATATTTAGGTCTCTGACTATTATTGTAGTATTATTTCTTCCTTCAATTTTTCAATTTTGATTTTCTGTTATTAGATGTGTAAATGTTTATAATTTTTATATCATCTTGTGATATTGAAACTTTTATTAATATATAATGTCCTTTTTGTCTCTGGTAATTTTTTTTTATTTAAAGTCTATTTCATCTGATATTACCTTAGCTACTCCTGCTATCTTTTGGTAACTATCTGCTTGGAGCGTCTTTTTCCATTTTTGCTTTCAATCTATTTTTTTCTTTGTTTCTAAAGAGAGGACCATGTTTCTTTATTGATTCTGCCAATCTCTACCTTTTGGTTGGAGAGTTTAATCCACTTACATTTAAAGTAATTATATTCAAAATGTTTCTTATTATTTATCTTGAATAATTTTAAATAAGTTCTGGCTACTGGCATATGTTATTTATAAAGCTAAGGATAGGATAAATATTGTGGCATTCCTTTGGTAAATATGTGTTTGAGAAAGTAGAGAACTCTGTCATTTGAATTTGGTGAAAAATAATTATGAATCCACTATAAATCAGATATAACTTCATCAATTTCTTTATACATTATGTTCAATGTTTTCCTATGGATTTACTAAATTGAAAGTTATATAACGCTATTAAATAACTGATCTGCAGTTAATGTATAGCTATGTCTACATAAAAATAAGCTAGCAACTATTAAACACTTAATAGGGAAATGAAATTATAATTTAATAGGGAAATGAGATTATAATTTAATAAGAAAATGAGATTATAATTTAAAATATTTTATAATTTAACTTGTTAAAATAGCTTATTGAATATCCTTTTGAATATGCAAATTGAATATAAGAAAATCACATAAAGGCTTTTTTTTTTTTTTGGCCATTCCATGGGGCTCCAGCAGTGAGAGCACCAAGTCCTAACCACTGGACCACCAGGGAATTCCCAAGAGAATCACATAAGGTTTTTGTCTGTAGAATGTATTTGAAAAAATGTAGTCGTCTTAGAATATATTTATAGTTTTAAAGAGCTCAGCATCACTTCATTCTTAAAGGTAGTAGATAGATAGACAAATAGGTAGCCAGATTGATATAAGCAGCGATTTTCAAAGACCCTTTTATTTGTAGCTAATGTCATGTTCTGTTGAGAATAGCTGAAAAGACATTCATACATCTTAATAAATGGGGGGGAAAGCTGAGTTTTAGAATTCAGCATTTTATTACTGTTGTTTATATTCATGGAGCTGTCCTTCAACAGTGATGTATTTCTGGAAAGATGAGAAATCATTAAATGCAATTTTTTTTTTTATTCTGAGAACTGAAACAGGCACACCTCTCTGACCCTTTACTAAATCATTCTGAGTCAGACATGCTTTTCTGTTTCGATGCTAAACAGTATTATAACCAGGTGAAAATGAATTAGCTAATTTGTGCAAGAATATTTGCTCTTGGAATATAAGACCATGGACCAACTAAAATGCCTTACATATCAAGATTGAGACTCTGGTCTTAGATCACTGCTTCAATACCCTCACCTTGTTGTGCCCATCTATCCCAAGCTATCATTTCATAAATTCTGCCTATTCGCAGTCAGTTCTCTACCTAGCTAGAATATGTTTTATTTTATTTTATTTTTATAAATAAAATGTGTATACATTTAAGGTGCACCATGATGACTTGATATATATATACATAGTGAACTAATTACTGTCAAACTAATTAATACATCATCTCCTCAAGAGTTACATTTCTTATGATAAAGCCTTGTGAAAGCCACTCTCTTAGAAAATCTCCATTATTCAATACTACATTATTAACTATAGCTACCATGGTGTACATTAGACCTCTAAACTTATTCAGCCTACATAACTGCAACTTTGTACCCTTTGACCAACAACTCTCTATTTCCCCCATGTCCCCACTTCTGGTAACCACTGTTCTACTCTCTGCTTCTATATAGTCACCTTTTTTAGATTGTACATTGAGATCACACATTGACAATTTTTTTTCTTTCCTTTGACATCAAAAGCACAATCAACAAAAGCAAAAACAAACAAGTGGGACCACATCAAATGAACAAGCATCTGCACAGAAAAAGAAACAATCAATACAATGAAAAGCTAACCTATGGATTGGGAGAAAATATTTGCAAACCATATGTCCGATAAGGAATTAATATCCAAAATATATAAGAAACTCATACATATCAATAGCTAAGAAAAAGATAATTTTATTAAAAATTGGTCAGAGGACTAGAATAAATATTTTTGCAAAAAAGACATACAAATGTCCAACAGGTATAGCATGTTTTAAAATTCCTACCCAGACCCTAAAATCCTATAAATATCTTCAATGTATTTTCTCTTTTTAACACACTATTAATTATCTGCAAAAATGGTATTCTCTCAAACTGCATTAAATCCAATAAACTTACTTTGTTAGATTAACAGATTTTTTGGTTGACTTTTTGACTAGAAGGTGACTGGTAATCTTAAGATTCTGTCAAGATCCCTCTTTGCCATAGCTAGAGATTCCCAAATTGCAATTGTGTGCTCCTTGAGGCCTTTGGAGCTCTCTCTTGGTTTGTGTCGCCTCTGTGCTCCAAATACTTCTCATTGATCTCTAAGTGTTGCAATTGGTTTGGTTTTTAAGGATAAGGACTGCTTTGTGGATCATTTCTGATTATCTGATTAAATAGAAACCTGCCTGTTACTAACAACAGCTCTATTCATCTTTCTACATCTATTCTCCTCATTGTTTGTTGAAATTTCAAATGAAGAAAATCTTAGGGAAAAGGGCTGTAATAGCTTCAGAATGTCCAGCTCTCAAGATGGCTTTGTGGGCTGATGAGTTCAAAGGTCTCCTCAGAACAACATATTTTTATTAGGGTCACTTATTAAAACATTAAGATAATTTTCATAGGTAATCTTCATTTTGTCCATGAGAATGTAATCCAGGGAGAGATCTTCTCAAATCTTCTGTCTCTGTGAATTTCAATTTGTTGGATTTTAATAGGAGATGGCTAATTATTAGGTTATTGATCTGAAACATGAGGTGCTCAGGGTCACATGTGACTGACTACTGCTAGATATTCATGTTTTCTTCTCAGTGTATGTCCATGACCTTTCAAGCTAGACTGTAGCTTCTTACCTGTTATCACTATGGTCTAACTCATATGCTTTTTTTTGACATCATATCAAGAATCTGAAGACACCCTAAGAGACCCTAAGTTGGTCCCTAAAAAATCATGTTTAGAGACTAGCAACACTCTAAATATTGCACAAGATATTTTGAAGACTTGCTATTTTCAAAGTGCTTTCGGTGAAAATGGTGAACATTTTAATTCAGTTTTACATCAAATAAAATCTAAGTCCATTTGAAACTTAAGAGATAGTCCAGTTAAAACCTTTAGACAATATTCTAAAGGAGATTGCAAATCTGATCTGATCATAGTTCTCACCTTTTTTTTCTTTCTTCTTTTTTGGTGGGGGGTGGTTAGTCTTGAACCAAAAGCTTGGCTTAATGCACAAACAAAAATTGGAATGGAAAATAAACTGCTTGACAGATGGCATTAGTTTCCTATGACTGTCAAAATAAAGTACAACAAACTGGTTGACTTAAAATGGAAATTTATTCTCTCACAGTTCTGGAATCAAGAAGTCCTAAATCAAGGTGTTGGCACAGCTGTGTTCTCTCTGAAGGTTCTGGGGGAGGATTGTTTTTTGCTTCTTCCTAGATTTTGGTGGCTCCCATCAATCCTTGGCATTCCTTAGCTTATAGATGCTTCACTCCAATATCTTCCCCAACTTTAAGTGTTCTTCTTCCCTTGGAGTGCATGGCTTTCTATGTTCTTTCTTTTTCTTATCTTTATACAGTATGACTTCATCTTAACTTAATTATGTCTGTAAAGATGCTATTTCCAAATGCAACTACACTCACAGGTACATAAATTTAGGAATTGAATATATCTTTTTGGATATTGAATCAGAGCACAATTCAGTCCATTGCAACAGACACTCAACTCCTTGCTGAGCATTTTAAATGAGACTTAGAACAAATCAGAATAAGATCTTCCAAACTAGTGAATTTACAGTAATATAAAACAATTAGATACTTCAATTCATTAAAAGACCAGAGAAAGAATCTCTTGATAAAGATACCATCAATACTGTGAAGAGGAAAGTCTGTGGGGACAAAAAAAAGAGAAATGTATGCTTAGCCAAGTGGGGAGACAAGGCATTCCCATAGGAAATGAAATCCAAGGAAGACTTGGAGACTGACTAAGATTTTAAAGTGCTC
The DNA here is from genome assembly GCF_965194805.1 of Balaenoptera borealis. NCBI lineage: Eukaryota > Metazoa > Chordata > Mammalia > Artiodactyla > Balaenopteridae > Balaenoptera > Balaenoptera borealis. The sequence continues at coordinate 16,556,406 of NC_138871.1, forward strand.
CCAAGACCAAACACACAGATCTTTTAACACAGGGTAGAAGCTTCACGAGTTTGATGTGCCAAATATATAATAACAATGACTTAACAGATAAGGGACTCTGTTAGATAAATAGAAACTATAGAAATGGAGATTTTTGAGTTAGCAGATACTATAACTGAATCTAATATTCACTAAGTGGGTTACATAGCATACCTGAAGAAGAATCAATGACTCAAGAGAGATCAATAGAAATTAATTAATTGAAAGAATTGAGAGAAAAAAAAAGGAAGAAAAATGAACAGAGGCTCAGATACCTGTGAAATTATGTCAAGAATACATATAAATGTATAATGGTAGAAGAAACAAAATTGACAAACCTTTAGCTAGAATTACCAAGAAAAAAAAGATAAATGATTTGAATAAATAAAATTACAAATGAAGTAGGAAACATTAGAACTGATACCACAGAAATACAAAGGATCATAACACACTGCTGTAAATAATTATACAGAAAAAATTGTACAACCTAGAAGAAATGGATAAATTCTTAGAAACATACAACCTGGCAAGTCTGAGTCATAAAGAAATAGAAAATCTGAGCAGACAAATAACAAGTAAGATTAAATCAGTAATGAAAACCCTCCCAACAAAGAAAAACCCTGGACATGATGGCTTCACTGGTGGATTCTACCAGCAAAGGAAACCATCAACAAAATGAAAATGCAACCTATGGAACAGGAGAAAATATTTGCAAACCATATATATGATAATTGATATCTACTCTGAATATATTTAGCTAATATCAAAAATGCATAAGGAATTCAAACAACTCAACAGCAGAAAAACAAGCAAAGAATCTGATTTGAAAATGAGGAAAGGGTTTGAATAGATATTTTTCTAAAGAAGACATACAAATGACCAACAAGTACATGCAAAGATGCTCAACATAACTAATCAGGGAAATACAAATCAAACCACAATATAATCTCACACCTGTTAGAACTGCTATTATCCAAAACACAAGACTGTGATGGCAACGAAAAGACAAGACAAATGCTGGCAAGAAGAGCAAGCGGAACACTGGTGCACTGTTGGTGGAAATGTAAATTAGCTCTATATTAGCACAGGCCTTTCTCTTCTCTCTCTCTCTCTCTGTGCAACCTGGGACAACTTTACCCCCACTGCCCCCAAGGCCTCAGTTTTTGCTCATATGGTAAAACAAAAGTGTGACAATGTTAGTTAATAAGATTGAATTAGATAATGTAAATGTGGGGACTTAGTAAACTATAGCTTCCTACACAGTAGTTGATCAGTGTATGTGGCCACTCTTCTAAGAAGACAGGTTGCTTTTGTTTTCTGAGTATCCCCACCATCTGCAGCCTCAAGTTGCAGGACCTTGTCATGACTCTAGCAAGATACAGGCTAGATGTCCATAGTAACCACCATCAGACAGAGAGCCACTGTGCCCTCAGCTAGGTTGCTTAGAAACCCTTCCCAAACCTACATCCTTATTGCTGAAATCATTTGGTAATTGCATCCCATGGCTGTACCCTGTCATGACCCCATCACTTCTCCTTTGGAACTCAGAGTCAAAGTCATTTGCCAGGCTTTCTGGGTGTGCACGTAGCCGAAAGAAGCCCCTAAGCAGAGGTGCCTTGGGGGCCTTATAGCCAGGGAAGTCAGTGGGCTTTCTGAAGTTGGTGCCAATGACCAAATGACCAAATACTCCCTGGTTGAGAACCACTCATATAGGCCACCTAACATACTTTTTAAAACAGCTTTCTTTTCAAGACTTTTCTTAAACCCTCACCGTGCTATGCCTATCCATCCAAAGCTATTATTATACTATCATAAACTCTACCAAATCCAACCAGTTTCCTAGCTCTCAGGATCTACCTTAAAATCATCGCAACCACCTCCTAATTTCCTATAAACGTCCTCTCCTGAATTTTGCTCTCACATACTACTGTAAGTCAAATAAACTTAGATTTGATTTTCTGGTATTTTTAGGAAGTATGTAGCTGAAAACTCTCAACAAGCCTGTTGCTAAAATCTGAGCAGGCTAGAACAAAATTCAAATGGTGGCTCATATATCATTTGTCCCAAAAGTTAAATGTTATAAAAGGAGTCACATTCATTGCCCACCCACTTTTCCATGGAACATTGCCCAAGCTGCTCCCTGGGATTGCTGACCTGACCTAGAGCCTTAAACATTCTGACTCTCCCTTAGAATAGCAGACAGCCAGTCTACCTGGATGGTAGCAGAGACCTTCTAGGGGAGGGTTGAAACTGGGCTTGTTTCCATGACTTTCTAAACCAAGGATGGGGATTAATCTATCTAGCTATGCAGGGATCCAGAGAAACCAGCTCCCTTCTCCAGGTTTTACCTTTATGACTCAGGATTTCTAAGCAGTTTTAAGCACTTCACAAATCTATATTACTCAAATCACAGAACAAAAGTGTACAATTATCTGAAGAAGCTGGTTGGTCTACACCTCCACTTTGGGTGATTTGGAGCACATAACTTTTAACAAAAACAGCTCTTTCTCTGGTTTCCCAGTGGGGAATATGCCCTTTGTTTAGCTACTTGTGATAAACAAATCACCCTAGTTCCTTTCTGTTCAAGTGTGCTCCATAGACTAGCTATATATGCTGCCTCTGGGAGCTTGATAAAAAATATGGAATTTCAGGTGAGATCTAATAAATCAGAATTTCAATTTTAACAAGATCCCTAGGTGGTTTGTATTCACATTCAAATTTGAGAAAATGCTCTAAATCAAGAAGCCTACCTATGAGAAGGGCATCCTTAGCTGGACGCCCCATTCTACAATTGATTAGATTGAAAAATCCACAAATTTCTTTACCCCCAACAGAGTATGTATAAGGTAGGGAAACCCAGGATATAATTCCCGATTGTCGTAAACTTATTAAATGTTAAAAGGCTCCCCTTTTTTTGGTAGTCCTGTGTGTTTTTATATCCTGGGGCAAAGCACCATGGTGAAATTTTTCAGGGAAGAATGGTCTGACATCTTTTTGTAATGCAGGGAAAGGGCTATTGTGAAAAAAATTTTTTATGCAGCTTTGTTTTGGAAAAAGAGTATGTCCTGAGACATACTCTTACCCGAGATGGTAAGAAATGAGGCAGTATCCGTCCATCCATCAAACTATACAGGAAATTTAAATAAGTCAAGTATTCCAACAATCCCATAAACTTTGATTAATCTGACTGTATTAGTCAGCTCGAGGTGCCATACCAAAATACCAGAGACTGGATGGTTTAAAAAATGTAAATTAATTTTCTAACAGTCCTAGAGGCTAGAAGTCCACAATCAGGGTGCCAGCATGATTGGGTTCCGGTGAGAGCTTGTTTCCTGGCTTGCAGACAGCTGCCTTCTCCCTGCATCCTCATATGGTCTTTCCCTAGTCGCATGCACATGGGGGAGAAAAAAAGAGATCTCTTTCTTTTCCTTTTCTTATAAGGCTGCCAATCCTCTAGCATCAGGACCCCAGTCTAAATGACCTCATTTAACCGTAATTACTTCCTAAAAGTTTCTATCTTGAATATAGTCACATAGAGGATAAGGGCCTCAAATTCACTTGGGAATTTATTTTTTAGGTGGAGAGGGGGGCAAAATTCCATCAATAACACCAACAAAGTCATTTGTAAAAACCAGAATTTTCATTTAATCATAAAACCATGTTGGAGAATCAAATTAAATCGTTTATTTTGCCTCAAAAATAATTTGACATAATAAAACCTCCTATTTCCTCCTGAATTTGACAAGTATAACAATTTGGGCTTTAAACAAGGTGATGGATGAGTCGTGGTTTTTTTCCCTTACTAATTGATATAGTCCAGCTTGTAGCTCAATTAATTTTTCTAGCTCAATTAATTTTTCTAGCTCAGTTAATTTTTTTAGCAAAAATATTCTTTGGAATATATATTTTGAGTATTTTAGAATTGAAAGAATATAGGTAGAAGTAGATCATGAAAACAAATAAAATACTACCAAAGAGTTACATAAAAAAAAAAAAAAAAGCCACAGCAAGATGCTAAAGGAAAAATAAATCAGTGTTGTTTTCCCTTTTATTCCTTAAAACTTTTCTTAAATGAAAACAATTAACCAAGTCAGAATGCACGCAGCTGTTTGTCTATAATTATAATTTTGTTGTCATGAGGAATTACACCTGGAATAGTTCATTACAAAGTATTATAATTTTGATTTTACAGCAAAATGTCTCATTTCCTTATAAGGAAATAGAAGTTTTCTCACATGTATTTACTAAACTTCTTTACAGGGTTTCTTGTCTGTTTTTAGCAACAATATCATTACTTGGGAAATAAAGCTCAAATGGGCTTGTTAAGTATCTATTTTGCCTTTTGTTTTTTCTCTATTTATTTCCTTGATAAAGTTATCCAACGGGAATTCCTAAGACTTTAATGAAAGATATAACAATTACCAAATCCACCCCTCCCCATCTAAATTTAAAGTATTTTTCATGCAGGCAGTTGCCAGAGTGGCAAATGAACATGAGATGACTGTGAACAAATGCAATTCAGCAAGTCATAGGAAGGGGAATCTGTTTTCTTAAAATAACAAAGCCCACAAAAGTAGACTAAAGTGGGAATAAGAGACAGAGGATGTAACATCCATAAGAACAAGAGATAACAAACACCAAGACTGATGTACCACTTCTTTCATAGATTTCTGAGGGTTTTATTTGTGATCAACATGATAATCAACTTCTGGCCAGTTAGGTACCTTGATAACATGAATTATATTATTGCTCTATCCACTGTGATGGTAGGTAACAAATTCAGGCAAAAGTATTCCCATATTTTTCATATTAACTAAATGACTTTCAGGGAATTTAGAATTTTGTAGCATTTGAAAGATATGGGTATCATGATTGACAGAAATCTAGAGTAGGACCTCAAGAGAATCCTGAGGGGAGGAAAAACAACTTTATTTACTGCTGGCAGAAAGTGCAGTCTGAAAATGAGACTGACCCTGCTTTTTGGTAGTTAGCAGAGGCTTTATATGTTACAGGTACTTAAGGTGTCCATGAGACAGAGGAAGAAAAACAGAAATAGGAAGTGCAAGACAAGTCAAAGATGAGTTAGTGGTTCCCAGTTCTCAGAAAAAGATGGCTTAATATTTCAGTTCTATCACAAGTTTATCAGACACTAACAAAGATTGCAACTCTTTTGTTATGTAAAGGTTACTTAAGAGACTTAACTCTTTATAGGAAGTAGGAAATACCAGTATTCCAGGTCAACTTTTAAAACTATTTATCTTATATCAGACAACACTCTCCTACTCACAAAACCCATTCTGCCAAAATAATAATGAAAAAGTATCGGGATATTTTGCAAGGAATCTAAAAGTTGGTTTTACATTGTTTGATCTAAAGCACAAAGCTACATAAACCATCCTCAATATGTCTTCTCTTCCAAAATTCTCTAGCTGGGCCCTTCACCAGTGGAGGATCCATTTACTTTGCTCTTTTTTTCTTCATTAACCTGTATCATTGGCTCTTTATTCTTTCTAGTTTTCTAGTGCCTTCAAAATCCCAATTTTTCTTTTTCTCTTTTTTTTTGAGAGTATGTAGTTCTGACTCAGCCACACAATAAGTATGACCTACCTCTATTGATCTATTGTGACAAAACAAATGACCCCAAAATTTGTGGTGAAAAACAATACCATTTTTTATATTCATGCATTTCAGAAAGGACTAGGCACCGCAATTTTTGAGGCCTCAGCTGGCTAAAATGTCACTAAAATGGCTAATGGTTTGAATCAGTTAGAGGCTTCTCCACTCATTATGCCTGGTACCTGAGTTAGGATGACACATAGTTTGGGCTCATGACGTTCTCCGTTTGAGCAAATGCACATGGATTCTCTACATAGCTTGTGCTTATCAGCATGAGGCTGAGTTTCAAGAGAGAATGTCTCAAGACAGACCATCCAGGAAGTGAGCATTCCAGAGAAGATAAAGCAGAAAAGACTTCTGATTCAGTCTCAGAAGTTGTATAGTCTCTCCTCTGACACATTCTATTTGCTGAGGCAGTTACAAACTCCCTGTCTCAAGGAGGAAGGGACCTAAACTCCAACTCTCAATGGAAGGAATGTCAAAAAGTGTAGTAAATCTACATCACATTGAAACAGGAGGAAAGGGGGCAGGTTACAACCTTTAAAAGAATAACATAGTCATAGGACATGACAAAAGCTGGTTAGAACCAACTAGGTCCAAGATGGTGGAAGATTCGACTTCCAGTTGAACTTGAGCCTCATTATACACTCATTGTAATATACTAGCATCTAAATGACACACCCACTAGTGCCATGACAGTTCTGAGATCAACCACAAAAGGTCAAAAAGTGGGTGGTGGTCCAATTCCTGGAAATCCCTGCCTCTTCCCCAAAATAGTTGGAATAATCCTCCTACTCATTAGCCTATGAAATTAACCAGTCCATAAAAACTAACCACCCCATATTTCAGGGTCTCTCACCTTCTGAGATGGCCCATACTCTGTCTGTGGAGTGTGTTTCTCTCTAAATAAATCCACTTCTTACCTATCACTTTGTCTCTCACTCTTTCTGTAATGAGACATCAAGAACCAGAACTTCATTAAGTCCTGAGACCAGGTGTGGGATCTGAATTAAAAGACTGTGGGTTCAAGTCCCAATCTGAGTTGCACGGTTTCAACATGACCCTAAAAATGCTTCTAACTATGCAAATTGTTACACTGAGAAGGAAGGTTTTGTATTTTTGTTTCTTTCTTTTGTTTTATTCCACATATTACAACTTTCTAGTTACCAAGAAGCACCATTATTAAAAACAAAGGAGAATCATAAGGAAAAAAAAAATGGTTGTGTTAAGTAAGGATGGTTAAGTGACAGGGAATTTAAAGATGTAGGAGAAAATGTGGAATTTGAAGTGGTCGACAATAAAATGCTATCTTAAATTATTATTTTTCTAGATGATACTCCATCAATGCTCCATCTCAAGGAAAAAGCTTGGTTTGAAAATAATGCACATGATAGCTTAGAAATGAGAGGAAATAATGCACATGATAGCTTAGAAATGAGAGAAAATAATGCACATGATAGCTTAGAAATGAGAGAAAAAATGAGAGAAAAGCAAAGTAGCTTTCTACTGAATATAAAACCCTGAAATGGAAACAGCCTGATCTGAAATAACAGCACTGATGGCAGAGAAAAAGGACGAGAGCCATGTTTAAAATAATGAACAAGAGAAAGAGAATTTAGTGGTAGATTTAAAGCTTGAAGGAAAGCAAATGAATCAATAAAGACTTTAAACTTTCTATCCTTGTACACTAAAAATTACTTAAGCATGCTAATAAAAGAAATGGAGTGTTAAGAATATTTATTCAAAATTGGAAAAATGCAAAAATTTTGTGTCCTTCCAAAGTCAAGCTTTGATGTTTTTTTTTTTAAAGAATCATCCAAGAATATATTAATTATCTAAAAGAAAATAACTAAGTTTGGCTTTACTATTAGTCTTTGATATATCAATATAAAGTTTTATATTTACATATGTGTGTGTGTAAAACTTGTAGATTTCATCCTTCTAGAATAAATAATCCTAAAAATTTTGTTTTATTGCTTTTAGAACATTGGCCAATTTTATATCTTACTTAGCACTTTCATTCTCATACTTATTTTTGTGCCTTCTTTGAAGTGTTACATAAATGTTCTTGGAATCAGCTTTACCATCTTACTGGTTCCCTCTTTTAATACTACATTAAGTAAAATTTTTGATATGTGTTCAATTCATGTTTGTAAAAGTATATTAACCACATTTTCTAGTTTCTGTATCTGATTTTTTGAAATACAGGGTCCTGCTGACCAGGGAGGGACGGCCTCTCCAGGGATCATGAGAATGAGATTTTCACAGGCAAGCTAACCTATCCAAGAGCCCATTTCCCACACCTGCCTGCTTGTTTTATTGGATTCTTCCATTCCAGAACAGTATTACCATGCCCAAACCACCTTGGGCCAGACATCAGACAACTAGGGCCCACCCTATACCTTGAAGGTCACTGAAATTGTTCAAACTAACCAGCCCTAAACCTGATTAGCCTGCCTATGAACACCACAATAATGGCTCTCTCTAAGTTCCTACAGCTCCCTTTGCCTTGCGCTTTCTATCTGTCAAAGTGTTCTCTTGCGTGACCCTGCCTTTCCAACTCTATCCCTCTCTTCTTGGGAACTGTGAGTAATAAGCTATCTTTTTTTTTTAGCAATCCTATCTTGATCTGTTGACCTCATCATGCCTAAGCAAAAATAAAATCTACATTTTAAAATAAAGAGTGTTCTATTTTTACACTTGAAAAATGATCATTTAAAAGTATGAATTATTTGGAGAAAAAGGCATTTGTTTCCAATGAACTCATACTTAGTTCACTAGTCTTATGCACTTGTAAATTTCCATAAACAGAAATATTTATACAAAGCCTTCACCATTTGTCTGGAATATTGTTTTGATTTGATATTTTTCTACTATAAAACAAGACTTTGAGATTCCTCTAATTATATAGTCTGTGCATCTATTTAACACAACTTTGGAGATACGTTTTCCAAATGCTTTTTGTCCAGTTAGAGTTGATTCATTTCATTGCATTACCTATTTATTCCATTATTGCTCCATTGGTTTTTCCATTCCCTCTTATAACAATAACACGAAGAGTATTAATATTTGGCCCATAAGAACAGAGTATGCTCACACATGAAAAAGTTGAGTTTCTAAAGATAAAATAGTTAACTTAGAAACATTTATTGAATGCTTATTTTGTGACAAGCATTGAGAATATAAAGATAATCAAAGCAGAGTTTTTACACTCAAACAGTGTGAGGACACACATAATCCCAACATTTATGCTTCATTCCCAGGAACTTTAGGTACCACCCAGTCAAGGCTTTGTGACAGCATACTATGTTCTAGACATTTAGTATCACTTGTCTTATTGGCAGGAATGGATCCTGCCTCCTTTTTCTAAGGGCTTGCTTTCAGAGATTAATCAAAAATAAAATAAAATAAATTTAACCCCCCTTTTATGATAAGGAGATAGTGGATCTTGAGAGATGCACACATTAGCCCATAATATCTTTGCATTTTGAAAACTGTAAAAAGACTTAAGGAATGCCTACTTTTCTTAATCTAAAAAAGACTGGTGATAGAAATTCCAAGACGCTTGATGGGCTTACAGGGGACATGGCTTTAGTAACATGGGCAAAAAAAAAAAAAAATCTAATCATGTTTTGCAGTGGTCACCATCTATTTTGTTTGGCTTAGAGGGAATTGTGCTGAGACCTAATGAGAGCTGAACTGGAAGGTTGTGAATAAGTAGGAGAGAATATGTGATTGACAGGAAACAGTTAAGTCAGGACTGAAATTCTATGATTGGGCAGATTGTACATGTGTAAAATAAGTATGGTATATAGTAGCTTTTCCTGTGTACCGTAAGAGTAACTGAGAAGGAAATAAAGACAAGAAAATACTGGAGATAAAGCAATAATGTAGCAATTCAGATTGTCTTGATAAGCAGAATAGTTTCTAACATTCAGGTCTTCAAATATGTTGTCCCTTTCTTCGGTAGATATTTTTCTTGTGCAACCAATTTAAGAAGCTCTTTAATCAACAACATAAAATCCCTGAAGTCTAACAATTAAGATTTCCATTGGTTACAGTGTGTTTGTTTTGCCATTTTATAGGCAAATATAAACAGTTGTGTATTTTAAGTCAGGTTTACTGTTATGACCAATCAGATGCAGAAGCAAGTAAAACGTCACTCTCTATATTGATTTGGCACCACACAGAGTAAACCAGGAAACACTGTAAAACTTTAGTTTTCTATATTTCATTCCCTATCCTAATAACAATCAGGAGCTCTTTATCAGAAACTATCATTTATATAATTTGAATGTAATTTTCCAAAGAACCATTTGGTTTGCAAAATAAAAACCTGCCATTGTTGGCATTTATCTGCTATTAAAAAGAACTGACAGAATTCCATTTGAAGGCCGGGTGTTGTGTCTTTTTAATGCAGGCACTTATATATTTGTTTTTGATGTAGAAACAGCCTCTTGAAGAAATCATTCATTTGGTTTACTTTTATTATTAAAGGCATGCACATTTAAAAAAAATTTTTATTTACCTATGTTAGTTTTTGAGCATATTTGAAACAACCTATATTAGTTACTTTAATAGAGGGACAAACAACAACAACCACAGACATTTTTGTAGACTCTGGTTTTAGCTTTGACAAGGGCTCAGAAGTTGATAATCTCATCTTTACAACAACAAAAACACAGAAGAAATGGAAAACTAATAACTTTTCTTGAACCCTTCAGAGAACCACCAAATCCAAATCAGAGGGGACAGATGAATACAGAGAATCACAGTGGAGATCTGCTTAAATGGAGCAGAAACTGCTGGAGAAATAAAATGGTAGGGACACTTAGATACAATTATCAGACAGGAAATTTAAAATAAATGCTATTAATACATTAAGGACTTTAATGGAGAAATACACGTGGATAACGTAAGTAGTGAGATGGAAACTTTAAAATCAAAAGGAAATAATAGAAGTCATAAATATTGTAATAGAAATAAAGAATGCTTTTGATGAGCTTCTTAGTAGACTGAGCAGGGAAAATATCAGCAAGCTTGAATATGTCAACAGAAACTTCCCCAAATTAAATGTAAACAAAAAAAAAGTATGAAAAAACAGAACAGGACATCCAAGATTTGTGTAACAATTTCCAATATGTAGCATACATATAATTGGAATAGCAGAGGAAGTAAGAGGGAATGGATCAGAAAATATATTTGAAATAGTTGGGAACCTTTCAAAATTAATGAAAAACACCAAATCAAAGGTCCAGGAAGCTTAATTTTATGTCAGCTTGATTGGGTCATGGGGTGCATAGATATTTGTTTTAACATTATTCTGATTATGTTCATGAGGATGTTTCTGAATGAGATTAATATTTGCATTGGTATACTGAGTAAAGCAATTTCCACTTTCCAGTGTTGGTGGGCCTCATCTAATTCACTGAAGTCCTGAACAAAACAAAAAAGACTGAGTAAGGGAGAACTTGCTCTCTCTGCCTGACTGAGCTGGACTTTGGTCTTCTCCTGCCTTCATACTTAGGTTTGGACTAGAATTTTTACCATTGGCTCTCCTGGATCTCCATCTTACCAATGGCAGATCTTGGGACTTTTCACCTCCCATAATTATGTGAGCCAGTTCCTTATAATAAGTATATTATTATTTCTCTTTCTCTTTAGAATCATGACTGATGCACATAATAAATACACCCCCAAATCTTAATCTGAACCAAAAATGCATGTTGCTATGTGAAAATAGCCAGACTGAAAAGACTACATTCTGTTGATTCTAAGTCTCGAGAGGAAAATATACAAGATGAGTATGAAACATCTTGATGTGCCAGAAGTATGAAAAAAATTTTTTTTTAAAATAGTCTTGTATCCAATGTGGAGTGCCAAAGAGACAAAGGAGACAGCTGTAAGTGTCCTATGTTGTCCACAGCTGGAAAAATTTGAATATCAACATAAAATAGCATTGGATTATAACCCAAGTATAAAATGAATATCCATGAGTCCAAACAGATATAAATAAATTATTGAATACGTTAATTCATAGGGAGGAGAAATGGGTATGTTGTGAAGTATTCCAAACAATTTTTGTAGCTCCTCCACCCTCTAGAAAGGGCATCATAAATCCCCACTGCATAACTGGGGGCTATGCATAGTGACTTACTTCCAAGAGTTCAATATAGAAAGTGTTGCCTTTATAGTGCATCAATATGAAAAACACTATCCCAGACAGGTGATCAAGGTCAACATCCACAGCAATAAGTCATGTTGATAGTATAGATCCACGATATAATGTAATTAAATGATACTTTATCACTGTGGTCTTCCTCTAATAACTCATAACCCCTGGCTCACCATGGCAAAACCATTAGTCAAATTCTAAGGGAGGAGCATCCTATAAAATAACTGACTTTTCCAGTGTTAATTCCTTAACCCTGTCAAGATCATCAAAAGCAAGAAAGTCTAAGAAGCTGTCAGAGCCAAAAAGAGACCTGACAACTAAAATGTCATGTGGTATCCTGGATGGGATTCTGAGATAAAAAAAAAAAAAAAAAAAATAGCATTAGGTGAAAATAAGGAAATATGAATAAGTTATGGACTTGAATTAATAATAATGCATTAATGTTGATTCAGTAATTATAACAAGTACACCATAGTGATATAAGATGTTTATGGTAGGGGGTAATGGATATGGGACATATGAGAATTTTATATACTATTTTCTCAAATTTTTTGTAAATCTAAAACCATTGTAAGATATAAAGTCTATTAAAAATTACAAGATAATTTGTTGAGTGATAACAGCATGAAATTCTCAATGTCAGTTACAGCCTTCAACAGTGCTTGACACTTGTGCATATAACATTTTATGAGTAGCATGGGTCTCAGAGTCAATATTTGACTCAAAGATTTAGTACATAACTGTCCTTGGAAAATCACTTGAACACTACGCTCCTTGAATTGCTTATCTGTAAAATTTATGGAGTTTAATTTATCTCAAATAAAATGTATCGGTTTAGGGTATACTAAAAGGAATGATAAGCAAAGAAGTTGTAAGTAATATACCTGGCATGCAGCACTGTTAGTTCCTTCTTTTATTATATACATGTAAGGAGTAATGCTTTGCAAGACATTATAACACAGGCATGGTAGTAAATGCAAGTTAAAAGCATATGTATGCTGGAACCACACTACCTCTGTTCAAATGCTTGCACTGTCGGTTATTAGGTTTACTAGGTTACTAGCTACACAACCTAAGGCAAGTTACTTAAGCATTCTGTGCCTTGGGTGTACATCCTACAACAGTAATATAATAGTAGTAAACACACCATATAAGGTACTTGAGAATGATTTAAAGGGTTAATATACCTAAGACAGAAAGCTTTTTGAATATAATAAGCTCTATTAAAATATTAGCTTTGATTATCATGATTAGTAATGACTATAAGAAAGGGTATAATTGGTATATACTTGTTAGATTTTAAAATGAGGATTCATCTGATGCTTTGCCCTTATCATTTTCCCCCATCTCCATTTCTTTAAATCTTCCATTTCTCTTTCTCTTTTTTAGCTAAAAACATCACCCTACAAAATTTTGGTCCATATTCAACAGATTTTTCTCTGCCTACTGTTATAAGGTAGAGCTCTAGAAATCGGAAAACAGTATCATGGAATATAATATATTTTCAGGTCTCTGGCTTTTGTGAAGAAACTAAAAATCCAAAGGTTTTAGAAAAAGAAAAAAAATAACTTTGTGTTGCCAATTTCTACGTATTTCTATTAACTGATTTCAACATACAGAAATATTTCAGAGATTGGGAACTCAGAGACATTAGAAACATGTATCATCTGCCACATTTTGAACCTGGGCTCCCAGAGAACTTCCCAATAGGTGCCTGCATTCCAGGAAGAACAAGCACCATATCATTGTAATGAAAGCTATTTTACTTATAGAAAAGTAGGGCTAAGAATCTGAGCTAAGATCTACCAAGCTGTCATTCAATGATCTTTTTTTCTTTCTCACTGAAACTCACATTGACCAAACTTCATTTTCAAAGACGCAAAAATATCTGAGGAGAGAAAAGGCAAAGAATAAGTGACTGATAATTTAATCAGTGCTTTCCATATTCAGAGGATCACATACCATGACCAACTGGGATTTATCCTGAGATGCAACATACAAATAGCCAACAGGTATATAAAACAGTCCTCAGCATTACTAATCATCAGGGAAATGTGAATCAAAATCATGATGAGATATCACCTCACATCAGTTAGAATGAATATTATTAAAAAGAAGAAAGAAAGCAAATATTGGGGAGCATGTACAGAAAGTAGAACATTAGTACACTGTTGGTAAAAATGTAAATTGATGCAGCCACTATGGAAAAGAGTGTGAGGTTTCCTCAAAAAACTAAAAATAGAACTACCATACAATCTAGCAACTCCATGTCTGGGTATTTTCCAAAGAAAACAAAAGCATAAATGTAAAAAGATACACGCACTCCCATGTTTCCCATGTTCATTGCAGCACTATTTATAGTACTGTGGTCACGACATGGAAGCAACCTAAATGTCCATCGACAGATAAATGGATTAAAATGAATAAATAAAATGTGGTAAGTCCCCTACATATGAACCTTCAAGTTGTGAATCTTTCAAAGATGCGAATGTGGAGCTTACTAATGAAGAACTGATGGAATTGGAGGCCCAGAGAAAGGGCGAAGAGAGACAAGAGGAAGAAGAAGTAACTGAAGAACCGAAGAGATTCATGGTGCAGGAAATGGCAAGGGGATTTTCTTTATCTGAGGAGGCACTGTTAGGTTTTGATTCACAGGATCTGAATGTAGAATGGTACACGAAGCTTGCAGGAGCCGTTCAGAATGCAATCCAGTGCTCCCAGGCCATCTATGATGAGGAAAAAGAGCTACTACCCAGACATCACTGGATCATTTTTTGAAGAGGGTAAACAAAATTGAATCCAGCAAGGAACCAGAACCTGTGTTACCAAAGTCAGGCATGAGTGAAATTGCAGCTTGCCCTCTGTCTCCTATTGCTGATGATCCCTCAGCTCTACCATCTCCCACCTCCTCTCCCTCTTCCAGTCAGTAACTCTTCTTGCCTGTTCACTCGATGCCAGCCCCTGTATGCCAGTTGCTGTACTGTACTACTGTACTTTTCAAGGTACTATACTGTAAGATTAAAAATGTTTTCTTTATTTTTTGTGTTTGTTTTTTATGTATTATTTGTGTGGAAAGTGTTATAAACCTATTACCATACAGTACTATATAGCCGATTGTGTTTGTTGGGTACCTAGGCTAACTTTGTTGGACTTATGAACAAATTGGACTTATGAACACATTGGAGCAGAACTCGTTCATATGTAGGGGACTTACTCTGTGTGTTTGTATATATATATATATATATATATACACATTCAGCCATAATAAAAAGAAAATCCTGTCATTTGTGACAACATGAGCAAACCTGGAGGACATTAAGCTAAGTGAAGTAAGCCATACAAAGAAAGACAGACACTGTATGCTCTCACTTGTATGTGGAATCTTATTGTCAAATTAATAAAAGCAGAGAATAGAATCCTGGTTCCCAGGGGCTGGGGAGTAGAGGCGATGTGGATAGGTTGGTAAAGGAGTACAAAGTTTCAGTTACACAAGTTGAATAAGTCCTGAAGATCTAATGTATAGCAATGTAACCATAGTTAACAATACTGTACTGTATATTTAAAATTTGCTAAGTGTACATTTTGAGATTTCACCACTAAAAACTAACAAAAACAAAAAACAAAAAAAAACACAAAATGGTAACTATGTGAGGTGATGGATATGTTAATTAGCTTGATTGTGGTGATTATGTCACAGTGTGTACATATATCAAAACATCAAGATGTATACCCTAGATATAAAAAAAAAATTGTCAATTATACCTCAATAAAGCTGGGAAACTAAATTAAAAATAAATAATGAAGCAATACATTTCCAATTGTTCAAGGAGAGGATATGGGAGAAAGGAATTTATCAGCATACAGTTCAGGCAAGAAAACACAAAAAATAAATGAGTTGGAGCCATGCTGGGCCCAATAACCAATGAGAGTCAGAAGTTATTTCCTTCAGCTGCTACTCTGTATCAATAGAAAATGTTTTCCAGTGCTTCTCAAGCCTATAGTAAGATATTTCAAATACATTTTTTACTTTTGAAAAGTTTGAAGGAATATTTTAAAATTTAGTTGTCAACATTAAATTTTAAAAAAAAGTCTTCCAAAGAGAGAATTTATAGTCATTACCCTGTGATGTGGACAAGAAACCTGTCATTTATTTTTTTAAAAATTAATGCCAACTAAAACACTTTTGGTTAATTAGATATAAATATGGATAAACTACAAAATATTTTAACATGTGATGTCAATCTACAAAGATAAGACCTATATATTTTATACACTTGTTTACAAATATGGTTTATTGAATGCTGTTCAGCCAAATAGAAGCACAGCAAATTTTATTGATACCCTTTTCATACAAATAATTGCATAGAAAAAGTGACATACTAGTCACTTTTTTCTCAGTATGTTGTTTTAAAGTATTTCATCATAAAGTATGATCTTTGAAACTTTAATGATTATAATTTTGAGCTATAGAATGTGTCTCCAGAAAGAATTTGACTTTAGTTCAGGAATTATCAAACTTTAACTTACAAATAACTATTATTCTAATCCCTGTCTATTCCCCATAAGCTCCTGTTAATATGTTGTCTTCCTACTGTTATCTTTTGGCATGTGTTAAATAAACAGTTGCAAACATTTCATATTTTGGGGGAAAATCCAACAAAACAGGAACTACATATAATTCTTTTCTTTATCAGAAAAGTTTTTAAAGCTCAGTTCTGTACTGTGAAGCTGATTTGCAGCAAAATACCAATAGTGGTTGCAGTTTTACAAAAATTAGAACAAATTTAAACAAGAGGCATTTGTCTAGAGGCAAGCAGCCTATGTGTAGAAATCAGTCTAAATGTCCAGATCAAGACTGTATTTTTGAAAAGGCATTATGCAGCAGGACTCCTAATGACAGGACTCTTGTCCCTTTAGATGCCATGAATACAAAAATACTCCTGCTGTGTAGACTATGAACAATCCAGGCACTTGAGTTGAATTGTATGATTACTAGCTTTCCTCAAATCTCTCAATGCTTTACCTAAAATAAAAATAGTTTTCTAAAAGAAAATATCTGAATCATGTTATTTTTCTCGAAGTTATTCAGAATGACTTTAACGAGAAACTAAGAAGTGAATGTGGTAAGAATCTGTGAAAAGCCCTTTTACATTTATTATTGCCTTTTCCATGGTTGGTGGAGTAAAAATTTCAACTAAGCCACCCTCTAATTACTGAGGGATTAAAATATCGAAGTCTGGTGTACATTAAATTATTTTTGTTAGACCAAGACCAAGAGTAATATGCAAGAGTAGACCTTTTCTTGAAAGCCATTTTGTTGTGATTTTTAAATTATTTACTTCACAAACATAATTTTGTACATTCATTGGTGTTTTTGTTATCTCTAGGTTTTACCAGTTTTCACCAAAGATTTCTGAAATTATTATATTTCAATTATCATTCATTGTACTTTGTTACATCTTTCAGAATGTATAATCGTTGTCAATGTTATCACTATTATACTTTGAGGCACTGATTCACACATGAAGCTAATTGTATTCAGCTGAGTTTGGCATATTTTATTAAAACATACATTTCTTTGAATAATTTTGGAATAAATTGACAGGTGAACATAAAATTGCATGTGATTTGTTTTAAAAGAATGCTTTAGTTTGCTTAGTAATCAGTGAAAAGTTTTGATGAAGAACTCACATCAGGGATGCTTTATAAATGAAAATCTATCATTACTAATATATACATCAAACCTTCTTTCCAGTTAAAGCTATTGCGTACAGCCAACCTCAGAATTATCTCTAATTTCTGCTTTACCTCTCTATGGAATTAACTGCCAAGTGTTCTGATTCTGTATGTAAAAAAGAAGTTCTCAAAAGATACATCTTAATGAAACTTTCTGGGTTTACCACTAACATTTTAATTATAGATTTTATTGGGCAACTTGTACGTATACAGTTAAAAACATGTTTAACCAAGCAGTTTGTATAAGTTTGAGTGTGCCATAAGCACAAAACTTTTGAGAACCCCTGTCTTTGGCTTCTGTTTTAATCATTAATTCCTGAACTATTGGGGAAATATATGCTAAATTTTCTGTTAATCCCTTTAAATCCCATGAGTCTACCAAAAATCTGTATGGACTTGAGAAATTTCACATTCCTCTCCAGCTTGCAGGCATCCGATGGAAATTAGTTGTCTACAGACACCTGTGTCTATCTCTAAAGTACCACTCCTTCTCTAGTCTACGCTGTCAGTCACCTTAGTGTGGCCCAAATGATGATTTTAAAAGAGTACAGAAGTGAGTTCATTTCCCTATATGACTGCTTGACTACACTAGATATTTATGCAATCCAAACATGAAGCATGAGGATAGCTGAATGTTCTTTTAATATTTTTTTAACATTATCACTTAGGAGAACTTAATTATTCAGGATATCCCATTTGAATTTGATTTTGATTCTTCATAGTTCTTTAGAACCCTAAAATAAGAAGTTACATGTTAATCTGTAAGTTTCTATCTGATAGAAAAGATAACCACAAAGTTGTGGTTCTGTAGAACAGTAACATTTTTTGTTATCTATTAGCAATGTCATTTCAGCACTTCTTTGACTGACTACGTACATGAATTTCTACTCCTCAAATTCTTCTTCAGTCAGCTTTATTATCTCACTGTTTTCCTCGTTAATTAGTGTTGACAGCATTATTGACACATGTGAACTTTATATTTAGTGAAAATCATGTTTTAACTCTTCAAAAATTATTTCAATAGAATAAAGGTTTAATACTGCCAAAGCATCAATAATAACATCTACTTAGATATAGTACCAAAGGTGGAAGTTCTGGGCTTACTCTATATGAGGAAATTCTCTTCAAATAAAACTATGAATCTAATATTGTTTGTAAAAATCTCTTTATCTGGATGCAAGAAAAATCTCTCTAATCCCAATATCCAAATATTTAATCTAAATTACCATTAAATATTCATTAACTATATAAAAATGAATGTATGTTTATTTATCTACTAACAAAACAATATTTGTTATTATTCTAAGTTCTGACCTAGAAAAATTTCATCATCAGATGATGGTTATGTTTCTTTTTTTAAAAAGAGTTCAAAATCAATTTTATAATATGACTTTTCATGTTTTCTTGATAATTTAATTGTCAGTAATCTTTATTCTTCTATATCATAAGTCCATTGATTTCTACCAGAGTAAATACTGCCACAGAAAGAAAGTGAGAGACAAAATTAAGATAAAGCAACAAATGTTTTATTAACCATGCTTGCTCAATGCTTTCAATGTTATTTAAAATATAATTGAAGAAATTTCAAATAAAGTACTCAGTAAAGCAATCAGGACTGATTTCTCCATTGCAATGTCTCAAATACTCTGCCTCTGGCTATCAGGGGAAAAGAAAAAACAAAAAACTGTTGCTCTCTAAAACTACTTTTATAATGGCTCCAATTGTCAAGTCTTGCCTGACTCATTTGCTATGCATTCCTGTTTTAAATTTCTGTGGCATGTAGCAGCTGTTGTTGTTAAACCTACATATTTTTTTATAGCTCTATTTTAGACTTTGTGATTCTTCATGTACAGTCCCAGTAAAATTATGGTTTGTGAAACATTATTTACCAGAAGCATCAGATGTTTTATCACAGGAAAAGTCTCAGAGAGAATTTGGAGTGACAGGTTTAGAGTTTTTTTCATAATTGTAGTCTGGGTTTTAAGGCCAAGAACAATTCATTCCTTTGATGCATGCGAGGAAAGTCATTAAAACACACACAAACTCTTAACTTATTTTCTAAAATACTTTCAAAATTTCTCAAAATCTATGTTTCTCCATATGTGAAAAGATTATAACTGATATATTTAGAGTCACACAGAAGCAAATATGATTGTATATCTGTAAGTACACTTTCATTTTTCACCCAATACCTTTTCCAAATATCATTTTGTATTGACAAATTAACTGCAATTTGGTGGAATAAACTTGCGATTTCTTCCATATTAAGGAGCAATGATATGCCAGGGACACTCGTTGTAATCAATCACTGATATAAAGAAAGCTTGTGTGTAAAATAAAATTTAAAACAATGAATCATAGTAAAAAGTGACTTGGGATCCAAGATATTTAAATAAATATTTAGAATTTTGGATTTCCCAGCTATTCCTGTTCTACCCACCTCTTCTTTACCCACCACAGTCAGACTCTTGAGACGATTCGAGTATAAAGGAAGTTAGAGCCAAAAGTAATGTCTTTATTCTATGAGATTCTTCCATGAATCTTTGTCTTTGTTCTTTGCTAAACTCAAGGAAGAAATCTAGAGAAATAAAAAATATGTGCTCTCTTTTTCTACTTCTCTTCCAAACTGAGAATTTGGATTCAGCTATAATGAACATATGTTTTATATCCTCAACTCTGGACCTCATTCTGATCTCTGAAACACTTCAATGATTTGTTTTTTTTTTTTTTAATGTAAAAGCATAACAATTCAAATGAGAGACAAAGAGAAAAAGAGAGATTAAAAACCAACCAGACCTTTCAACCCTTAAAGCTTACCCGTAAAAATTTTAATGTTATACTTAAGACAAATCTAGATTTAAAAATAATACTTAAAAACTCAGAGGATGTAAAGTTTAGGCTATACTAATTCTTTTGTATCCCAGACTAATGATACCCAAAATGCCTGGCCTTATGTATGGTATGACATTTTAAAATTTTCCACTTTGTTAAGTTTTTCTGTATGTAATGCCTCAGTTCCTTTCCTTCTTATTCCTCTCTCCATACCTTCTTGCACTGAAAGATCTTGAAACTGATCAACCTCTCCCACTACCCAGAATTTATACTGAGTGTAGAAACAAGATTGAGAATCCTCTTTAAAATAAATAAGTCATTTTGGAATGAATTCTTACCTACAGATTTGATCACTTTTTTCTTTTATTAGTATGGATTTTCAGGAAACAAGATTGTTTAAAGCAGAATTATTTGACAGTCAGTATATTTAGAAACTGATCTAACCCTTAAGACAGAAAAGTAAAAAACCTTCTTATTAAAAATTCATAAGACATTTTATTTCCTTGTTTCTGGCCTTAAGTTCTATGCCAAAGCACTGTTAAATAATAAATTACATAACAATTACTTTTAACTTTATTGGAATAATTTTCTACATAAACAGCTGACTTACATCCAGAGCTACCATCTGCATCTGAACATTATCATCATGAATTTTTCTCTGCACATGGAAAACTTCAACAAATTTACATAAAATTTCCTGTATATATTATTTATTCTAAAAACAGAGGAAGAGTTGATCTGAAATGTGAATGGTCCCTGTCACAAAAATGTCTCTGAAAAACGGAAAACAAATATTTCACACTCTATCTGAGATATCTGCTGATTTACATGAATCACCAAGTACTCTTTTTAATGGTTTAAAGATTAAATATTTAATGACATGTTTTGGCCCTGTTTTAACATTTCTGAAATTAAGGAATATCTCAAAGCACTTTCCCTTCCAGAAGAGCATGTGAGGAAGAATGTTCCTTGGAGACATTACACCTCTCTTAGCTATCATTCTAATACTGGCACTCCATTTGACTGCTGTACACAGATATCTGACCATTTCTACCAGGATATTCTGCCAGCTAAGCATTGTTTTCCCCTTTCTCCAATACAATCTCCCCTTTCGATGTTTTTTTTTTAATGGTTACATGCTTGTTTCCTCACCCAAAGTTCAGACATCTGAGTTGTAATCAGAGTTGGTTGATTATAAGTACCACAGCAGTTGGTTAGATTTTAATCTCTCTTTGGTCTGGACCTTTGAATATCCCAGTCACTTCGTCTGGCTTTGCAATCTCCATTTCACTGACTGCTCCCTATGAACAGGAGCTGGCCTATTTCAGGGACTCTTACTGCCTCAATCCCTCTTGGATTCCCCAGTGTGCTGTATCTTCCATGCTCATGGTGTCCAGTTAATTGTTTAATCAACAAATATCTGTGGAAAATCTCTATGGACAAAAAGTGTGTTTGTGATAGGCTGTTGCCTATCCTTACAAATGATGCACAACATGTAGGGTGATTTCCTAACCAGGTTTCTAGGAACTAACATCTGCTTGACAAGCTTTCCTTCTGTGATTGGAATATTGACCACTTCCTGGGCACTTACAGACCCACCTTTCTTGCCCCCATGTAGATGGAGGCCACTGATGTTTTCACATCCAAAACTTAAAGATTTTGTTTGAGATTCAAATCAGATTCTAACCCTAGGGCACAAATCAATGGAAGATAGTGGCCTAGAAGTGTGCTTACAAGCAGCAGCCTCTTTGTGTACTCTATTTTTAAGCTGCAAGTTTATCATCTTGGGTTGAAAGCATAACAAAGATATCATCCTTAGACATAACTCAAGGACAAATACAATGGAATAATTAGGGAACTTGTAGAGCTAATCATTAGGTATTATCTAGACAAAGACCTCAGGGAGTTTTTCCAACTTCCTTTTCTCTTACTGAATTCAGAAACAATGTGCAAAGGTAGTAAAGATGGTGCTAATTAAGCTTCTAGCTAATACCAACCAGACCTCCAGAGAAATATAACAGGCTGGAGGAAGGAATGAAAATGTGGAGTAAGGAACAAAACTGACACAGTAAGAGATGGCTTAAATCAACACAATCAGCTAAATGTGAACGGTCTTACTTAGTAAGCAAAAGGTCAATGCACATGTAAGAAGACAGAATGTGACTCCCCACAGCTAGCTAGAGTAGGTTTCTTATATGGGGAAGACAAAAAGGGATGAACTTACAACCTGCAAATGAGATTTTAGCTATTGTCTATCTGTCCTCTAGAGATGAATGTTGCAGTCATTCAGTTACTTATCTATTCTCTTAGACCATATTCTTTGAAAACCTACTAAGCATTAGACACGGCGATCAATCTTGGGAAGCAAATGAGTAAGAGGTCACAATCCAGTGTTTACCTCAGAAATGAGCACAGGTTTACAATAGAGTGTGATAAATACAACAGAGATAAAGATAAGCTATTGGGAAATCAGAGGGGAAAAGAACCAACTCTTTCTTGGCACGTCAAGGATGGTTTCACAGCTGAGGAGATAAATAGGCTGTGTCTTTAAGGATGTATATGTGTATCCTATATGGAGAAAAAAATGATAGAGGTATAGAGCTAGAAGTTCTGTGTAACTTGTATATAATACATGTGATAGAATTTGACAGGGATGAGACAAAACCTTGGGATTCAAAGATATGCCTTTTAGACTCTTTAAAAGAGAAAATTTTAAAATGTATAATAAAAATATACAACTCACACCTGAAATTAACATAATGTTGTATGTCAAAAATACTTCAATTAAAAAAAGAAAAAGAAAAAAAAATGCAACTGAGAAGAATAATCAATGCTATAAATAAGCATTTCACAGAAAATCAAACACAAATAAACATGTTGGAAGGTACTAAATTTTAAACATAATTAAAGAAATGTAAATTCTGAGTGGTCATTCAAATATATCTAAAAATCAAAATTTCTAAGGTTTTCGCTTAAATTTTAACTTGTTCAGAGAGAGTTTTCTCAATCCATTTGAAAGTAGCAAGCCACAACCTCCCAACCTTTTAAACTGTTTTTATTTTTTTCTTTGGAGCTTTATGCAGAACTTACTACTATTATCCATTCCATTTCATTGTTATTTGTTTAGTCTTTCTCCTCTCTGAAGCTCAATGAGGACTTTAATATTTTGTTTACCACTGCATCACATCTGCAAAAATGGTGCCTATCAACTTATAAGCACTCCAAAAAAATGTTTGTTGGTGAATAAAACCATACAGAAGTTGAGATAACACTTTTTACTCATAAACTTGATAAAAATTAAAAATAATGATAATGATGTCACCTGTTAAAGTAAAATATGTGCTCACACAAATAATGAGAGTGTAAGTTGAAATATCTGCTTTGGATTTGAAATTTATAACCCTCTTATAGAAATGTATAGCCCTCTTAAGAATATTTCTTCAGATATGTTTGTACAAATGAGAAAAAAGATGTCAAAATCCTACAAATTTAAGTATCATGGTAGTATCAGAATACCAATAAAGTATCCATTAGTATGGGAAAAGAAACACAAATTAGAGTATATTTTTAAAATATTGGGAAGCCATTAAAAATAATAACATAACTATAAATAAAACTGTTCATAGTAATTTTAACAAAAATGCAAGTTGGAAAATAACATGTGTTGTATATTACATGAAATGTAATTGAAAAATGAAGCTTATTTTATATAACTGTCACAACATAAAATGGGGATGCTTCATAACCAAAGAAAAAACAGATTCCTTTTGGGTAATGATGTGCCTACATATATTATATTTGGGCCTGAACACAAAAAATATGGTATAAAAACCCAACATGGGAGCAACTTTGGCAGTTCCAGCTACTTCACACTTCATCTGTGCCTTAGGATTACTAGGATTCTTGGAATTATTTGCAAAGCTTTATATTGGATAAAATGTCAGATTCTAGTGAGTTTTACTTGACAATCTAATCCTTCTTGTAATCTCATATGCATACTCATATGCATATGCATATCCATATATACTTACCTATGCAATTGTGTATGTGTTGTGTGTGAGTGTTTGCATGAGAGAGAAAGAGTGTTTAGAATATCTTTAGAGAGATTCATGGAAAACTCTTAAAAATGATTACCTCTAGGGGATTTGACACCTAATGCAAACTGTGAGAAGGACTTTTTGTCTTTAGTGTGTTACATGATTAAACAGGCTTGAACTGAACTTGCAACAATAATAATAATAGCAGAACTAAAGACAGTTAAAAATATATTCTGAAGCAAGTGTATACTTAGGAAAGAATGTTTTTTTCAGAGGGTATAATTAAATTTGCATTTTAGAAAAAAATATTTTGGAATTGAAGAGTATGAAGTCGAGAGGTGAGACAGTGATAATAGCACCACAGTGTAAAAAAACTGATCCAATAAACCAGGGAAAAGAAAGAAATCAAGCACTTGTAGAAGATACAGAAGACATGGGCTTACTGAGTTAGAAATGAAAGATATTAACTGACTGCATACAGTGAATGAGAACAAATAAAATACTAAAAACGGCTTTTAAATTTCTAGATTGAGAGACAAGGAGAATTATTTAGTAACTCAGCAAACTGCAGGCTAGTCCTATCAGTTGCCTGGAGAAGAGGCAAACCTCCCAGAAGTAAAATTAGAACAGGAATGCGTCAGTGCCAAGATCGAGCCACTGGGTAAAGGAGACAGGTTATCTGAACTAATTAAAATGAAGGAAGTCCTAGGTTAAATTAGAGCAAGAGATATTAAAATGACAACATTAGGTTAAGCAAAGCTTATCCTTGAATTACCTTCTTTCAGAGCAAAAATCTTGAATTTATTTTATTACTAATGATATTAATACAAGAGTGATAATATTAGTATGGTTGTTTTACAGTCAGTAACTTCACACACTTTCTATCATTTGCTGTACACAAAATTTACTTTGTAATTAGCATAGACATTGTAGATGGAAAACTGAGGCTCCAAAAGAATATCATGTAACATATGTAGCAAAATTACTGAGTGGTTAAACTGGATATGAACTTAATTAAATCATCATCCCACACTCTTAAGCATTATGCTCATGATTGCATTGGGATTCAGGGTTATTTTGGATGCCCTCAAATGATATTAGAATATTTCTATCATCTCCATGTAAGGATAAGCCACTCATGAGTATTTAGGCACTGGCTTGAGAATGAAAGCCCTTAAGGGGTCTCATTCAGGTCCAAACTCAGAATACTGGAGTGTAAAGAGAATTATTTTATTGTTGTCTCCAAATTCATTCTTAATTCCTTTAATTTAAGGTTTGGATGCC